>NC_134710.1:452277478-452590287 GCF_043290135.1 Rhipicephalus microplus
CGACGCAGGCTCGAGAAGCAATGTCCTGAGCATACGCCGTTGGCCCGGCGGTATCATAAACAAGGAGTGTGTCGAATGGAAACGGCAGGGTTGCAGCCGTACAGAAGAAAGAACGGAGAATAGCCGGTGGTGTCATACCTTGACGAATTGTATGCAAACATAACGTAGGAGAGCGTTGCGTCCCAGTGTCGGTGGTCAGAAGAGACGTACATAGACAACATGTCTGTAAGAGTTTGGTTGAGGCGCTCCATGAGACCGTTGGTCTGCGGATGGTAGGCAGTAGTAAAATGAAGTTCGGTAAAGCAGCTACAGAGGAATTCGCCAATAACATTTGCAAGGAATCGGCGGCCACAATCCGTCAGAAGCAGGCGCGGAGGCCCATGCCACAGAATGACGTCATTCAGTGGAAAGCCTGCGACGTCTGTAGCGCAGCTACTTGGCAAGGCACGAGTTATAGCATATCTGGTCGCATAGTCAGTTGCGACAGCGATCCGTTTGTTGCCTGACAAGGACGTTGGGAAAGGTCCGAGCAAGTCGAGGCCGACGCGGAAGAATGGTTCCGGGGGAATGTCGATAGGTTGGAGCAGGCCAGCCGTACGGAGAGCAGGACGTTTGCGACGCTGGCAGCGCTCGCAAGCAGCGACATAGCGGCGCACAAATTTATACAGGCCAGGCCAAAAGAACCACTTCCGCACGCGGTGATAGGTGCGTAAAAACGCCAGTGGTCCTGGCGTTAGAGCATCATGCAGATGTTGAAGAATGGTTGCACGTAGGTGTCGAGGAATAACTAGCGAAAATTCCGGGCCATCAGGCTTCATGTTGTGGCGATACAGAATTTTGCTGTGGAGGACATATTGACGAAGCGAAAGGTTGGAATGTCCTGAAGATATTCGCTCAATGACCGTCTTGGATGTTGCGTCCCGGCTCTGCTCTGTACTGATGTCGCGCAAATCGGATATGGCGAGCACACAAGAATCGCTCTCATGGACAGCGAGGCTAGCATGGTCTACCGGATAGCGCGAGAGACAATCGGCATTTTGGTGCAACCTGCCAGACATATCAATTACGTCGAAGTTATACTCCTGAAGACGTAGAGCCCAGTGACCTAGGCGACCAGTTGGGTCCTTGAGCGACGACAACCAACACAGAGCGTGGTGGTTCGTAATAAGTGAATACTCCCAGCCATACAAGTAGGGCTGAAATTTTGCTGCAGTCCAGACCAGCGCAAGACACTCGCTCTGCGTTATCGAATAGTTTCGCTCAGATGTTGAGAGAAGGCGGCTGGCTAACGCGATAACACACGTTGGCCTCCCTGGTGTTGAGCGAGGACGGCGTCGATGCCGTGAGCACTGGCGTCTGTGCGAACTTCAGTCATCGTGGACGGGTCGAAGTGAGCCAGTCATCATCATCATCATCATCATCATCATCATCATCAGCCTGACTACGTTCACTGCAGGACAAAGGCCTCTCCCATAATCCGCCAGTTAACCCGGTCCTGTGCTTGCTGCTGCCAATTTATACCCGCAAACTTCTTTATCTCGTCTGCCCACTTAACCTTCTGTCTCCCCCTAACCCGCTTCCCTTCTCTGGGAATCCCGTTAGTTACCCTTAATGACCAGCGGTTATCCTGTCTACGCACTACATGCCCGGCCCACGTCCATTTCCTCTTCTTTATTTCAACTATGATATCCTTAACCCCCGTTTGTCCCCTAATCCACTCTGCTCTCTACTTGTCTCTTGAGGTTACACCTACCATTTTTCTTTCCATTGCTCGCTGCGTCGTCCTCAATTTAAACTGAACCCTCTTTGTAAGTATCAAGGTTTCTGCTCCGTAGCTAAGTACTGGCAAGATACTGCTGTTATATACCTTCCTCTTGAGGGATAGTGGCAATCTACCTGTCATAATTTCAGAGTGCTTGCCGAATGTGCTCCACCCCATTCTTATTCTCCTAGTTACTTCGATCTCGTGGTTCGGCTCTGCGGTTATTACCTGCCCTAAGTAGACATAGACTTTTACACCTTCAAGTGCACTATTACCTATCTCGAAGCGCTGCTCCTTTCCGAGGTTGTTGTACATTACTTTCGTTTTCTGCAGATTAATTTTAAGACCCACCTTTCTGCTCTCCCTGTTCAACTCCGTAATCATGAGTTGCAATTCGTCCCCTGAGTTACTCAGCAATGCAATGTCATCGGCGAGCACAGGTTACTAAAGTATTCTCCATTAACTCTTATCCCTAACTGCTCCCATTCTAGGCTTCTGAAAACCTCCTGTAAGCACGCGGTAAATAGCATTGGGGAGATAGTGTCCCCCTGCCTTACACCCTTTTTGATTGGTATTCTGTTGCTTTCTTTATGAAGCACTATGGTAGCAGTTGATCGCCTGTAGATTTCTTCCAGAATGTTTATATATACTTCATCTACGCCCTGATTCCGCAGTGTCTGCATGACGGCTGATATTTCTACTGAATCAAACGCCTTCTCGTAATCTATGAAGGCTATGTATAGTGGTTGGTTATACTCTGAGAATTTCTCTATTACCTGGTTGATAGTATGAATGTGGTCAATTGTTGAGTAGCCTGTTCGAAATCCTGCTTGTTCCTTTGGTTGATTGAATTCTAATGTTTTCTTTACTCTGTTAGCAATTACCTTTGTAAATAGCTTGTATTCTACGGAGAGCAAGCTGATCGGCCTGTAATTCTTCAAGTCCTTGTCATCTCTTTTCTTATGTATTAAGATGATGTTAGTGTTCTTCCAAGACTCTGGTACTCTTCCCATCAGGAGACACCTTGTAAAAAGGGTGGCTAGTTCTTCTAACACAATCTGTCCTCCATCTTTCAGCAGATCTGATGTTACCTGATCCTCACCAGCAGCTTTGCCTCTTTGCATGCTCTCCAAAGCTTTTCTGACTTCTTCTATCATTACTGGTGGGGTGTCATCTGGGTTACTGCTAGTTCTTATAGTATTAAGGTCGTGGTTGTCTCCGCTACTGTACAGATCTCTGTAAAACTCTTCCGCTATTTTAACTATCCTATCCATATTGGTAGTTATTTTGCCTTCTTTGTCCCTTAGTGCATACATCCGACTTTTGCCTATCCCAAGTTTTCTCTTCACTGCTTTGACGCTTCCTCCGTTTTTCAGAGCGTGTTCAATTCTCTCCTTGTTATACCTTGTTACATCGCATACCTTACGTCTATTAATTAACTTCGAAAGCTCTGCCAGTTCTATTTTGTCTGTTGTACTTGACACTTTCATGATTTGACGCTTCTTAATTAAGTTCTTCATTTCCTGGGAAAGCTTGCCAGTGTCTGGTCTACCTACCCTGCCTCCAACTTCCACTGCACACTCCATAATAATACTCGTCAGATTATCATTCACTGTATCTACGCTAAGGTTGGTTTCCTCACTAAGAGCCGAGTACCTGTTCTGCAGCGACACTCTGAATTCCTGTACTTTCCCTCTCAGTGCTAGCTCATTAATTGGCTTCTTGCGTATCAGTTTCTGTCATTCTTTCTTCAAGTCTAGGCGAATTCGAGACCGTACCATTCTATGGTCACTGCATCGTACTTTGCCAACCACTTCCACATCCTGCACGATTCCTGGGTGTACACTCATTATAAAGTCTATTTCGTTCTTATTTTAGCCATTAGGGCTCCTCCATGTCCACTTGCGGTTTTCTCGTTTTCGGTCCTAGGTATTCAAAATCCGTAAATTATTGCGTTCTGCGAATTTTACTAGTAGCTCTCCTCTGGCGTTTCTAGTACCGATGCCATAATCCCCTACTGCCTGGTCTCCAGCCTGCTTCTTCCCTACCTTTGCATTAAAGTCGCCCATCACTATAGTATACTGTGTTTTTACCTTATTCATTGCCGATTCCACGTCTTCATAGAATCTTTCAACTGAAGCGTCATCATGGCTGGATGTAGGCGCGTAAGCCTGCACTACCTTCATCTTGTATCTTTTATTCAGTTTAATTACGATACCTACCATCCTTTCATTAATGCTATAGTATTCCTTAATGTTTCCAGCTATGTTTCTGTGATTTAGGAACCCCACTCCCAGTTCGCTTCTGTCTACCAAGCCCCGATAGCAAAGGACGTGCCCATTCTGTAGCACCGTATAGGCCTCATCTGTCCTCCTAACCTCACTGAGCCTTATTATATCCCATTTACCACCCTCTAGATCCTCGAATAGTACAGCTAGACTTCCCCCACTAGATAAGGTTTTAGCGTTAAACGTTGCCAAGTTCAGGTTCCAATGGCGGCCTGTCCGGAGCCTGAGATTTTCATCACCCTCGGCTGCGTTGCAGATCTGACCGCCGCAGTGGTCAGTTGCTTCGCAGCTGCTGGGGACTGAGGGCCGTGAGTTATTTGACATAAGCATGTGGGAGGTAGTGGCCAGATACTGCACCAGGGTGGCCAATCCTTCTCTGGTGAGGGAGTGCGTTCCCGGCGGTGGTTACCGGTGAGGCCACACCCCAGGCCTCTTCCATCAACGCGCAGTTTTTATTTTATTTTTTATTTTTTTATCCGTTTGGGAACTGCGCGGCACCAGGATTGGAACCACGGACCTCTTGCATGCGAGGCGGATGCTCTAATCACTACGCCATCGCCGCACCCAGTGAGCCAGTATTGGTGGTGAAGTGAACAGGTCGGTCACGGTCAGCGTGGCAAAAGCAGCTGCTTGGTCTTGGCCCCACGAGAATGGCGCGTTCTTTTTGAGAAGATCAGTTAGTGGTCGTGCAATTGTAGCAAAATTGCGTATAAAACGTCGCAAGTACGAGCATAAGCCCACAAAACAACATCTTTGGTCGAAGAAGGCAGAGGAAAGTTCTTCACAGTGCTAATCTTGTCAGGGTCTGGTTAGACTTCAGCAGCACTTACGCGATGGCCAAGAAACGAGATTTCTTGTCGGCCGAAATTGCACTTTTTTTAGTTCAGCCCTGCTCGACGAAAAACGGCTAGAATGGTCGACAAACGAGTTAGGTGACTTTCAAATGTTTGGGAAAAAACTATCACATTGTCGAGGTAGCAAAGGCAGATGGACCAATCATAACGACGGGGGAGAGAGTCTATCATGCGTTTTAACGTTGCCGGGGCGTTGCACAGCGCAAAAGACACAACCTTGAACTGATAAAGGCTATCCGATGTGACGAAGGTAGTTTTTTCTCGGCCTAATTCGTCAACAGAAATATGCCAATTGCCCGAACGCAGATCTCTAGATGAAAAGTATCGCACGCCATGAAGGCAGTCAAGGGCGTCGTTGATTCGTGGCAGCGGATATACGTCTTTGTGGGTTATCTTGTTCAAGGCACGGTAGTCAACGCAAAATCTCCCTTCATCCTTCTTTTTGACTAAAACAACAAATGACGCCCATGGACTTGAAGAGGCCTCTATGACTCCTTTGGAGAGCATCTTTTCGACTTCTCGTTGTATGACCTGGCGTTTGGACTGGGAAACACAATATGGTCGACGTCTAACAGAACTAGCATGTATTTGATGACGCACGACGGACGTTTGGCCTAAAGGGCGGTCATCGATGTCGAAAATATCTCGGTAGGTGGTCAAAACGTGGTAGAACTGTGCAGCCTGACAGGGCAGAAGATCCGGGTATATCTTCATCGTGATTTCGTCGGTAGGTGCGCTTGCTCGGCTGGCTTCAATGGGGGACGAGAAGTCTTCAGGGTCTAATGCGACGATGCTGCATGCATTAAGTGGGCAAACGTGGGCTAACGAAATACCTTGCGGGAGAGCTTTGTTCAAACTACTGAAGTTAAGGAGTGGAAGCAGAACGTAGTTGTCCAAGATAATCACAATGGTATGTGGCACAGCAACACTTCGGGCAAAGAGTACATCCAATATTGGATACACTATGTAGTCACCGTCAGGAAGAGCTGGTGATATCGTTAAGGTCAAAAACGTGGTGGCTTGCGGTAAGCCGAATATAATCAACAGCGCACAAGTGGTGTGATGGTGATGACGGCACTGTCCCAAGTCGAGGCAGTTGAAGTTGGAGAACGCCGGTTGCACAGTCGATGAGAGCGGCATGAGTGAACAAGAAATTCAATCCAAGAATCAGGTCACTGGGGCACTGCTCAATAACTGCAAAGAGAACAGATGTGGGGTGATCGGCGATTGTGATGCGTGCTGTGCACATTCCTGTGATGGCAAGACTTCTTCCGTCGGCGACACGCATAATGCCAGAAGCAGCCGGTGTGAGAACTTATCTCAGGCGGCGACGATGTTGGGCACTCATCACAGAAATATGCGCCCCGGTGTCAATAAGTGCAGGAACAGTCAGGCCGTCAACGTCGACGTCGATCAAATTTCGTCGTATCGGCAGTACGAGGAGAGGATTTGAGGTCGGTAGGGAGGATGCAGCTTCACCTCTAAAAGCTGCACCGCTTAGTTTCCCTGGTGGGAATTGAGCGGGGAGGTCGGGCGTCATCGTAGAGAATAAGAGGACGACGGGCGACGTTCAGGCGGCAAACGAGACTAATGACATCGAGGTCACAGTGAGCGGCTGTGCTGCGTATCAGGGGCATCGAAGGCGTAGGGTGTAAGGCGGTGGCAGTTGTCGGCGATCGGCGCTGGGGGCTTGAAAATGCGGTAGCTGTTGGCGCGACGAGCCGTGTTATACTGGGTTCGGGACGAAGACTAATGGTTGTGGCAATACCATGCGACATGACCTTTGCGGCAGCAGTTAAAGCAGATAAGATGATCATCCGCAGTTCTCCATTCAGCCGGATTGTGAGAGCGGGGATGAGACAGTTCCTCGGACGGGGACCTGGGACGAGGCGGCGAGCTTGAACAGAAGCTATTTGGTCGAGAATGAGCAACCGCGCACACATTGAAGCCCAAATTGCTGAGTTCTTCCAGCACAATCGACTGTACCAAGCAAACCTGAGGTACTTTCGAATCGATGTGGCCGTTGGCGGAAGAGCAGGTGTAATTGCTTCGATTTCCCGCCGGACGATTTGCGTAATTTCAGACGCCGGTGAAAACTGCTGACGAGAGGTCAATCCATCTCTGCAGGAGAACGTCGCAGCGTTGTTCGGCAGTCGAGTGATTGATCTTGAAATGCGTCTGCTTTTAGCCATTTCAAAACGCCGGCATTCCTGAATGATTTCCTCAGTGGTCACACAGTTCCGGCACATTAGCAGGTTGAACGCATCGTTCGTTATCCCCTTGAGGACGTGGCCAACCTTATCAGACTCCGACATGTCGTTGCCGACTTTATGACACAGAGCCAGGACGTCCAGTATGTACGAGATATGTGGCTCTGTGGACGTCTGAGCACGTATAGACAACTCCTTCTTCGCAGCCGCCTTTCGACCAATGGGCTTCCCAAATAAGTCGCGAAGCTTCACCTTGAAGGTGTCCCAACGGCCGATCTCCTCCTCATGGTTCTCGTATCAGACTTTGGCTATGCCTTTCAGGTGAAACAGCACGTTGGCCAGCATGAGAGTCGGGTAATACCAGTTGAGCGTACTAGTACGTTCGTAGTCGGCTATCCAGTCGTCGACATCAACTTCATCCGTACCACAGAACGTTCCTGGATTCTTCGGATGCGTCAGCACGTACGTGGGTGGGGCTGGTGGACGCGTTGCCGTGGATAGTGCAGGCGCTGCCGAGGCCGATGGAGAGGTGGCCGTGGGATCAGTCTCGTGTTCCTTAAGGAAACTCCAATCTGACCACAACTGTGGAGCTCCGTTGTATGAAGCTTTGTACCCAGCACCTCCACCACTTTGTTACGGGGATTACGAACACACGGAAGAAAGAAATAAGCGTATTACCAATATTTACAAGTAGGTGAGAACCACCAGGGCTGCCAGACTTTCACGCGCTCAGTCCGCTTCTTCCTCTTCGATTCGTCTACGACGGTGGGGCCATGACCACTGCCTCGTAACAATATGTCGCGCCAACTTAAACGTGTGATGGTATGAAACTATTCTCAGTTGCCTTTGCCTATGAGCCATTTGCGAACCTGTGGCAGGCATTCAATTGATGTTTGTGTGCTCAAAACCACGGGACAATGGTCACTTCTGAAGGGATTAGTGATGAATTTTCTGTGGGGTAGAGGCACAAGTGATGGAGATACCATGCTTAGGTCTATATAGGAATAGGTATTGTTAGCGGGGTTAAAATAGGTTGGTTTGTTTTTCTATTCAGCAGACACGCTTTGGAATAGAGAAGAAACTGTTCATTCAGTTGACTGCGGGCGTCATACCGAGAATAATCCCATAGCCTGCTATGCGCATTCAAGTCTCCAAGGGGAACATGATGTTCCAGAATTTCATTGATTAGGGACTGGCAGTCAAGTTTTTGTAGGTGATAGCTCGGAGGTACGTAAACAGTAGAAATTGTGATCAGTTTGTCGAAAAGCACAGCTTGAATAACCACTGACTCAAGGAATGTTTGGAGTTGAAAGTGTGAGCATGCAATCCCTCATACACTATGATGGCAACACCTCCGGATGATGTCATGGCATCATCACGGTCCTTTCAGAAAAGAGCGTATTTACGTAAAAAGTTGGTGTGTTTTGGATTTAGATGTGTTTCTTGCACACACAGCACTTTTGGTGAGTGTTCCTGTAAAAGTTCGTAGACATCGTCAAGGTTCCTCAGAAGGTCCTGGCATGCGAATGTATTATTTGAGGGTTCATGAAGAAAGTAATGTAGTGCTGTGTGTACGAAGAGCAAGTGGCAGTTTAGGCAGCAAGTTTGATTTTAAGTAACAGGGCCATCACCAGGGCCTATTATCTGCTTTTTTTGTTTTCTGGATGCGTCTAAGGAGCCACACCGCTCTTCCGGCACCAAGGGTGCCGACGTATCGATTGCATCCTAGGAGGCACTGGATGCCCGCACGTGCGAGCTGGTTATTCGAAATCTGCACTTTGCCTTGTGAGGCGAGGCCTTGAGACCTGAACACCCTGGAGTATCTGGTCTCTGTTCGGGGGTAGGTGGAGTAGTCTGGACTACAGCCGCATTGGAGCAGGTGCAACAACCACCGGCTCGGTATGTGCGGGCTGAGTGAGTGGCGAGAGCTGGTACGGTGGTGCTTCCTGACGCACCGCATCAGCATATGTTGAGCCTTAGAATGGCGAGACTCTTCTCCTTGCTTCTTTAAAAGAAATGTTTTCTTTCACCTTCAGCGTTATTATCGCTTTTTTTGCTTTCAGCATGGACACGAACGTGAATATGCAGCATGTTTTCCGTTGCAGTTTACACAGTGCAGCTGCTCTTTGCAATGCTCAGACACGTGGTCTAGGACTCCACACTTTGCACAGGTCTGGCGACCACGACAGCTTTTAGAGTCATGGCCATACTTCTGACACTGGAAGCAACGACGGGGTTTTGGTAAGTATGTCCTGAGAAAGGTCTTCATGTACCCTGTTTGAAGGATGTATGGCAATTTAATGGAAGCAAAAGTGAGTACTAAGTGTTTCGTTGGTGTTTCCTCCTTGTTTCTTCTGATAACAATTATCTATACATTGGTCACATTTCGGCTCTTCCACACCTCCCCACCCCTCCAAAAGTTCAGTCTCGATCAGGTCAAGTAAGTCTGCGTCAGATACCACTCGGAGACTTGTGTTCATTGATCCGTGTGGTGTTACGGTGATCACTACGCCACCGAAATTTGAGAGACGATCTAACTTTCCAAATTGCTCTATCGCTCGAACTTTGAAGAGGAGGTCTCCGCTAGCTATTTTGTATAGCTTGTATCCAGCCCCGAGAGTTTCAGCGAGACACCTGGAAACTACAAAGAGAGATACAGCCCAGGCTTTTTTTCCAGTTTTCTCAGAGTGAGTAACGTGAAAGTGAGGAAATTTTTCTGTTGCTGGTTCAAAAAGTTTATGTCATCGGTTGCTACCCAGTTCAAGCCGGTACGATTGGTAAGGGGAATGCTCTACGCATGCTGGTTTTATTTTTATTCAGCAGCATTCCCCACCACCCCTCATAGAGCCAAACGAGGGTACGCTACAACTCCCAATGCGTCTAGACCAAGCTAGGCTAATTGCACAGGGTTAACCCTCGCTGCCAGAAAAATTGGAAGTAGAAGGAAGAAACAAGAAGACGGAAAAGATAACAAGTGATGGCAAATACTAAGATGTAGAAAGAGAGAGGGGAGATAGGAAATGGCGACTGCCGATTTCCCTTGCGTAGGTCAGCCCAGGGGTGCCGCCTACGTGAAGCCGGGGCCAGAGGGGTGTGTTGCCTCTGCCGGCGGGCTCTAATGGTCCAAGCACCCAGCGTTGGCTCAGCTCCCAGGATCTAGTTTTCTCCGGACACGGCAAAGCCACGCTTGGCTAGGCGTAGGAGGGAGTCTAGACCACCTTCTGTTAGCTCGGGTCCGAGGTGCCGCTATAACATTTGTTATTTCGCCAGGTCGCTAGGTCTCGTATTATACTAGTTTGATAATTGGTCTACACAAACATTATCTTGAAGTTGGGCATACCTATTCATTTGTGAACTAAACAAGCCAAACGTTTAACGCTTGTTCAACGAGGCATGTTTGACAGGTCTGTTATTTTCTTCCGTCTCGTCCGAAGAGATTTGCTAAATAAAGAGCCTAAGTATTGTTGAAAAACGATCCAACAATAAAAAAACAGATGCCAAGACTACATACCTTATAATACGTCTGAATGCAACACTTTGAAAAATAACTTCGCAAATAATGTGTTGAGGAAACCTTTGGTCGGTCGCTTTCAGGTGAGAAAATTTGATCCTGTAATTTACGGACAAGCAAACAAAACCTGGGGTGCGCCGCTCACCTGTGACGTGAAAGAGAATGTTGTACAATGGTCGAGGATGTGAGATGTGCAATGCCCCTGCTGTTTATTAAACGTTATATAGTTGGCCTATAAAGGAAGTGTGAATCTGCAAATGTTTATCACACCAGGTGTGCAGCAACGAGCGGAACACGAGAGATTTGCTGAATATATCGAGCATATATGTTAATCACGACAAAGTGGTCGTGTAGGTGTTCCGAAAGAGTCGATGGCCACATAAGAGGTCGTGTTTATTGTGAATTATGGAGGAAGTGCGACAGTTCGCAAAATTGAGGTGATCAATTCTGAAGGAAATATTTACTACACCTTTGGATATAGCCGAAGTTATGACGCAGATTCTTCGTTTATGTACAAGAAAATCATAAAGGTTGCTTATTTATTGGTTGTTATCGCCTACTAAAAAACAACTACATGTTTCCATTTTTCACAGAGCCCTCTTCATAAGCTGAAGAAATGGCATTCTGTATATCAATATTCAGTCGTTTCTCGTTGCGTGAACTGCAGTGTCATCGCAACCGGCTCCCACAGAACGATCTGAAAAGTACGCAAAGGGTGTATAGTTTTTCAATAATCTCAAACACATGAAAAAGAATGATTCGTTAAGTACAATAGTCATATGGTCATGACGTTCACGAAGGCTGCAGTCTCTGTATCCAGGATGAAATTTTATTTGACAGAACTGTGGCCGGGTTGACGTCGTGTGCGACGTCGACAATTTGTTCCACGACAACGCGCGTCGACATTTTTACATGCGGCATCAAACATTCGAGCAATATAGCTCGTGGCCCTGTATTTTTCGAGCATGAACTTAACTGTCTGCGTTTGCGTGCCCAAGCATGAAACATTTTCCAAAAATAATCCACAATGCTCCCAGACATTCTGGCGCAGCTTGTACAAGGTAGTATTTACACGTGCGATCGGCAGGTAAAATAAAACATAGAAAGAAATTGGTGTGGAGGCACTATCAGTTACCGAAAAAACGTCGTGCGCACGAGGCGCACTGAAGGGCGACTTCAAATATGTAACACAAGTTGATAATCTTTACAAACATGTAAATTGAAGCAAAATATTTAGGTCGATGAGAAAGGGGATACACAATATATCAACAAATACTAGCCGGTCCAGTTGTTGACATCTTCCCACAACCATTTTTACAATGTTTGTCGCTAAGAGAACTATAGACGCTTTAAAACTCAGTTACCCAAAAAAAACCAAACAGGCATTCGTACAGCATATCATGAACTAGACCATGCAAAGATGATAGTTGAAATTTAGCTGGTCTTCAGCAACGAAACAACAAGCTTCAGAATATATAAACAGAATGAACTTTTTCTGGAACGGTCCTCTGAAGAACAAAATGTGACAACTTTTTGACGAGGAAAAGTGAACCCCAATCTTTGTTCTTCAGTACTTGTTGTCAGGTTCATATATATATATATATATATATATATATATATATATATATATATATATATATATATATATATTCACAAACCCTGACAATGACCGGTCGAAACCGTTGGAAATAAAACTAAAACAACCGCTAAATTGTGTCTCTCTCTCTCCCTCTCTCTGTATATATATATAAATATATATAAGGGAAAGAAGTGTATACCTAAGGGCTCGTTTTCCGTGTTTTAACACAATAATAATGAGATATAACAGACAGTAATGCCAAGGAATGTACAGGGGAAGTTATTAACATTATAGGAATGTAAATAAGAAGAAAGAAAAGTGGATGAAAAAATTACCAACTGTAAGCAGGAATTATATATATATATATATATGTATATATATATATATATATATATATATATATATATATATATATATATGTATATATATATATATATATATATATATATATATTGTTACAGGGAAGATTTATTCACCGAGAGCTGGTCTTGCTAACGGCTTAAAGAGCGCACAGTCATGCAGGCCAACGGTAGCAGCTCGAGAGTCCAACCCACAACAACCACGTTGTCGTCTTCATCATTTGGGTGCCAATTCAGCTGTGTCAGGCCGACAATTCCATACAAGTATCATCACCCCGGCCCGCAAGGCACCGTGTCGGTGCCTGTTAATTGAGCGAGTCGGCGTTGTAGGGCTTGATACGAGAAACTTGGACTACTTCCGTTCTGGGTGCAGCAGCTGATGAGTTTGTGGTAGCGGCAATCTCGTAGGTCACAGCTGTGGCCTGACGAATGACTCGGTAGGGCCCAGTGTATCGCGATAGTAGTTTCTCGCAGAGGCCAATATGTCGAAATGGTTGGCACAGGAGAACAAGAGTCCCCGCAGAAAAAACGGCATCTCTATGTCGGCGGTCATAAAAGGACTTCTGTGCTGTCTGAGACGCCGATAACCGAGCGCACGCTCCCGCGTGTGCCGTGAGGGCGCGGGTGATCGCATCCTGAGCTTACGAAGTGGAGGATGGCTGGTCTGATGAAAGCAGTGTGTCGAAGGGCAGTAAGGGATGACGTCCGAAGATTAGATAAAACGGGGAGTAGCCCGCTGTTTCATGACGCGACGAGTTATAGGCCAAGGTTACGAATGGAACAGCTTTGTCTCAATCAGTGTGGTCGGTAGATACGTACATAGAAAGCATGTCTGTCAATGTGTGGTTTAGGCGCTTCATAAGGCCGTTAGTCTGAGGGTGGTAAGATGTGGGGAAGTTGTGACGGGTAGCACAAGATCGGAGTAGATCATCAACCACACGAGATAGAAAGTAGCGACCACGGTCTGTGAGCAGGTGAGACGGAGCGGCATGCTGGAGAATAATGTCGTACAGCAGGAAGTCGGCAACGTCGGTTGCGCAGCTGGTTGGTAGCGCTCGAGTGATTGCATACCTAGTGGCATAGTCTGTGGCCAATTCAATCCATTTATTTCCAGTTGTAAAAGGAGGAAAGGGACCTAACAAATCCAACTACACTCAATAAAACGGCTCGGCTGAAGCTTCAATTGGTTGAAGAAGACCAGCAGGGGAAGTCGTAGGCTTCATTCGGCGCTGGCAGAGGTCGCAAGATGCGACGTAACGGTGAACAGAATGGTAGAGACCTTTCGGAAATACTCGTTGTCGAATGCGGTCGTAAGTTCTGGAGACTCCAAGATGTCCAGAAGTTGGAGCGTTGTGTAATTGTCGCAGAACATCCTTTCGCAGGTGATGCGGTACGACGAGTAAAAGTTCCGCGCCGTCGGGGTGTAAGTTGCGGCTATACAAAACGTTGTCTTGATGCAGGTATCTGCTAAGAGGAGGGTCAGCATAACGCGATTGAAGGTGGTCAATGATGGTGAGCAGCAATGGATCTCGGCGCTGTTCCTCAGCCACGTTCAGAAAGTCAGTGATTGCTAAAACGCAGGCATCGGATTCCAAATCAGTGGAGCTAGGTGGATCAACGGGGTGCCAGGATAAGCAGTCAGCATCGCTATGCAGCTTTCCAGATTTGTAAACAAACGAGAACGTGTACTCCTGTAATCGGGATGCCCATCGGCCGAGTCTTCCTGTAGGGTCCATAAGCGTCGACAGCCAGCAAAGCACATAATGGTCCGTGATGACTGCGAATGGACGTCCGTATCAGTATGAACGGAATTTCGCAATAGCCCAAATGAGGGCTAAGCAATCCCGCTCAGTGAAGGAATTATTTTGTTCTGCTTGCGGCAAAAGGTGGCTAGCGTATGCTATCACACGGTTGGTGCCATTCTGTATCTGAGCGAGTATAGCACCAATGCCATGGCCGCTTGCATCGGTGCGAAGCTCTGTTCGAGCCGCTGGATCAAAATGAGCCAACACAGGTGGTGATGTGAGGGCGGTAATGAGCGACGCGAAGGAATGTTATTGGTCTCTTACCCAAGAAAAGGCCACATTCTTTTAGAGGAGATAGGTGAGGGGACCAGCAATATCCGTGAAGTTTAAGACAACGCGGTGGAAGTATGAGCAAAGCCCAATAAAACTGCGAACTTCTTGTGTGGAACGTCGAACCGGGAATTTTCGAACTGCCCGGACTTTGTCATGGTCGGGTTAAACACCAGTGGCGTCAACAAGGTGGCCGGGTAGTTTAATCTGACGGCGTCCAAATGAGCAATTCAACGAACTCAGTTGGAGACCAGTGCAACGAAAAACGTCAAGAATTGCCGAGAGACGAGACAGGTGGCTTTCGAAGGAGGGCGAGAAAACAATGACATCATCCAGACAGCAAAGGCAGGTCGACCATTTGAAACCACGAAAAAGGGAGTCCATTATGCGTTCAAAAGTAGCCGGGGCATTGCTGCACAACCCAGAAGGCATGACCTTGAATTGGTAAAGGCCATCGGGTGTGATGAATGCTGTCTTCTCGAGGTCGTGGTCGTCGACCAAAATTTGCCAGTATCCGAATCGAAGGTCAAGGAACGAGAAATAGTTGGCGCCGTGGAGGCAGTCGAGCGCATCATCGATTCGGGGTAAAGGATGAACGTCCTTCTTGGTGATCCGAGGCAGGTGGCGATAGTCGATACAAAAGCGCCAGGTCCTGTTCTTCTTTTTAACTAAGGCCACAGGGGATGCCGAAGGACTCGATGAAGGCCTAATGACGTGTGTACTCAGCATTTTCTCGACCTCCGTCTGTTAACTTGGCGCGCAGCATGTGACACGCATCAGGGCGTTTGTGGAGTGGACTGGCATCGCCAGTGTCGATGCGGTGGGTTACGGCACTTGTGCGGCCCAGGGGACAGTCGTCGACGTCAAATATATCCAGGTAAGAAAATAGAACACCCCGGAGGGCTGCAACTTAGGAAGGTAAGTGGTCGCTGGATATCATTTTGTCGAGGAACGCCTTATATTGCGACGTGATGACAGGTTTCGCCATGGTCTTAGTGTCAGGGGTAAAAGAAGAAATCGAACATTCATCAAGGGTGGAAAGATCGGCTAAAGTGATGCCTTGGGGAAGAACTTGGGTCGACGTGGAAACGTTCAGAACAGAAAGTAGCACCATGTTGTTAGCAACAACCACTCTAGTATGTGGTAGTGCGATGTGTTGTGTTAGGGTCAAATCATTGAGGGGAGCCACCGGATAGTCTCCATCAGGAACGTACGGGTAGGGCGACAGAGGAATGTACATCGCAGTCTGGGGCGGTAGCTGTATAGACTCCATGGATGGTAGCTGAGTGCGACTTGTAGGAGTGAAATTGGAGCACAAATGCAATTCGAGCCGTAAGATACCGGTAGAACAACCGATGAGGGCGGAGTGGGCACTTAAGAAGTCAATTCCAAGGATGACATCGTGTGGGCAAGCATCCAGGACTGCGAAGAGAACGGAAGTGTGGTGGACAGCAACAGTAACGCGGGCAGTGCACATACCAAGCACCGATGTTCGACTTTCACTGGCAACTCGAACAGTAGAGAACATAGCCGGTGTAAGAACCTTTTTCAGGCAAGATCGAAGTGTAGAACTTATAACAGATACTTGGACACCAGTGTCAATTAGAGCAGTAATGGCGTGGCCATCAACGAACACCCGAAGTATATTGCGTCTTGAATTTGTAGCCGGTTGAGGGTTTTTGTTCCAAGTCGTCAACGCAGCGCCCCCTGCAGGAGCTGCACTCGTCAGTTTCCCAGGGAATGGCCAGAATAAGCCGCTGACGGAGAGCGGCGGCGTTGAGAGATCGTGACAGCCAATCTTGAGGTGACGGCGAGCGCTTAGACCAGTTTCTTTGTGCAACAACGTCAGCATAGGACGGTTCAGAGCATGGAGATGAACGGCGAGCTAAAGTGTCCTGAATATGGCCATACGCAAAACCGGGTTGCGAATAGTGTCCACGGTCCTGACGGCGGTCGACCTAAGGAAAGCTGGGCCGGAAATACCACCTGTTGCGGCAATGGTGGGAGATTGGCCCAACTCGAGAACAAGAAAAGCAGATAGGTCGATCATCAAGCGTGCGCCACTCAGATGGATTTCGGTAGCGTGGTGGAAACCGAGGTGTCGAAGCTGTCGCAGCGACAAGTGGAGCAGAGTGGTGGTCAGCGTTGTGTACGGGAGTGCTTATGGGCTGCAGCTTAAGTCTGGCGGGCTGGGGAGCCAGGACGCCCAGGTTAGCAAACTCCTGACGTACGACGGCTTGAATAAGCGAGACTGTTGCCCAGCTGTCTTGTGCAGGGGCTGATAGGAAGTGGGTGCCATGGCTTCCAGCTCCTGGCGAACAATCCTTGCGATATTTCCAGGAGGCGCAAGTGAACGGGGCACTGCAGAATCATCGCAAGGCGGAGTCGCAGCAGTGTTTGGTAGTCTCATGATGTGGTGGGTTGTTCGCCTGCTTTAACTTGTTCAAACCGTCGGCATTCAGATATGATGGAGCCGACAGTGGTGCAGTTCTTGCATATTAGTATGTTGAAAGCATCATCAGCAATGCCTTTCAACACAATGCTGATCTTGTCCACCTCGGACATGTTTTTGTCAGTCTTCCGGCACAGTGCCAGTACGTCTTGGATGTACGTGACGTACCACTCCGTCGATGATTGAACACGCGACACGAGTTCATGCATGGCTGCCATCTGACGAGCAACTGACTGACCGAAGAAATCACAAAGCTTTTGCTTGCATGTGTCCCAGCCGGTTAATTCTTTTTAATGCGTTTCATACCAGGCGCGTACCGTACCCCGTAGGTCGAATAAAATATTTGCCAGCATAAGCTTTTCGTCCCACCTGTAATGCTTGCTGACGCACTCGAATAATGCGAGCCATTCTTCGACGTCCATGCTGTCCGTCCCGGAAAACGTGCCAGGGTCGACAAGATGGGGGGGGGGGGCAATCACAGGTGATGGAGCTGGCGCAGATGGCGAGGCCTGAGTGCCAGTTTCAGGCAAAGTGGCTGGACAAAGCTGGCGTCCACTGCGGAGTTCCAGAGCCGGGTTATGTGAAGACCCCGCACCTTCCACCAAAAGAAGTTACGGGGAAGATTAATTCGCCGAGAGCTGGTCTTGCTAACGGCTTAGAGAGCGCACAGTCATGCAGGCCAACGGGAGCAGCTCGAGAGTCCAACCCACAACAACCACGTTAGATAGATAGATATGTGGGGTTTAACGTCCCAAAACCATCATATGATTATGAGAGACGCCGTAGTGGAGAGCCCCGGAAATTTCGACCACCTGGGGTTCTTTACCTTGCACCCAAATCTGAGCACATGGGCCTACAACATTTCCACCTCCATCGGAATTGCAGCCGCCGCAGCGGGGATTCCAATCCGCGACCTGCGGGTCAGCAGCCGAGTACCTTAGCCACTAGACCACCGCGGCGGGGCACAACAACCACGTTCTCGTCTTCTTCATTTGAGTGCCAATTCAGCTGTGTCGCGGCGACAGTTCCATACACGTATCAATATATATATATATATATATATATATATATATATATATATATATATATATATATGTGTGTGTGTGTGTGTGTGTGTGTGTGTGTGTGTGTGTGTGTGTGTGTGTGTGTGTGTGTGTGTGTGTGTGTGTGTGGTTCCAGAACAACTTAAACGCAGCATCACTATATGCATCACCATGTTCATGTGGATGTGGCATACAGCGACTTCGTTTTAGCCTAACAGAATGCACGCACAATGCTACAAAACTCGCACATGACGCATGCTCTAAGATTATGAGTTTTCATCACCACTAGAATTCCGGCATAAAACAAGCTTGTTACATCGTGAGCTATCACTTGTCGATCAACGCATTGTGAAAAAACTATCGCCATCACGTGCGTGCGTGTGTGGAGTGTGGTGGGGTGGTTGGTATAGATTAAGGGTGAGTTAAAGTACATGCTTCTTTTCATTCAGGCGTGGGTGTCCGGCGCCACTCTTGTACTGAGAGCGAAGCCACAAGATAACAATATACACAGGTCGGATGAAAACAAATATATATGATTTACACAATCATCCACGAAAGTAAAGTGTATTGATGTAACAAGCATTCGTTGACTGTCTGTTGATACGTTTCATCACAAGCACACTTATATAACGTGTACTGTGCACTATGGTGCGACATAGAATAAGAGGGCTAGTTTGAGGATTAGAGTGTTCCAACAACCAACGAGCGTGATGTTGATTCTAAATAGGAAGAACAAGGAGTGTGTGGTGGAAAGGTGTCGAGCAGAACGAGGCAGCCGGCAGGTGATCTTTGGTTATTTGTTGACTACGCGACAAGATCTCATCTGAAATAAGGATTATTTAAAATAGCTTCTCATTAAATTGGTCTCTGTAACCTCCAAGAAAACTTTAAAAGATTCTGACGCAATTATCTGTGCCACTAAGCATAGGCGCCAGTCCTTGCAGAAGCATCATCATCAATGAGCCGTAGATCGTACAGTGGCGGTTCGGGTGCTCGGGTGCCGGCGATCGGGGTCCTGTGAGCGTACCTGGGGCCATATTCCGTTCATGGTTCTTCGGCGCGCAAGCGGGCTGCCATAGTAGCGACTTTGTGCGAGTATTTCTGTGGTTCTTACTGTCAGTCTACATGTGGAGCGGAGGCGATGTTATAGGAGCACATGCACCTGCTAGATGCGGCTACCTAGCCACTAACCGGGCTCGGCAGTGGCTTGGGGCTCAACTATCTTTCTGGACCTCTCTACCAACAAGTGCGAGAAAGGATTCAAGGAGCCGTCGCGAGCCTCGTCAGCGGGGCCTAGCTCGGGGCCACACATCGACATAGCCGCAACGACGAGGTGATTGCACATTTCTGGCACGTCGCGGAAATCAACAAATAATTTCAGAACATTACCTAGCCCTTCTGAATGTTACGTGTATCCTCTAACCTTTTAAGTTCAAAAAGCACAAAATAGGAAAGTTTGCTAATACGAATGATCTGAAACTTTTTGCCTAATAGTAACACTGAGTGGTTCATCACATAGTTCACTGGTGAAACCCTGTGTAGAATTTTGTAGGAAAATTTCATGACCAAACTAAGTTTGCCGTGATTGGGATGCCTTGATATCTCGTAGAGGACAAAGTCACTGACTTGAGATTAAATTGGCAGAAACTTAATTCTTATCCTACATCACTTTGTTCTTACTGCGGTATGTGATACACTTAGTATATGCCGCTTTCCGCGCTTCTTCAACAGTTTCTTCAAGTCGTTTTAGGAGAGTTGGAGAAGATAGAATCGTATACTCCAGGAAGGACGGTGCGCAGCTGGTAACTTCGTGTCCTGTTGTATTTGTCTAATGCCTCCGAGAGCAGCATAGAACAACACTTCTGGCTGGCCATTATTCTTGTATTTAAGTCTGGTTACGATGCTTGGGTCTGTTCGCTCGTTCATGCAATTGCATTAATGAAATGAGGTGAAGAGTTGGCAGATTTTGTTATGCTTTAGAAGCAGTTTGACTTTTCTTGCAGCTAATCCTGTTCCATGATCTGAAAGGAACTTCCAGTGTTTTCCAGTTCCGAAAATGGCTTTTACCATGAGATGTGGGCGTCGCTGTTTTAAAATTTAAGAGCGAACGTCCATGCACACGGAGTACTACTATCAATTACCAAGTGAATAAACCTTTTCAATGGGCCGTATCCAGACATTCTTCCAGTGGTGTCCACTGCAAAGAGGTCGAAAAGCCCTTTAGCAGGAGGCAGTCTTTCAAGTTTTCCATATTTCTTGTTCTATTTCATTTCTGGTTTTCTTTAATGAATCAGGATTTCAAATGTAGGTAGCAATCACACTTATTGTATAGTGTCTTTTTGCTCCTACATGTTCAAAATGTTGATGTGTTACCGCGCATACACATATATATATATATATATATATTGTGAAGTAGAAAAGGCATCGTTGGCAAAGAACGTCGCCACCGCTTGGGTACTGGATGCTGGGCTTCTCTCGCTCACCTCGTGCTGATTGTCGCCGGCATCTGCCAGACGGTTGCTCTGTCCCGATCATGTTTTCGTCGTATGGCCACCGTCGCAATACACGCCAATAAACCCCTTTTAAATTGGTGGAGGGTGCTGACATTCCCCATTGCTTGAACCTGGGTACTTCCATTCGCCGTCGCCTAAACCTGGAGCTGCGCAACTGAATGCTACCTTCCATCATGGCCACCAACAATGCACAACCTATCTCTTCCACTCTATCCTCCAGAAACCCCGGCATTCTTCGCTTGCGAGAGCCGAAGGACTTTAGCGGAGCTGATGAGACACACGTGGAAGACTAGTTCAGCAACTACGAACTCGTGAGCGCAAACAAGTGGGATGACGCGGACGAGTTGACCAACGTCATCTTTTACCTCGCTGACGTGGCCGAAATGTGGTATAACAACCACAAAAACAACATTACGACGTGGTCCATCTACAAAACGTTGTTTTCTGACGTTTTTGGCCGAACCGCTGTTCGCAAGTCCAGAGCCAAACAACGCTTGCAGACTCGCGCACAGAAGCCAACGGAATCGTTCACCAGCTACATCGAAGATATAATTTGTATTTGCAACCGTGTGTCGCGTGCAACACAGACGCAAGTGGCATTCGTATCGGCGCCGTTCTCGTTCAGCGTTCTGATAAGAAGGAACACTTTGTGTTGTACTCAAGTCGCTTTTAAGCAAGCTTGAATGCAACTACACAGTGACTGAACTGGAACGCCTAGCGGTAGTCTTTGTCGTGCCACGGTTTCGCTCATACATCTATGGTCGGCCGTTCGCTATCGTCACAGATCACCATACCCTGTGTTGGCTGGTCAACCTTCGTGAGCCATCCGACAGCCTCGCACCATGGGCCATTCGTTTGCAAGAATATGTCTTTACCATTTCATACAAGACTGGCCTTCTACACGCTGATGTGGATTGCCCCTTCAGGATGCCGCTACCGACGACAGATTGTGAAGCCAACAACTTTGACCACTTTATGGCTTCTCTGTCATCTGGCTTTCCCAAGGCCGTGCCTTTCGCCGCTGAGCAGCGTGATGACCCAAGCTTGAAAGCTCTCTTCCCTTGAGCAAGAAAGTCAATAAGCAAACGCTGACTGTGCGTCAGAAATGGTATTCTTTACCAAAGAAACTTGTCTATGATGGGCGCCCGCTTTTTGCTGGTTGTTCCTGCGTCCCTTCAAACGTCTGTTCTGCGTCTCACGCATGACTAACCCACCTCTGGGAATCTAGGAACCGCACGAAAACTTATTCGCACGAAAGAGCGGCTCTATTGGCGGAAAATGAGCAAGACAATTCATAACTACATGGCCAGCTGTATGCAGTGTCAGAGCCTCAAGTGGCCCACCTCGGGTCCAAACGGTCACCTGAAGCCCGTAAAGCTTCCCAGTTTCTCTTTTAAAAAGTTCGGCATTGATCAGATGGGACCATTTTCACGCTCCTCAAAATGTAATCGGTGGATAATTGTATGCGCCGACTACCCAACGTGGTACTGTGAGACGGCTGCCTTTTCCTCCATGGCAGTCCAGGTTTCAGAGTTCCTGTTGCATTCAGTCATCATCCGACACGGGCCACCTCGCGTGATAATAAGTGACCGTGGACGACAATTTACCGCCGATATTGTGGAATCATTACTTTGTGTACCACCAAGTTCCGACGCTCAACTGCGTATCATCCACAAACTAACGGTCTGACCGAGCGTGGAAACCAAACGTTCATCAACACGTTGTCAATGTACGTCGCCTCCGACCATAAAACTGGGATGAAGTATTGCCACTCGTCACGTGCGCCTTCAACACAGTGAAACACAAAACGACAGGCTACAGCCCTTTCTATCTGCTCTTCGCTCGCTCACCTTGACATACGCTAGACACTATATTTCCTTTTGTCGTCCATGACGACTTCACAATTGCGGAAACTTTGTGTCGTGCGGAAGAGACACGTTGACTTGCCTGCTTACGAACACTGGCAGTGCAAGAGTCCTCCAAAACTCGCTATGACAGTCAACACTAGCATGTAACCTATGCCCCCAGTGATCTAGTGTGGGTGTGGACCCCAATACGCAGACGCGGTTTGAGCCAAAAGCTACTGGCACACTACGTCGGTCCGTTCGTGATATTCCATCGTCAAAGCGAGGTCAACTCTGAAAATGCACGTGTGACCTTTAATGGCCGAGCCGATGTTCATGCAAGACACAGGTGACGCATGTTGCCTACCTGAAGCTATTTGCACGAACGATACAAAAATGACTCGCCCAGAGGCTTCGTCTCAGACCGGAGGAATTATACGAAGTGTCTCTACCACGAAAAACAAGGAAAGTGCGGGTAGAGAAGGTAGACGACGTTGCTTTTACTGTGATCATGGTCTCAGTGCCCATTAAAAACCACTTAACTTACGTCACCATACATAATATATATATATATATATATATATATATATATATATATATATATATGTGTGTGTGTGTGTGTGTGTGTGTGTGTGTGTGTGTGTGTGTGTGTGTGTGTGTGTGTGTGTGTGTGTGTGTGTGTGTGTGTGTGTATGTAAAATAAACTACCAATCGGCGAAGAAACCAGACCGAACACCGTTTCTTGTTTGCAACTTCTTCTTCTCTTGCAGTACTCACCTGCGATCGTTTATTTCTTTTCTTTTCCAACATACTCCCACCCCCAGTATTGTCCATCAATTCCAGCCTGTCAAATTTTGGAACAGGTTTTCTGAAAAACTTCCCGTCTTGAGCTTTCACCCGACAAGCTCGTATTATGCCATCGTCCCCAGGGTAAAAGTCTGTGATTCGCCCAAGGGGCCAAACTCCTCTTGAAATGCCAGGCTCTTCAATTATCACCACGTCATTTACTCGGAGGCTACTGCTGGGATGAGCTGGGTATAGGTGAAGTGCCGGTAGTTCTAATAAGTACTCTTTTTTCTATCGCATCCACATATAATCCATCATTTTCTGTCAGTATCTCAACTTTGTATTGATGTCTCTTCGACTAGCTTGAGCACTGACGGCACCATAGTCATTGTTTCTCTGATCCGGAGACACTAACAATGAACGTCCGAAAAAATGCGCTGTACACATTGCAGAGGGCTCTTTGGCGTCCGTATACGTGTAGGTCAGCGGTCTTGAATTAACAACCACTTCTACATCTTGTAGCATCGTCTCCGCTTGTTCGCTGCTGAGCCTGCTCTTTCTCATCACCGTGCGCAACGATGACAGTCCGGAGAAGCCTCTCCCACCAACCCCCCCACCAAGGTGCACCTGGCACGATAAACTTCCACTCTATGCGGTATTTCAGCAGAAAATATGCAAATGGAGAGCTCTTCATGACACTCCAGATGATCTCGAGATCCCGTGACGCTCTTTTAAAGGCGAGAGCGTCATCCGAGTACATTGTTGCGGGTACTCCTCTGCGAGCGAGAAACCTCCGCAACGCTAGCAAGAAGACGCTGGTCGAGATTTCACTTGTCAGTTCAAGGTGTACTGCTCTAGTCGTCACACAGGTTAACAGCAGGATATAAGCTTTTGATGTGTCACCATGTAGCTCATGTTGCTTTATATATAGTGGACCTGCAAAGCCCAATCCTACTACATCAAAAAGCCATAACAATAGAAGACAGTCTTCAGGCATCGGCAAATATTGCACGTTCCCAGGTTTCACATTTTATCTTCGGCAGAGAAAGCATTTGTTGATGATTCGCTTGACTTCTTGTCGAGCGCGGATAATTCAATTGATTGATACGTGGGGATTAACGTCCCAAAACCACAATATGATTATGAGAGACGCCGTAGTGGAGAGCTCCGGATATTTCGACCACCTGGAATTTTTTAACGTGAACCCAAATCTAAGCACACGGGCCTACATCATTTCCGCCTCCATCGGAAATGCAGCCGCCGCAGCCGGGATTCGAACCCGCGACCTACGGGTCAGCAGCCGAGTAACTTAGCCACTAGACTACCGTGGCGGGGCCACGGATGATCCAATACCGCTGTCGTATTTGCATCCTAGTGCTTGCTACACAACCAAGCAAAACTCTGCAGTGAGCCTCAATCACTACCACAGACGTGAAAGGATGTCTCTGTGGCAGTATTACCAGATGTTTTTCGTCATATGTGGCATCCATTCTCTCGAGTCATCCGCCTCCATCGGAAATGCAGCCGCCGCAGCCGGGATTCGAACCCGCGACCTACGGGTCAGCAGCCGAGTAACTTAGCCACTAGACCACCATGGCGGGGTCGCGGATGATCCAATATCGCTGTCGTATTTGCATCCTAGTGCTTGCTACACAACCAAGCAAAACTCTGCAGTGAGCCTCAATCACTACCACAGACGTGAAAGGATGTCTCTGCGGCAGTATGACAAGATGTTTTTCGTCATATGTGGCATCCATTCTCTCGAGTCATCCGCCAAGCCGCAGCTGCTGTCTGTTTTGGTGCAAGAAATGGTGAATATCGATCAGCCTAGACTGTTTGGGGAGTTGGTGTCCAAGCTGCAGTTCTTCGATGTCATTCGCGAATACTTCCAGCTAAACATATCGCACCCAAAGCATTTCAGACTTGCTTAGCTCCGGTGCAGAAATCGCTTCGCTGAGTGAAGTTTGAAGTCCACGGCATCGATCCACAAGGCGAAAGACCCAGGCGGTGACGCGCAAGAGCTTCTGCAGGTCACTATGCTTCCTTATATTGATCACCGGGTCTAAGTTTCTGGATGACGCTTGAAGAAATACAAGTTGCGTCTCAATCTCTGCCTCTTTGTTTATTGGTTTGTACTGGTTAGGTTTTGAAGGCCAGCTTAATTTTGCTGGGACAACCATTCAGGCCCGTACCACTAATAGCGACCTGCACGTAGAGTCCTTATCGGTATGCGTCTAGTCAGTACATCCGCCAGGTTGTCTTCGCCCGGGCAGTAGCGCCATAACGCTGCTTCAGTAACTTGCGTTATTTCTAACACTCTGTGCTTCACAAATTGACTCCACTTGCTATAGTTTCCGCAAACCCAGCTCAGTGTGATCATGGAGTCAGTCCACATGACGCAATAAAAATGCCTGAAATCTCACGAGGAGCAAATGTATTTTAGCAATCTGGTTCTCACTACCGCCGCCATAAGCTCGAGCTTTGGAAGCGTTAATGTCCTTATAGGTGCTACTCTTCATTTCGCTACTATCAGAGAGGTAGCGGAGTTTCCACCTTTATCAAATGCTCTCAAATAGACACATGCTTCAAAAGCCTCCAGGCGGGCGTCGACGAATATATGCAGTTAAGCCTCTTTAGGTGCTCCATGCAGTCCGTCTCTCACGCAACGCGGAATTTTTATGTGGCCGAGCTGTATTACATCTGCACACCAGGCTGCCCACTGCGTCTTGATCTCCGCGAGCAATTCTTTATTCCAGGAAAAGCCTAAAACCCAAAGGTGTTGAAGCAAAAGTTTCGCAGTGATCGTGAATGGCGATAGAATGCCAAGCGGGTCATAAATTTGAGAAGCAACCTTCAGTAGGGTACGTTTCGTGTCGAGCTAGCCAGCCACTAAACAATGGGCCACAGACTTGGAAGAAATTTCGAAGTAATCATTTCTTATATCCCATTGCATTCCCAAGACCGCAGCTGCTTCTCCGGATGCTCCTTCTACTTGCTCCTCCTGGTAGTCAAAAATGCTCTGCAGGTGATGTTCATTGGTCTTCCACTTTCTGAGCTTCATGCCAGCATCTTTCATATTTGCTTTCGACTGCTCATAGATGCGGTGACCTTCATGGAATTTCTCCACACACCAATAAATCGTCGACAAAAAGTGCCTTCCTTAATGTAGAAGCGAGCTCCTTGTCTTCATGCGTTATCTAAGTGGTAGTGAATAGTTGCCATGAGCAAGAAAGGGCTTGACGTTGATTCAAATGGTACCCGTGTCATGCGCCATTCGAAGAGCTCACGGTGTTGGCGTACGGAAATAGAGTCCAACCAGAAAAACCGGAATGCACCTAGGTCAGCAGTCGCCTGTATCCCAATTTGTCAGAATTCCTTTTCGATTCCGGAATTGATGGCGACAGGGTACCACCGAAAGCCAAGAAGGACTTGCAGCAATTCTGCATTGAGGTTCACTTCTTTATCCAAGCAGTCGTTAAGGGATGTTACACCTTGGGTGTGTGACGATGCGTCAAACACTACACGCAGTTTGGTAGTTAACGATTCCTCTCTTATTACTTTCCGATGTTGCATATAATATATGGTGTGATCTCGATCCCGAGGAGTATTCTTAGGCACCACTTTTGCATGACCCAACTCCAGATATTGCTGGATTACTGTGTCATATCGCTGCAACAGCCCTTCTATCGTTGATAGCCACCGTGTTTATCTTTGTAGATGGGATATCAGAATTTCCCGGTTCATTCCTAGAAGCGTTTTTTTATCTTCCTCCCAAGGAAACGCCACAGTGTATCTGTCGCTTTTTTTGCTAATGGTTTCATGTAATTGTGCAACGGACTCATGGGAGGAAGGATCCGTTGAATATGCGATGCCCATTGCTTCTAGTTGCCAAAAATATTGCAAGATCTGCGATCTTGATTCGTCATCAACAATTGCTTGCACTTTCAGAATGCAGACCATGGGGCTAGAGCTGCACTCAAGAAAAGCTTTTTGGTAACTGGGTCCTTGTAGCGTCCATTGAAAAGCTGTATCTATTGCTACTAGTCCTGGAGCTTCTGTACCTTTGACGATACGCCCCGACATGATTTGCCAAAGGTGGT
This sequence comes from Rhipicephalus microplus, assembly GCF_043290135.1. Classification (NCBI taxonomy): domain Eukaryota; kingdom Metazoa; phylum Arthropoda; class Arachnida; order Ixodida; family Ixodidae; genus Rhipicephalus; species Rhipicephalus microplus. The sequence goes on from NC_134710.1 coordinate 452,304,855, forward strand.
CAGCACTGGTGAACAAGCTGAGGCTATTTTACGTTTCCGCGTCAAACTTCTTTTCGTCAGCAATGACCTTGCCTTCAAGACGCAGGTTCTGAAGGAAATGGCTGTCAGCTTTCGGGGAAGCATTATTGTGACAGATGACTGGAACAACGATTGCGCGCAACGGGCAGCTGTCAGAACCCTGTTGGCTACGCAGAGGAACTTCTACCACTTGCCGTCTTTCCACAGTACTTGGCGATGAGCAGCCAAATGTATTCAGCGCAATTTGTGTTCTCCCAGCACCTGTGGGTGTAATGTCTTGGCGAGATCTTCCGTGACGAAGGATCGCTGGCTCCCTCCGTCGAGAATCCCTGAGACATACCTTTTTTGGCCGTTTTTGATGACAAAGGCACGAAACGTTTGCAGATATACTTCACTGTGATTTGTTGTGCCCCCGCTCAGTGAATCCTTCTCACACAGCATAACTGATTGTGACATCATTCCTACTGTGCTGCCGGAGGAGTCAACTGGACGAGAAGGTGTCGCTGCTGTTTGAATCGATGTATAGTGCGAGTCGCACATACTTGATGCGTGCCCCCTGTGGAAACTCGAGCAGGTGAGTTTGACGTGGCACGAACGTGCCTGATGTCCTCAGGACGTGCATCGATAGCAGCGGTTGTCTTTCGCAAGCATTCTTTTCTTGGAATCGATGGCGAAGTTCGCATCACAAGCGCGGGTGCCATGTTTCTTCGACTTGCAGAAAAAACACTCATCCTAGCTGCTCGATGTGTTGTGTAGTACGGAAGCCGTGCTGGTGCTTCCACTTCGAGTCCTCTGTGCACGGTCATCCAGCAGTCAGTTATTAAAAGGCTTGCACTCCTCCCGACTTTCGAGCTCTATACGTCTACAGGTGAGCAGCTCCTTTAACACCACTTCAGATGTAGCAGCTGCCATGCTTGGCCCAAAGACATTGGCCGCAGACACGTTTTCTCTTAGTGCCTGACTGCGCTTTGCACGTGTGTAGGCCAAAATGATGTCGTATGGTAGGGCATTCTGTAAAATGTCAATGATCGTAACGGAAAAGCTAAGCGTAGGAACATTTAGCGCAGTTAGACAACGGATATTCAGCTGCACAGTATCGTAGAGCCGCCTTAGGCCGCGAACGTCGCTTCCCGACTTGATGTGAGGCAGATTGCGAAGCGCTGATAAATGGTGTTGCTCGATCCGTTTTCGATCTCTGAAGCGTTACTTCAATAACTCGATGGCGTCTGCATGACAGGCTTCGGAAGTCGGAAAACCACACATCGCAGCTGCTGCTTCACCCGCAAGATAATGACGTAGATAGAAGAACTTTGTCGTTGCTGACAAAGCGTTGTTAAGGTGGACAGTTTGCTCAAACTGCTTCCAGAAAGCCGTCCATTTATGTATAACACCTCTAAATGTTGGCATGCCAAGGTTTGGCAGCCTTGGACCAATTGCGGTTGGCACGTCAGAAGGTGATGGGTTTGCATTCTGAGGAGCAGCCGCTGCTGTACTGTCTCCATGTCGCAAACTCTCTATGTTGCAGTGAATCTTAGCGAGCATGCTTATAGCTTTGTCGTTATACTCTGCTACTACGACATAATTAGCTTCGAGCTCCTCGTCCGCTACGTGCTCCTCGAGCGCATCATTGATTTTCGAGAGCTCGTTGTTGCTCGCTGACAAACGGTCATAAATACCTGTAAGCTTGGGCTTGTCCTTAGTAGTGTCACTTGGCAGTCACCTCGCTTCTTGCAGGAGCTTGGTGTTCTAGGCTCGTCGAGCGGAGCGCGTGGCCTTCAGGCGATCCATCGGATCCGGTGATGGAGTCTGGTTCGGTCTACACCGATCAGGAATGATCCGTTGCAGTCCTCGCCACCTGCACAACGAAGCGATCGAGTAGAAGGTCCCCTCGAGTCGTGCGATGAAGGATACATTTCCGCACGAGGGGTTTCGGCACCATGATGTAAAGGAAAACTACCGATCGACGAAAAAACTAGACCGAACACCGTTTCTTGTTTCGAACTTCTTCTTCTTCTCTTGCAGTACTCGCCTGCACACGTTTATTTCTTATCTTTTCCATTAAATAAATATATATATATATATATATATAGATATATCTTATTTCTTATCTTTTCCAATATATATATATATATATATATATATATATATATATATATATATATATATATATACATATTGTAGTGAAGAGATGAGTGCTACTCAGAAAGGCAGGGGGTATGACTCAGTCGGTGAAGAAGACGACGTTTGGCTGGCTGGGTACTTGGTGGTCGGACGCAGCCTGACCTGTACTGTGAGGCTTGACTGTGAAGAAGCTGCCCGGGCTCAGGATCGGGCGGCAGCATCCCTATTGTTCTTTGAGAGTTCATTATTTTCCGGTAACTGTATTGGTCTTTCTCAGCTGAAGCGAGTCATTCAATCTTGATGTCATTGTCTTCCCCCGGCCAAGGGCACTCACCTTGGTTAGATTCCACTCCCGCCAAGGATTGGCCGATAGACTATTTGTTACGCAGTGGAGCGGGAAGTGTCCCTGTGGCACTGGTACCTACAGATGGGGGCAGTATTCCGATGAAGAACCCAAAGGCGATTCAAGTGGAGCTTCGAAAAGCCTCTTCGCATCTCCAGGAGATCACTGAGGTCCACCAGTTTGCTCGCGGAGGCATCATATGCTGTTCCGCAGATCCGGAATGCATTCGTGAGCTCCTGCAATGTTCCGAATTCGCAGCGCATACGGTAAGCCCATTTATTCCGGCACACCTCGCATGCTCGAAAGGATTAGTCCGCGGTGTATACACAAGCCTGACACCTGCAGGAGTGCTCCATTTGTTTTCGGTGGCGGGTGTAATTTCAGTGTACAGGTGCACCCGTACAATTGACAACATAAAATCCCCAACGGAATCAGTGATAGCGATCTTTTTAGGAACAGTCCGGCCTTCGGAAATTAAGGCATGGCCACTGATCTATAAGGTATAGCCATTTTCCGCCAAACCCCTGCAGTGTTTGAAATGTCGGCGATATGGACATAGTGTCAGAGGCTGCCGATCAGTTCTTAGATGCCGTCTGTGTGGTGAAAATCATGACAGCCACAAGTGCAGCTCTGAAAAAGAGAGGTGCTGCTTATGTAATGGGGCGCACCCTGCAGACTCCGCAGACTGTGCAGCAAAAGAAAGAGAGCTTGCTATATTGGATATTGTAGAACGCAAGAGGTGCTCTCGGAGAGAATCCGTTGCAGAAATGCAGGAGAGATCCAAAAGATATGCAGGTGTTGCAGCACGTAATACCACCGCCATGGATGCATCTCTCGCAACATCTATCGCAGAGGCCGTAAGAGAAGGCTAAGGAAAAGGCAATGGAATGCCTCGCAAACAATCTTTTTGAAAGCATGGCACAATTGGTTTCCAATCAACTATCTCAAATTTTAGATGTAGCATCTACAAACGATTGGGCTCCTCAGACATCATTGGTATTGCGTACGGAAATAGAAAGTGCGACAACACGTCAGCGAGCGGTTTCTCCTGAGGCAGGGATTTCCAAAACAACGGAAGACGGTGATCTTACGGATGATTCGGAAGCATGTGCAGATATGGATATGGACTCTCATAAGGCTCTGAAGCGAACCCAATCTCCCCAATCAAAAAACTCTTCGCATAATTTGAAATCTAAAAAGTATCTATCCAAAAAAGAATTCTTTGAGAACATGTCTAAGAAAGACTTTTTGCGAAAGGACATTTTGGACCAAGCAGTTTCTGCGACGGTTCTGTCGCCAAAATAGGTTCACTAACCGCATTACAGTGGAATTGCAGATCTATATTTTCCGCAGCCACAGACCTATCATATCTTTCTTCACAACTTTCCTTGGATATTATATCACTGCAAGAAACCTAGCTTTCAACCAGCCAGAAGTTTTCCCTAAAAAATTATCGGCTATTTCGATTGGACCGACCTAGCAGAGGTGGTGGGCTTGCTGTCATGATAGCAACTAAGTTTAGTCACAAAGCTACGATCTCTTATTGTTGTGTGACTCCAGATTGTGAAATTTTGATAGTAGATATAATATTACCTGACACTTCTCCCTTGTCGTTTGTAAATGCGTATTTCCCAGCCGGGGTGCAAGACACACGAAGTCTAGACGATATGTTTTATTCCTGCAGAAAGGATATATTAATCACTGGAGACTTCAATTCACATCATGTGTCCTGGGGTTTTAAAACAGATTTAGGCGGAAAACGCTTGTGGGAATGGGCTATTGACAAGAATTTATCTTGTTTAAGTTCGCAATCTGCTACTTTTGTCCGAGGTCTCTCTAAATGTGTAATTGACTTGACATTTTCAAGCTCATCTCTGAATATATGTTCGTGGCAAACTTTTGACTGTGCTACTAACAGTGACCACTTGCCTATTAGTTTTGTACTGAACTTTCCAAGAATACATGTCGCCGAAAAGGCCTGCTCATTCCTCAACTATAGAAAATTAGAAAAAGACTTGAGGGCTACTTTTGATCACCGCAAGGACATACAAGGTGACATTAGGGCTATGAGTCTGTGTGCAGTGTTAAAAAGATCAGTAGAAGACGCAACGTTTAAATTAGACTTGGCCACAAGAGGTTCTTTTAGTCCATGGTGGACTGAAGAGTGCATGAGGAGCTATAGAAAACGGAAAGCTGCATGGAAACAATTACTGGTCAACCAGTGTCCAAAACATTGGTGTGATTATAAATTCGCAGCAGCAGACTTCAAACGCACAGTAAGTACAGCAAAAGATGGTTATAATATGAAACGACATGAGTATCTTTCTAGGGCTAAAAACAAAAAAGCGCTCTTCAGATTTTTAAGATCTCAAAAGATGTTACCACCCGCTGAAAACATTGCCTCTTCTGTTCTTTCCCCCCGTGAGCTCTCTGACTTAGTAGAAAATATTGCGAAAGGGCTCCTAGATAGATTTATGTCAACTATTCTACTGCACATTGTGAACCCAATGGCAGGCGAGGATTTCGAGGAGGTTACTTTAGATGAGCTGGCAGAGATAATAAGGCACTTATCTCCTTCGGCACCTGGACCAGACGGGGTAACAAATGCAATGATAAAAGTAATATTTGAGATTTGTCCAACTGAAGTACTTAATCTGGTGAATTTTTCTTTGACAAAAGCTTAGATACCTGCGGAATAGAAGCTGTATAAAATGTTGTAGGCCCGTGTGCTCCGATTTGGGTGCACGTTAAAGAACCCGAGGTGGTCTAAATTTCCGGAGCCCTCCACTACGGCGTCTCTCATAATCATGTAGTGGTTTTGGGACGTTAAACCCCACATATCAATCAATCAAGCTGTCTAAAGTGATTCCACTTCTTAAAAAGCAAGAAAAGGGATTCGCCTTGGACAATGTAGGCCGATATCACTCACGTCAAATCTAGTTAAGCTAATTGAAAGAGTTTTGAATGCCCGGGTAATAAAATACATTAATAATAACGCAATATTAAACCCCAGTCAAATTGGTTTTAGATCTGGTTGCTCAATATGGTGTGCGCATGTTGATTTAGAGAGCCGAATACAACTGGCTGGGCGTCGCTGCCAATACTGTGCTTTAGTTACTCTAGATTTGGCTAAAGCGTACGATAGGGTTGAGCATTCAATTTTATTAAAACAGATAGAATATCACCACTTTCCCAAGTACATCACTGCGTGGGTGTCGGAGTTTTTAAGAGGGAGAGAATATTACTGCTTTAAAGATGGGTACTCATCGAATAGATATAGGCAGACACGTGGCGTTCCACAAGGGGCTGTCCTGTCGCCAGTTTTATTTAACATTTCCTTAAGCTTCATTCCATCAACTAAAGATATTCAGTTATATGTGTACGCGAACGATATTGCTTTCTTTGCAAGTAATACAGACCTTCAATCATTATACCAGAGTCTACAAAATTATCTCAATATGATAGAAAGATGGCTTAAAAATATTCATATGACCCTGAACGTAAAAAAAAAGTGTGCTTCTTGAATTCTCTTTTCTGCAGCCTATCAACATCTCGTTAATGTACAGTTATGAGCTCATTCCACAGGCGAATTCCCTTAAATATTTCGGCATCTTATATAATGACACATTAAATTGGAGAAGTCACATTGATGATGTGTACTCCAAGGCAACACGGGCCATGGGGTGGCTACGGAAGCTTGCAAACCGTAAAGGGGGTTTAAGAAGAGATGTGCTAATAACGATATACAAACTTTATGTGTTGCCCATCATGGAATTCGGATGTGTATTATTTTCTGGCAGCGCAGTTTATAAAATGAGACCCCTAATACTGATAGAAAGAGGAGCGTTGCGTTTGTGTCTGGGTCTACCAAAGTTTGCAGCAAATAACGTGTTGTATTTGGAAGCCCGCCTACCTTCTCTGCTAAATAGGTTAACAATTCTTACTGTGCAAGCATTCTTAAAGATATACAGTTCACAACAAAGACTCCCATTTTACGCTTTCATTCAAGAACCGACTTTATTTTTCGAAACCCATTGGTCGCGACTACACACCCCGCAAATAGTACTTGCACAAGCGCTACTAAAGCAACTGAATGTAAAAATTACACATATTGGTCCAATACACAACCTAAAGTCAATGCTTAGCATACAATTCGATGATATATTTCCTCATAACGCGAAACAATTGACATATAGGTATTTAAATGACCAGTTAGCAGATTATCTAGCTCACCTAGAGATAAGCAATATCATAGCGACTGATGCATCTGTGTCAAAAGAAAAGGCTGGGGTGGGCATCTTCTCTCATTCTTTGGACTGGTCCTTTTCGAATCGACTCCCAGATTATACCCCGGTATTCATTGCAGAATTATTGGCCATTGTTCTTGCCCTACGCAAATTGCCCTCAAGCGAATCATTAGCAGTTATCATTACAGATTCGTTATCAGTTTGTAATGCACTTTCGGCGGCAGTAAATTCAGATCTGATGAATACGTTTCGCCATTTAGTACCGAAAAACGTAAAAAAAACTGCATTTGCTATGGGTACCAGGCCACCGCGGATTATATTTGAACGAAATGGCGGACTCTTCAGCAGCAGTATCCCTGGGTGGGCCCACCGTCCCAGTTTTGCCGGATACGGCTTACGTAACCGCGCTAAGGTTCCGAAATGCTTGCCTGCAATGGGGAAAAGGTAATTTGGATAAATTCAAAGATTTCGAGCGTTTGAGCTATTGCTGGAATAAACAGTGGTGTGTATCTCGCCAGTTAGAGGTCACTTATACCAGATTGCGCTGTGCAGTTCCACAACTAAATTATTACCTTAACAAAGCTCGGCTCAAGGCGTCACCGCTATGCATTTGGTGCAACGAAATTGAAACAATTGAACATTTCTTTTTATTCTGTCATCGTTCTCCTTATCAGAGAAAAAGATTTTAGTAGCCCCATTACAAAAGCTAGGAATACAAGTAAATGTACCAGTAATTTTATCAATTGGCGGAACTTCATTTGGTTACTGCCACAGGGATGTATGCTCCGCTGTGTTTGATTACATCAACGCAACTAAAAGATTACCATGCTAGTGATCCCCTACCTTTTCAGATCTTCAGTTTATAATTTGTAGTTCTGTCTTTCAAAAACAAAAGATGGTTTGACCGCTTTCTCAGCGACCATTTTTGTTTTTTTTGTAGTATTATTTTAAGCTACTTTTTCAGATTGGCTTCATTTTCATTTTAGTTTCGTTTAAGTATTCTGCCGCCCGGTTCTTGGCCCATCCCCTTTTGTGGGTAAGCGCCATTCATCAAAGGTCATCAGCATCAGCATCAGCATTAGAATGGTTCCGCCATTACCACTTGACGTGTCGTGACCGCTCTCCTGTTTTATAAAAGAGTGCCACTCTAAAACGCCTCATTATAACTGGTGGAGAGTGCTGGGTAACGCCTTATCCTGGAATTGCGAAACCGTACATTACCTCCAGTGTCTACGATGTCCACGAACGACGATCAGCAGGCGGCCGCCTCGGCTCCAACTACTGCAGCTCCTGTCTGTCTCGGCTCCTTTCGGCAACGCGATCCGCCTACCTTAAGTGGAACCGATGACAAAGACGTGGAAGACTGGCTCGATGAATACGACAGGGTGAGCAAGCACAACAAGTGGGACGGTGAGCACAATCTTACTGTCGTCCAATTTTATTTGGCTGACGTAGCCAGTCTGTGGTACCGCAATCACAAGAGAGACTTCCCCACCTGTTCGGCCTTCCTAACGGCGTTCGCGGACTTGTTTGGCCGTCCAGCACTTCGCAAACTACCGGCCGAACAGCGCTTGCGTACTAGGGCTCAGCAGAATGGTGAGAATTACACCAGTTATATCGAAGATGTGGTCGACCTTTGCCGGCGTGTCAACTCGGCCATGACAGAAGCCGAGAAGATCAAACACATCTTGAAAGGCGTGACTCACGACGCATTTCAGATGCTTGTCGCAAATATACCCGCAAACGGTAGCGGAAGTGATCCAACTTTGTCAGAGCTATGATGAGCTCTGGAAACAGCGTGACACCACTCGTCGTGCCAATGCGCCATGTGCAACAATCTCCGCTTTAACGTCGCCTGGCACTATTATAGACCACAACACTTTGCTTCTCGAGATCAAGCAATTTGTACGAGAGGAGGTCGAACGCCAGTTGTCCCTCGTGTCTTATACCTCCGGAGGTGCCCCATGTACTTCAGCACTATCAATACAGCGAGTAGTCCAGGAGCAAGTGTCCAAGGCGCTACCAGCAGCTCACGCACCACCTGTGGCTGCTCCATTGACCTATGTCGAAGCACTGAATGGAACCCGACGTCCACTTGTCGCGAATGGCCACGCTTCTTTGTCACGAACGCCTACGTCCACGCGCCCCTTTGTCGTATCGACTGAGCCTATGTACCAGGCTGCCCGTTCTTTCTTCCGACCACCACCTCCGCGTTTTCAGGACCCTTGGCGCACTCAAGACAACCGCCCCATATGCTTTGCCTGTGGAATTGCGGGGCAGGTGGCACGATTTTGTCGACGGCGTGAGTTTTTCCGGCGTGACGACGTCAAGCCCAACAATTATGCTTTCGCACAACGACCATACCCTGCTGTCTCTAGCGAGACTGCGACCATGGACACATTTTCACCTCACCGGAAATTCAACAGACACCGCCCTATCGGAAAAAAACGAATGGTGGGCATGGTGGAAACCACCACCCACCATTATAGTGGATTAATGTAGTGGGTGAATGGTGGGAAACACCCACCATGGCGATGGTGGGTATGGTGGGTGCTGCAGTGCCGGCAACACTTGAGCGCAAAATGACGTCAGAATCACCGTGACGAGCTGCCACAAAAAATATAAAAGAATTCTATAAAAACGGCATAAAAAAACACCCGTCCCGTAAAAAAAAAAAACAAGGCGCCACGGAGGATCGAACGTGCAACCTGCGGATTCCCATTCGAAGACGCTCACCACTGCGCCACACCAACATGACGATGGTTGCGTGTTAAATACTTAGTTGGTGTACAAACTTAAGGTTCAACTTAAGATGTTTGTCGTCTACACAACATAGACAAGATGTACACCTGCTACTAAGAATTGCACAATTATTAAACACAAGCAACTGCGCCCTGTAACGATTGCCACTATGTTATTGGCACTAGTGCTATTTTTTTTACAATTTACAACTTAAAGGGAAAAAAAAACCAAGTGGACTGGGGAGCAGCAACAGTTTACCGGCGGGGTCTGCCAAGTTTAATATCCGTTTCGCGCTCGTTCTAAAGGGCGACATCTGCTCACGCTTTATGACGCTTCTAGGCTCATTCCATAGATACGCCCGCCTAATTTATTTGAGTGAGTATTGGGATGCTTTTCGCGCAATGTAGAGGGCGGTCGCGCCAGCGCAATGCTGTTGCTCTTTCGCTAAAGCAACAACTACATAACGGCTTGGCCAAAACGAATGCAGTGTACCGGAAACATTACGCTATCATAATGGTTCACCAAGCACACGAATTGCCACGTCTGAGTTCTCGTACAAAAGCTAGAGAAGTGCCGGCGAGTGCGACCGGCGGCTGTCGGTGAGAAGACACTAAATTACGTTCTCTGGGAGTGCTTTAATCGCGTCGCATCGATGTTTGTTGCTTCTTGAGCGAACAGCATACACAATGAAAAATGCTTCATTTAGATTAATTGATGCCATATGGCTGCGCTGTATTGTCATACTTAATCGTCGTAATCGTGTATTCTGAAACCCGGAAGCACGGATAACACAATTGTACGGGCTCGGTCAGTAGGCCTAACCTTTGGTGGAAATCATGATGGTAGAACATGTAGTGTACAGATCCCAGCTTGGTACACTATATAATTTGCCCGCCATTATAAGCCCACCCATCATCTGCTTACTGCTTCCCAGCATTATCGCGATGGTGGGCAGAGCTTCTCAGCTTGGTACACCATGTGGCCCACCATAACAAGCAGCACCCATCATCTGCTTAGTGCTTCCCAGCATTATCGCAATGGTGGGAAGAGTTTCTCAGCTTGGTACACCATGTAGCCCACCATAATAAGCACCACCCACCATATGCTTAGGGCTTCCCAGCATTATCGCAATGGTGGGCAGAGTGTCCCATTATTGCCCACTATCTAGCCTCTGCTTTCCACCATCATTTCCACTTTACCCATCATCTGTACACCATACCACCCAGTATGTCCCGGCATAACCACCATATTTTCCACTACGTCCCACCATAGCCATCATAATTTCCACCATGCCCACTATTATTTCCACTACGCCCACCATGTTTTCCAGTATCCACCATGGCAATTTTTCCAATAGGGCGGTCGCCTTCACCTCAACGCCATTCCCTTTCCCCTAAGTTACGTCGACCTCGCACTGTCCCTGAGAAAAACTAGGAGCCGCAGTTCCGGGGGCAAGAACTGCGAATCTTTCGAACTCCACAAGACCTTGCTTTTCGCCGTCCAACGTCGTTGCTGTCTCCGCTGAATGTATACCTGTTTTCGCATTGGTCGATACTGGCACCGCAGTGTCTGTAATGACTGAAAAACTTTGCCGTCGACTAAAAAAAGTCACAATGCCTTTTCACGACTTTGTTTTGAGCACTGCGAGCGAGCAACGAATTCGCCCTTTTGCTGCATGCACAGCACGTGTCGCTATTGCTGACGATATGTATGTCGTCGAGTTTGTAGTGCTCCATCAGTGTTCCCAAGACATTATATTAGGCTGGGACTTTCTCTGCACTCATCATGCCGTCATCGACTGTGCTCGCGCCGAAGTGGAATTCGCGCCATTATGCGACGCTGCTTCACTCGACTTGTCCCTTTCACCTGCAAAAGCTTTTGTTGCCGCTGACACTTCGATACCCCCGTTCTCATCCGCCCTAGTTCCGCTTTCCTGTGACGTCTCTAGTGGCTCAAATGTTCTTTTTACGCCTTTTGAAACCGCTGTTCACCGCAAGTGCTTCCTGATTCTTTTCGCCGTTCTGAATGTTCACGAGGCATCAAGTGCAATTTATGTTTCAAATCCCTTTCCCTCGCCTTTCAAGTTACTGTACGGAGAGTGCTCTGGCTTTGCCGATGACATTGATCCCTCGAGTGCACGTGTTGTTCCTGACCACTCGACTACGCTGCCTATTGACGCTGTTGATTGCTGCGCGTCATCCTCTTCCCCATCATTCAACGACGCAATTTCGCGCTGCATCAACACCAACTTTACGGCCCAGCAGCGCACCGACATCATCGCCCTCCTCGAGCGCTTCCGTGCCAGCTTCGACCACCAGCAATTGACTTGGAGCCGTGCTTCCACAGTATCTCACAAAATCGACACTGGCCTTCACGCTCCTTTACTTCAGCGTCCGTATCGGGTATCGGCATCTGAACGTCGCATAATCGCGGAAAAAGTTGACGACATGTTGAAGCGAGGTGTTATTAAGCCTTCTAACAGCCCGTGGGCATCCTCAGTTGTTCTAGTCAAGAAAAAGGATGGCTCAATAAGATTCTGCGTCGACTACCGCCTGTTGAATAAGATCACACGCAAAGATGTTTACCCGCTACCCCGCATAGACGATGCCCTTGACTGCTTACAAGGCGCGGAGTTCTTCTCGTCACTAGATCTGCGTTCAGGTTATTGGCAGGTTCCCATGGCTGAGGCTGACCGCCCCAAGACGGCTTTTGTTACCCCTGATGGCTTATACGAATTTAACGTCATGCCATTTGGGCTCTGCAATGCGCCTGCCACTTTCGTGCACATGATCGACAACATCCTCCGTGGCCTGAAATGGCAGACATGTCTGTGTTATTTAGACGATGTCGTGATATTTTCAAGCGACTTTTCAACGCATCTTCAGCGGCTCGAGACAGTGCTTACTTGCCTCACCTCCACCGGTCTACAGCTCAACTTGAAGAAGTGCTGCTTCGGCGCTCGAAAACTCCTAATTTTGGGCCATGTCGTATCTAGAGATGGCATTCTTCCGGATCTGACGAAACGCCGTGCCGTTGCCGAATTTCCTAAACCGAAGACTTTAAAAGAACTTCGCAGCTTCCTCGGTCTATGTTCATATTTTCGTCGTTTTATTCGCAACTTCGCCTCCATCATATCGTCTTTGACTGACCTTCTTGGCGGCAACAACGACCTTTCTAGTTGGTCGTGAGCTTGTGATGATGCATTTGCCACACTCCGCCACCTTCTTACGTCACCTCCTATACTGCAACATTTTGATCCCCTTGCCCCGACGGAAATACACACGGATGCTAGCGGAGTTGGCCTTGGTGCTGTGCTCGCCCAGCGTAACCGTGGATTTGATGAGCACTTCGTCTGTTACGCCAGCCGTGCACTCACAAAAGCAGAAGCCAACAATTCAGTCACCGAAAAAGAGTGTCTAGCCATCATCTGGGCCTTAGGCAAGTTTCAACCCTATCTTTACGGGTGCCCATTCAGCGTGGTTACAGATCATCACGCATTATGTTGGCTCTCCTCGTTAAAAGATCCCACCAGCCGGCTAGCCCGTTGTGCGCTTCAGCTACAAGAGTACGACATTCACGTCGTTTACCCATTTGGCCGAAAACATTCCGACGCAGATGCTTTGTCCCGATCACCTCTACGATGTTGTGACAAGTCGCCATCTTCGCCTGCCCCCGACGTACTTCCACTAAGTGTCAGCGACATGCTACAGGAGCAACGAAAAGATCCTAGGATCGCTTCACTTATCAACTTGTTGAGCCGAGCTCCCTCGCAAAATATCCCTAGAGGTATGCGCGGTCAAATACAGCACTTTGTTATCAGAGAAGGTTTGTTATACAGACGGGATTATCTCTCCGAAGGACGCCAATGGCTCCTAGTCTGTCCCAGTCGTCTCCGCTCAGACATATGCGCCTCCTTTCACGCCGACCCACAACGCGCCCATGCTGGAGTGTTCAAAACCTATACCCGCCTGTTCCACCGCTTTTACTGGCGTGGAATGTATCGCTTCGTTCATCGCTACGTACTTTCCTGTCTCGCTTGCCAACGCCGGAAGAATCCTACTCCAAGTTCTCCAGCTCCACTACAACCCTTAGCTTGTTCTGCCCGACCGTTTGACCGTGTTGGTATCGACCTGTATGGACCTCTTCCGATTACACCGGCTGGAAATCGCTGGGTAATCTTCGCTATCGATCACCTTACGCGCTATGCAGAAACTTCACCACTCTCTTCTGCCTCAGCCAGTGACGTCGGTCGTTTCATACTGCATCAGATCATTTTACGTCACGGTGCACCACGTGAACTCCTGAGTGACCGAGGGCGTGTGTTTTTGTCGGACGCCGTCGAATCGCTTCTCAAGGAATGCCAAGTCATTCATCGCACCACCACCGCATATCATCCTCAAACTAATGGCATTACAGAACGATTCAACCGTACATTAGGAGATATGCTGTCAATGTACGTCGCAACCAATCACACGAACTGGGTCAGTATTATTCCTTTTGTAACATACGCGCCAGTGGTTGTCCAGACAACCACTGGTTTCTCTCCATACTTCCTCTTTTATGGTCGCGAGCCCTCTTGCACGCTAGACACCATCCTTCCTTACCACCCGGATGTTGCAGAGTCGACGACGATGTCACAAGCTGCTAAATACGTGGAAGAGTGTCGTCAGCTTGCCCGCCCCTTCACAAGTACTGAACAGCAACGGCAGAAACACCACCGCGATAGCCCGACGCCTCCGGCTTCTTATGCATCAGATGACTTTGTCTGGCTTCGCATCCCTTCAACAAGCCCTGGTCTCTCAACGAAACTGACGTACAAGTATGACGGCCCTGACCGTGTGGTTAAGCAAACTTCACCCGTCAATTACATCGTCGAGCCGCTAGAGTAGCCCCATGATCAACGATGCCGTGGACGTGAGACCGTCCACATAGACCGCCTAAAACCGTATCATGATCCCTCTATTGTCTCCTGCCCATGAGTCGCCAGGATGGCTCTTTTCTAGAGGGGAGGAACATGTAGTGAAGAAGATGACTGCTACTCAGAAAGGAAGAAGGTATGACTCAGTCGGTGAAGAAGACGGCGTTTGGTTGGCTGGGTACTCAGACTGGTTCCGCCATTAATACTTGACGTGTCGTGACCACTCTCCTGTTTTATAAAAGAGTGCCACTCTGAACTGAAACGCCTCACTATACACTATATTATATATATATATATATATATATATATATATATATATATATATATATATATATATATATATATATATATATATTGCTACGGATGTGATGGGTTTATTTAGACTGAAAAACGTCAGCGTTCTACCGTCACTGCCAAATCACGATCGCTCGAGAGCGTCCTACCTCTTCTTCGTTTTCTCTCTTTCAGTCCGCGTTACATATTCCGCCGGGCCAGACGAAGCTCACCGAGCGAGTAGAAGCGATCGGTTGTTGTAGGGCTTCGATCGGGCAATGTGCACAATTTGCGTCTTGCGCGGACGCTGGTTCAGAGCTGTCACTTTCACAACAGCGTAAGTGATGTCACTTAGGCCCTGAGTAATGACGAATGGTCCTGAGTATTCGGAAACTTCTGGCAAAGTCCCTTCTTTCGAACGGTCGTCCACAGCCAGACCAAATCAACTGTAGCGAAAGTCACAGGCGGGTGTTTCGCGTCGTAACGGTCTTTCGCGCGAGCGTGGGCGGAAAGAGTTCGGAGCCGAGCGAGTCGACGAGCTTCTTCGGCGCGACACAAAGTCTGCGCGATACTGGCGTTTTCATTCGTCGACAAAGGAAGTATAGTGTCAAGAAAACCTTGGGGATGACGAACATGGCACCACCCACACGTAGTGGGTCGACTGCAAGAGCGGCTCTACCATGTGGAGAAAAGAAAGAAGATCGCGTGCCTCTTCCCGGCTTGAGAGCCAGCCATGACTGACGCATTGTCGCAGCTCTAGCTATTCGGTGGTTTAATAAACCCCCAGTACCTGTGATTCATCGTGACAAATTAGTGGAAGGTGTTGGGTAGTGTCACGGATGCTAAAGACCCCCCCCCCAGGAAGCCGTAATACGAGTCCATTGCCAGTCAATACTCCCGTGCATCGGACCAGCCGCCCAACCAGGGGATTGCCTCCGGAGTCGACGATACTCCTCCCACCACGTCAACAAACATGACCAGCACTTCAGTACAAACCTTGCCAACCGGCACGGGAAGCACGGCGTCAAACCGCTATACGTTGGAAAGCCCATGGGCGCCGGCGACGTTCCATGGTACGGAGCGCGAGGACGTTGAGGACTGGTTGACGGACTTCGAGCACGTAGCCATCTTGAATCAGTGGGACGACGCGGCGAAACTGGGTCGTGCCTACTTCTATCTCGAAGACGGGGCACGCACTTGGTATCAAAATCGAGAGGATCAGCTGACGACGTGGCCCTAATTCTCTCCTAGACTTGTGCGGACATAAGCCTGCGCTGACCGCCAAGAAAGAGCTGAATGAACTATTCTTGCCCTTGTCCAGTCGCCAAACTAAACTGTGACCGCGTACGTCGAAGACATGACGCGTCTCTTCCGACGGGCAGATTCAAAAATGACGGAGTACAAGAAGTTGCGTCACTTGATGTGCGTTGTCAAGGACCAGCTTTTCGCCGGCCTCATGCAAAACCCTCCGAAGACGGTCGCAGAGTCCTTGTCCAAAACCATAACAATGGAAAAAATGCTGCAGCAGCGATCAAACCAATACGACAGGCTAGTCAGTGGCATGTCCACTGCTGACGTTTTTACTGCCACTGGGACCAGCAATGACTTCTTACGTGAACTCATCCGTAATATCGTACATGAAAAGTTGCAAAAGGCTGGTGTAACACCTCATCCTACGGTTAGCTCTATTGCAACTGTGATCAAGGAGGAGCTGCACCAGGCCCTCCGGGACACCTTGCCTCCTGATACAGCTGCGTGAACTCCTGCTGAATACTACCGTCGGACAACCTACGCGGAAGCCTTGAAACGCCCTGCTGCATCGCCGCCATTGTTCGTTCATCCTGTCCCTGCAGTTTTACTCGAGTCAGTGCAGCACATATCATAATACGAAGGCACGTACACGCTACCGCCCCTGCCCTTTGGCCGTGGTGCTTCTGTCGCCCATCGTTCGGTGCAACCGGTCCAGTACATCGACGATCGGCACTCGTCTCCTCGGAAGTCTGACGTCTGGCGCACACCCAATCACCGACCTTTATGCTTTCACTGCGGAGAAGCTTATCACTTGTACCGCCAGTACCCATACCGCCATCTTGCGCTTCTCTGCGTACTCGCCGCCACCCCGTTACGACCAGAGACCACGCGACATCGAAAAGTACCTCTCCCAGCAGCATGCACCACCGTCTGACGGGTGCCAGTCGCGCTCGCCATCACCGAGGCGATTTTCATCAACGCCCCAGCGGTATTCTACCGCTCGATCTCCCAGCCCCCGCTGGGAAAACTAGCCAAAGCAATTTCTGGGGGCGGGGTCGCTGAACGTCGAAGCGCTGAAGACCTCCTATTGACGCAGAACCGTACAGAAACTGGTCCGACATCACCTGCACCTGCACAGGATAGCCGGCTTTCACTCGACATAGCAGTGACAATTGATGGTTGTGTAGTTAATGCGTTAGTGAACACCGGCGCAGACTATTCCATACCCAGCGGGAAACTGATAACGCAGCTGAAGAAATAATCAAGCCGTGGCATAACTCGCAGATTCAGACAGCCGGTGGCCATGTCGTTACTCCACTAGGCGCCTGCACAACTAGAGTACAGATTCAAGGGTATACATTCGTAGCAAGCTGCCATTTTGTACGTGAATGCTCCCGTGACGTCAATCTGGGAGTTCGACTTTCCTCAGGAAAATCGAGCTATCATTGATCTGCAAGAGCGCCGCGTCACGTTCTCAGCCCAGCGTGCAATCAACGTGCAGGATGACGGAAAGCGTGTCGACGTACTCCGTATTTCTGAACACAGCGTGATGCTTCCTCCCCGAGCAAGTGTTCTAGTCGACGTAACATGCTGTGGTTTGAGCGATGGCGATGTGGTGGCCGAGACAAATTTAGAACACCTCCTGCAGCAAGGCATCTGTGTATCGAGAAGTGTAATACACGTTCGTTATGGCTGATCTGAATTGCTCGTTGCCAACTTTAGCAACCAGCATCGACACCTTTTACGTGGCACTTCGATAGCGTTTGCCCACGAAGTAGCAAACGTAACCAACTGTCTCACGTCAGAAATAGTGGATGTCGCAGGCACGTCAATGAGCAACATTGTCATCAATCCTGATCTGTCCAGCGATAACCAGACTGCGCTGCGAGTGCTCTTGTTTGAGTACAGGTCTTGCTTCGAAAGTTGCTCAAAGATCCGCCAAACGTCCATCACTCTACACAGGATCATCGCGTACGAGGACGCACGCCCAATACACCAGCACCGCTACCGCGTGTCGGCTTAAAAACGTGAAGCGATACGTACGCAAGTTCACGAGATGCTTGACGATGGCGTTATCGAACCATCCAACAGCCCGTGGTCATCTCCAGACGTGCTTGTCAAAAAGAAGGACTGGTCGCTACGCTTCAGCGTCTATTACCAAAAGCTTAACAACGCGACCAAAAAGGATGTGTACCCGCTGCCGCGTATCGACGATTCGCTGGATAGACTTCGTCATGTCCATTATTTCACTTCTCTCAATCTCAAAAGCGGGTACTGGCAAAACGAGGTAGATCAGCGAGACCGCGAGAAGTCAGCCTTCGTGACTCCAGATGGCCTATACCAATTTCGAATACTCCCTTTCGACTTGTGTTCAGCACCAGCAACTTTTCAGCGAATGATGGACACTGTCCTCACAGGGCTTAAGTGGCAGACTTGTCTTGTCTATCCTAATGATGTGGTGGTCTTCTCTGCAACGTTCGAGCAGCACCTTCACCGTCTTCGCAGCGTGCTGAAGGCTATCCGATCGGCGGACCTCACACTAAAGCCACAGAAGTGCCAATTCGGCTATGAAGAACTAAAATTTCTTGGACATATAGTAGCGTCGAAGGAGTCCGACCCGATACAGACAAGCTTGCCGCTGTTGCCGAATTACCAGCTCCTGTCAATAAGAAAGCCGTCCGGCGCTTCCTTGGTTTGTGCGCCTACTATCGCCGGTGAATTCATGGCTTTTCACAGATAGCATAACCTCTGACTCGTCTCACAAAGGACGACACGCCGTTTGTCTGGGGAAACGAGCAACAAGAAGCTTTTGATGAACTGCGACAGCGCACGCAATCAGCGGCCGTTCTCGCTCATTTCGACAATGATGCTGACACGGAGGTCCATACTGACGCTAGTAATGTTGGGCTTGGTGCAGTGCTCGTTCAACGTCAAGAGGACAATGAAAGAGTGGTGGCCTACGCCAGCCGCTCTCTATCCTGCGCCAAAGCGAATTATTCCACTACGGAGAAAGAGTGCTTCGCAGTCGTGTGGGTAATCACCAAGATTCGCCCATACTTTTATGGTCGTCCCTTCAAGATAGTGACGGACCACCACGCCCTCTGTTGGTGGGCAAGCCTGCGTGACCCTTCCGGACGGCTAACGGTGGAGCTTGCGGCTGCAACAATTTGACGTCACCATCGTCCATACGTCCGGCCGTAAGCGTGAAGACGCTGACACACTGTCACGTTCACCCCTTCATGTCGTCAGTCAGGAAGCAGAGAAAGACGAAGGCTTCCTGGGCGCCATTAGCTCATCAGACTTGAGCAAACATCAGCGGGATGACGCAGTGATTCATCCGATCATTGATTATATAAAGGGCCTGAGCACAATTATACCACGTCATTTATTCCGTTCGTTGCCATCGTTCTGCCTTCGAGACGGTGTGCTGCACAAGAAGAACGCTCGTTCGAACAACCGTGCCTACCTCCAGGTGGTTCCTCGAGACCTGTGAGACGACGTTCTCTTTGCTTGCCATGACGAACCCACATCTGGTCATCTGGGCTACTCACGGACACTTTCCAGAGCGAGCGAGAGGTACTATTGGCCAGGACTTTCGGCAAGCGTCAAGAAGTACGTCAAGAGCGGTCGGGAATGGCTGTGCCTTAAGCAACCATCTGTTAAGCCAGCTGGTTTGCTTCAGCTCATTGAAGCACCTTGCACGCCAATCGACCAAGTCGGCATGCACATTCTCGAGCCATTTCCCCTATCTGCGGACAGCAACAAGTGGGTGATCGTCGAGACCGACTATTTGACGCGCTACGCTGAGACGCAGGCGATGCCACGAGCCACGGCTTATGAGGTAGCACAGTTTTTCATGCGCCTCATCGTGTTACCACACGGTGCTCCTTCCAGTATAATAACGGACAGAGGGACGGCATTCACGGCGCAGCTTATGGACGAAGTTTTCAAAGTGAGCAACACCAGACGCCGAAAGACAACTGCATACCACCCGCAAACCAACGGACTTACCGAGCGACTGAATAAGACCATCGCAGACGTGATTTTAATATACATCGACTTACAGCACAAAACATGGGACCGTATCTTACCTTACGTGACCTTCGCGTATAATACCGCCGTGCAAGAGAGCACGCGATTCACGCCATTTCGGCTTCTCTACGGCCGCGAAGTGCAGATATTGCTGGACTCTATGCCAACGTGTCAAGACGAAGAAGAGTTGGCAACTGACGCCGATGAATTCCCAGAGCGTGCTGAGGAAGCCCGGCAGCTCGCGCGACTACACATCGGCCAGAAACAGCAGGCAGACGCACGGCGCTATAACATCCGCCACAGAGAAGTGTTTTACAACCCCGGAGACCAAGTTTGGGTGTGAACGCCCGTCCGCCGCCGTGGTCTTAGTGAAAAGTTACTTAGCCGGTACTTTGGCCCATATAAAGTGTTACGCCGCGTCAGTGACGTGAACTACGAAGTGGTTCCGGACACAACATCACAGGCACGGAGCAGGACATGACCGAGGCCGGACGTCGTTCATGTGTTGCGCATGAAACCATTTATTGCGCGTTGTTCGTAACTTTTTTCTTGCCGTACACTGTTCTTTGTGTTATTTAATTACTTTTGTGAACTTGCTTCTTCGTTCACTGATTTCTCCTATATTGCTATGCTCGTTAATTTCTACTTTTACTTTATCCGAATTTCAATTTCTTTTTTTTTTCACGTGCGTATGTCGTAACACCGGGGTGGTGCTATGTACTTTTTTTTTCCTTCTTTTGGGACTGTTTTTTTCTTTTCGAAATGGGGATAATGCCACCCACACGTAGTGGGTCGACTGCAAGAGCAGCTCTAGAATCTTGAGAAAAGAAAGAAGATTGTGTGCCTCTTCTCGACTCGAGTGCCAGCCATGACTGACGCATCGCCCTAGCGCTAGCTAATGGGTGGTTCAATAAACCCCCAGTATTTGTGATTCATCGTAACAAGAGAAAAGAAAGAAAGGCGTATAACCCGTGACCTAGGGTTTCGCGGTATTAAGGGGAGATGCGAGTCGAAAATGGGAGTTGTTTTTTCAAAATACCAATTTTTTATTTTTGCCTATTTTTATAAAATTATTACCTCTACTGGTCATGAATAATACAGGTCATGAATAAACACAAAAAAATACAATACAAGAGAAAAATATAGACTTAACTGGAAATGATTTAACATTGCATCTAAAGAGTACCAGGTCCCGGTTAAAAGGTCCAAAGTGTGCAGTCTTTGAGCACCTTGCCACCGATAATGCGCAACCGCTCGCCATTGTTGATTGCATGAGCCGAAGAGTCAAGCCTCACTCATCAAGTAACAACAGTTTCTGTCACTGATGCAGCGCAAGAAATGATAAATACAAAAGAAGCACGCTTCTGCGCGTTTTTCGAACGCCGCGACTGGCTTATCACGTGGTACAGATCGGGGACCGCCATTGGCAGCTGCGTGCCTTTATATGCTGTGAAAACTATTTGCGGAGTCCATGTCTTCGCGCAGCACCGCTGAACAATGCTTTTCTCGTGTAATTTTTTTATGAATGAAAAAAGGCATGGCTCGCAAGTGAAAGCCGTTGTGCGATGCTCTGCGCTCTGTAGGAATAGGCTACGAGCAGCTGGTATGATTTGCGGCAGTTGTTGGTTTGCAAAAGCCAAAGCATCAAAAGTCATTCACACCCATCAGCCAGAAAGTTTGTGATGCGGCCATGGATGAAGTCAGCGGTGAACATGCGAGGTAGAAAAACCTTGCAGCGAGAGAACTTAGCAGGAACGACATTGCCATTAGGTACGACGGTATGTGGCACAAACATTGCTGGAAAATGGCGTGACACTGGACTTAGTTTGGATTTCGTAGTCCTGTCGAACTTCTTCTTAGCAAGCAGTTGGCGTAAGGCTCTGCCAGATGGAGCGGAAGTTTGGCAAGCGTTTCATGGCCTTGTCTGTGAGGAGATGGGTCGAAAAGCCGAGAGGGACAAACTAATAGTGTTGGCGTATTTTAGTCGCAGGCACCACTACAAGAAGAATTGTTCTTTTTTGTGTGCAAATTTCATCAGATTTATTGATATCTTTCATAAAAAATTCAATTTTAACTTTAAAACTCGTTTTTCTCAAAAGACAAATTTTGCCAATTTTTCCTATGTGCCCCTCTATTTTGGGGTACTTCTAGTGCTCGGATATGCATGAAATTTGGCCCAAATTTTTTCTAAAGTAATAAAAATTCAATTCTCTAGTTCAAATTCCAATATTTTATTGCATAATAAAAAATTGTAAACTTTTGCTAGTTTACGTAAAATATGGACATTTTTTGTCTATTATTTTTCACGCGTATTGCATATTTTGTATGTGCTTCTTAGTTAGTTATTTGCATTCTACACTTTATTTGAAATATTATGAGCTATGAATAATAAAAAATTAGAAAAGTTTAGAGATGAAAAGAGGGGGGGAGCAAAAGGGTCAAGTTTTTCCGTTTGTCATGTTGCAGAGCTGAAAGTGTGCAACTTGCAAGAAAACTAGTTGTATATTTGAAATCAGCATAAAAAAGTCCTTAAATGCCTGAAGCTTCATTGCTCTAGGGTGAATATTAAAAAGTGTCTTCGAGTAGCATCTCCCCTTAAAGCCGTATGTAACAAAAGGTAATACGGCATCCCAGTTCTTGTGATCCGCTGCGACGTACATTGAATGCATGTTGATGATGGTACGATTGGTGCACTCAGTGAGGCCGTCTGTCTGAGGGTGGTATGGCGTGGAATGCCAATACTGACACCCACAAAGCCATAGCAACTCTTCGACAACGTCACCGGTAAACTGCCGGCCGTGATCACTTATTACCACAAGAGGGGCCCCGTGATGGAGTATGATCGAGTGCAGAAGAAACCATTACACATCAAATGATATGGCTGAAGCAAACGCCATCGTTTCAGTATACCGCTTCAGGTAATCTACACACACAATAATCCAGCGGCGGCCTGTGGTAGACTTCCGGAAAGGGCCCAGTTAATCTATGCCGACTTTTTCGAATGGTGATGTCGGTGGCTTAACCGGCTGCAGTGGGCCAGCCAGTGTTGTAGGTTGTTTGTCGCGTTGGCAGACATCACAACTTGTGACGTAGTGCTTGGTGGTCTTTCAGAGTCGAGGCCAGTAAAAACGTTGTCGAATACTGTGAAGCGCTCAGGCAAATCCAATGTGCTCAGACGTGATGTCATCATGCATGGCTTCCAATACCGCAAGATCCAGGTATTCTGGCATGACGAGGAGTAGTGTGGAACCATGGCTGTAGTAATTCTTGCGATATAGTGGGTGTCATGAATCACGAATGTCGTGGTGCGCTTAGAGCTACGAGTCACATCAATCATTGGTTTCAGCGAAGGGTCACGCTGTTGCTCGTGACGGAAGACGTCCAAATTTGGGAAGTTGGATGAGATTGCAGCCAGGTAGTTGCCGAAATCATCATCATCAGCATCCACAGTCGGAGATGGAAGACGAGATAAGCAGTCGGCATTGGCGTGACATCGACCGCTCTTGTAGTTCACAGAAAAGTTATATTCTTAAAGCCGTAAGGCCCAACGAGCCAACCGGCCAGTTGGGTCGCGTAGTCTCCGACGACCCAACAAAGAGAATGATGATCTGTGACATTCTTGAACTGACAGGGCGTATAAATAAGGTCTGAATTTTCAGACGGCGAAAACAACCGCTAGACAGTCCAGTTCGGTGACCGTATAATTAATCTCCGCCTTAGTCAAAGTACAAATTGCATACGCCACGACGTGCTGGCGGCTGTCGTGATACTGAACTAGCATGGCACCAACACCAATACCACTGGCATCTGTATGCAGTTCCATGAGTGCCTCCGGGTCAGAATGGCACAAGAGGGGCCCGGAAATAAGCAAGTACATCAGCTGCTCGAAAGCACCCTCACACTCAACGGTCCATCAGAATGGGGCCTTTTGCGGAGGAACTCGGTCAGGGGATGAGCATGCTGGGCGAAGTCTTTGATAAACCGACGAAAATAAGAACACAGACTCACGAAGCTACGCAGATACTTCACAGACGTTAGTTGTTTGAAGTCTCGGACAGCACTGATTTTTGCGGGTCTGGCCGTCTACCGACCTTGTCGACTAGATATCCAGGCACAAGTGCTTCACGCACACCAAAATGACACATCTTTGCGTTTAAAACGAGACCAGCTTGTTTGACGCAATTTAGAACAACGCTAAGCCCATGGTTGTGCTCATGGAATGTCTTGCCAAAAATGATTACATCATCGAGATAACACATATATATCTCCCATTTAAGACCGCGAAGGATGGAGTCCATGAATCGCTCGAAGGTAGCTGGGAGATTACATAGGCGAAACGGCATAACGTTAAATTCAAATAACCCATCAGGCGTGACAAAAGCAGTCTTCTGTTTGTCAGACGGATGCATTGGTATTTTCCAGTATCCAGGCCTTAGGTCGACGGACGAAAAGTATGCTGCCGAGTGCAGACAATCAACAGCATCATCGATGCGTGGTAGCGGATACACGTCTCTCTTTGTGACGACGTTGAGACGGCGGTGGTCTACACTAAATCGCCAAGAGTTGTCTTTCTTTTACACCAATATAACAGGAGCTGCCCAGGGACTGCTTCACTCTTGAATAACTTCTTTTTGCAGCATGTCGTTGACCTGATCGGCGATCACTTGCCTCTCTGACGGGAATACGCAATAGCCTTTCTGGCATATTGGTGTAGCATCTCCCGTGTTGATGTGGTGGTGCATACGGCATTTGGGCAACATGGAACAACACTTGTTTTGAGCGCAATGAAAGACTCCCGCGTAGCGTGTGAGCACCCCCTCGTGGACATGCTGCTCAGAAGAAGGCAGCGACTTATTTATCATACGTTTCACCTCAGCTGAGTAGTTGGGCGCCGTCTGACTGATAGCTGGAGACTCTGAGACCATTCTCACGTCACTTGTGACCTGCTCCTCGAACGTTGCCTGTTTGAATCCGTCCGGTAGAACAACAGGCTCTGAGGCTGCGTTGAGCGCCCACAAGCAAGCTTGTCTGTCGATAGCTGTAAGGACAGACCGTGGGACCAGCACATTCTTCTTGATGGCGTTTGTAGTATCGGGCTCAACAAGTCCAGTGCAGGGTCCTGAGTAAACGTGAAAAAAGCACACGGGTACAAACACTGCTGTCTGACCAGGGATCGTCACATCTTCAGACAACGAAAGCGCATCGATGGGCAGAGTTGGAAAATCGCCAACTATTGCAGTGGGCTACGTACTTAGTAGAAGAGTCTCTCCAGTTCCACAGTTAAGCGTAGCGCCGCATTCATGATGACAACTCGGAAATTTTGTCCACCAATCGTATGACTGAGCAAATACCAATGGGGCATAACACTTCGCCTCCAACTCCACGAAAAGTTGCTTTACGATTCCACGCGAACATAGCTTTGTGACCCAAGAAACGATGTTTGAAACGAAGGCTCAAAACCGAAAGCGCCGCACCAGTGTCTACAAGAGCAAGAGTATCTACATCGTCTATACATACACGACCTTTGTTCATCAACATCACAGCAGAAGGAGGAATTGGCGAAACTGACCGTTCCGCGACCGCACCTCTATCGGTCGCACCAGTTAGTGTCCCAGCTGATTCGGGGAAGGTGACTGACGACGCGGAGACGGCGACCGGCGGGACCGTGTCGGAGGCGGCGTCAGGCTTCGCTCAGAGGTGGGGGACTCGCTGTGAAATTCGTTAGGCCATTGCTGTCGGGGACGGTGGTTGGCCGGGTGAGAGGTCCAGGTTTCGTGCATACGAGAAGGGTACGTTGAAAAACGTAACAGCACAGGGGTTTCGTACATAAGAACCGGATACGTCGAAAAACGTGGCGGTGCAGGCGGCCGTCTGGGACAGAAGTGCGAAATATGCCCTTGGAGACCGCATGTGTAGCAAACGAGGACTTGTCGGCTTACATTAGCAGGAGCAGCGGTGGCACAAGTACGCGGAGACGGGTCGTGCTCTGCAGGAACGTTTTGTGATGACGCATAGTAATCTTCTGGTAGAGACCTGGTTGACGACGGTCGGAGGTCCGCAGCGGCACGTTGAGATGATGACATCCGGCGGTGGCCGTGACCCGTCGGGGAAAATGGAAGCCGCGGGGTGAAATCTGCTGTTTCTGTGTGCGGTCGGTTTTCGACGTGGCACTCTCACATCTTGTAGGGAGGTGGTTCGGGGCATGCGGCGAACGAGCATTGGTGGTGAACGTCACCTGCTTGAAGTCGTACGAGCTCTTCTCGAACTACCTGACGTACGAGGAAGGGAATGTCTTCGCTTGCCGCGACGTCCATACCTGGAACAGTGGGAACATTGTCCAAGCGCCCGAACGTGGCTAAAATTTTCGTTACCGAAAATTGTACACGTCCTCGGCGATCCCTTTTAACAAATGACCGACTTTGTCTTCGTCAGATATATTTGCGTTGACAATCCCACAAAGCTTCAATACCTCTTCATTGTAGGTTGTGCACGTTTCGCCGGGCAACTAAGCCTTACGTGACAGCGTTTGCTCAGCTTTCTTTTTCATGCAACTTGTGTCCCTAAAGCAGGCCTCAGTTCCTTAACAGATATACCCCAAGTGGGGAGGACATCTTCATGATTCTCAAACCAAAGCAAGGCTGTCCTGGCAAGAAAGAATACTACCGTCACGAGCTTCGCCGGTGCGCCCCATTCATAGTATCGGCTCACTCTTTCGTAGTGTTTTAGCTAAGCGTCCACGTCTTCGTCACTTTTACCTTAGAATATTTGTGGCTCAGGTGCCCAGTATTCTGGTTTTTTTAATGTCGACGGCAACCTTGTGCCATGTCGGTGGCACTGGTGGATGCAGCAGCGTACTACGCCAACGAGATCGCTGTGTCTTTGTTTATGCTGATGTTGTCCGCGGGTGGGCCAGCTAAGCATCTGCTTCTATGAAGAACTTCTGCTGCGGGGTCCATGATGGCAAGTTACCCAGCACCGCTCCACCAAGGCTGTTACGGTTGTGATGAGTTTATTTACACTGACAAATGTCAGCGCTCTACCATCACTGCCTAATCACCATCGCTCGAGAGCGTCCTGTCTCTTCTTCGTTCTCGCTCTTTCAGTCAGCGTTACCATATATATATATATATATATATATATATATATAGTCTAGTAGATCCTCCGTGAGCGGTCACAACGTGGTTTATTTCGACGTTTCGGCCTAGAGTCTGGCCTTCATCAGGAATAAAGATACAGTTTGTCCGTGCTCAGCTTTATACAATCTCAAATCAGAGGGCAAGGTAAGAGGGGAAAAAAAGGAAAAGAAAAAAAGAAAAGAGAAGGAAACAAAAAAAAGAAAAAAAAAGAGAAAAATAATATACGGTGAACGCCCCTCGGGTGCCCCCCTTCCACTTTTCCCTCCACTCCCCCCCATCTCTCTCCCCCCTCTCCCCTTCCCCTTTCTGATGTCAGCGGTCTGTGTATGTTTCCGTTCACTAGCGCATTCCTCCCGATCAGACGGTCCCTCCTGGCACTGGCGGTTCGGTGTGGGGCAAAAAAGAGCTTTTCAGGAAGTCCTAAGCCTTTAACTGCTCGGGGTCCCGTAAACAATTCGTCGTAGAAGGACGGGGGCCGCGTATTGTGGCAGAGGCTGGTCAGCGGGCATTTTAGGAAGTTCTAAGCCTTTAACTACTCCGCGCCCTGTCAACATTTCGTCATAAAAATATGGGTGCCCCGTATTGCGGTAGGCTGTGCAAGCGCGTGCAATGCGAATTCCTGGCCCGCTTCTAAATTACGCGTGTCGTGGGGGCCTCCCGGCTGTGCACATGGTTGCTGTTGGGCATGTCGTGCATGGCACAATTGATTGGGTAGCAAAATAAAACAGAAAACAGACGACAGCTGCACTTAGGAAGAGTAGTTACACTTGGAATTGTTTTAGGTTGTCCAGTGCCCTTCGCAGCTGCAGTGCCGTGAACTCAGTTACTATTTTCATCGTTGCCGTTATTGTTTTCTAATGCTTTAATTGCTGCAAGTGTACCAGGATTCTCATTTATTCCTCTATCGAGGGTGTTAAATCGGTGGATAAGGTATGACTCTCGTTGTTCGCGTTCTCGATTTGATTTAAATCCCGTCTCTAAGAGCGTTACTGATAGTTTGTCGAATGCATGGTCGGGAAGATTGAGATGTTTTGATAGAGGTAGACTTGGGGCTGATTTCGCATGGGCTCTGTGATTATTGAAGCGAATCCTAAATGGTGTTTCTGTTTGTCCGATGTACTGCATACCACACACGTTGCATTCGAGTAGGTACACCACATTAGAAGAATCGCATGTTAGGTTTCCTCGTATGTTAATCGAAAACTTAGATTGCGTGCTGGTTGATTTGTCTGTTTTTCGCATCGCCTTACATACAAGACATCGTGGCTTTAAGCAAGGGCGGCATGAATTATTGGGGGGTGATGTGTTAATTTGGGAGTGGACAAGGGTGTCTTTGAGGTTACGTGGTCGTCGGTAAACGACGCCTGGAGTGGATGGGAATGCGCGTTTCAGACGTTCACTTTGTTCCAGAATGTTGTAATGTCGTTTAAGGATTTTGTTTACATTGGGGAAGTTTGTGCTGTAAGTCAAGCAGAGGTTTGTTCGTTGTGGGTCTTCTCGTGGTGGTCGCTTCATAAGTAAGTCTTCACGCTTTAGTTTTCTCGATTTTTGAACAGCGTCATTAATTACATGTGGGGGGTATTTTTGTTTCTCGAGCATAAGTTTTAGTCTTTGTGAGCTCGTGTCAAAGTCAGCGTCTCTACAGCAGATTCGCTTAAACCGGTGAGCCTGGCTGTATGGAATACTGTTTTTACAGTGGCGTGGGTGATCGCTTTGGTAATGAAGGTATTGTTGTCGATCCGTTGGTTTGCGATATAGGGTTGTAGAGAGCTTCTCTTCTTCTATCGTTATGGTAACATCAAGAAAATTTACGGTAACTTGCGAGTATGTGTGTGTGAAGTGTATGTTCGGGTGTACAGCATTGTAAGTGTCTATAAAGCTGAGAAGTTCGTCCTCGCTGTGGGTCCAAATAAGAAAGATGTCGTCTATGTATCTTCTGTATAACATTGGTTTCAAGGAACTTTGTGCAAGAAATTCAGATTCTAGCTTTCCCATAAATATGTTGGCATAATTAGGTGCCATTTTGGTGCCCATAGCGGTCCCGCTGATTTGTCGAAAATACTCTTGGTTAAACTCGAATGTATTTAATTCGAGGACCATCCTCGTCAATGTTGCAATGGCAGAGAAATCTGGGGTGTTAGATTGTCTATGGTTTGTGTACATGTTTCTTAGTGCAGCTATGCCGTCATCGTGAGGAATATTTGTATATAATGAAGAGACATCAAGGGTAACCAAGTACGAGTTTTTCGGCACACAGATACCGGCAATGTCTCGAAGAAAATGTGTGGTGTCTTTTATGTACGACGCGAGGGTGCATGGAATGTGGCTTATTAGTTTGTCCACGTACCCTGATATGGGTTCAGTTATTGTACCGATGCCTGATATGATTGGTCGACCTGGGTTACCGGGTTTATGAATTTTTGGGAGGATGTAGAAGCGACCTGGACGAGGGTATGCTGCTTGCATCAGTTTGTGGTCAGTGTTGGTTATCTTTTCTGCGTCCAACAGTTTCTTTAGTTCTGTTGATACGATACGTTTGTATTCGTCTGTCGGATCACCTGGGAGGCGTTCGTAAAATCTTGAGTCGTCTAGTTGGCGGTATGCTTCTTGTAGGTAGTTGGTTGTATTAAGGACTACAATAGCTCCTCCTTTGTCAGCGGGTTTTATTGTTATGTCTGTCCTAGATGCCAAATTTTTCATGCTTATTTTTTCAGATTTGGTCAAGTTTTCTCGGTTTCCTTTCTGTCTGTGGTATTCGTGTACTATATCTTTCTGTACTGTGGTGATATAAAGGTCCAAGCACTTGTCTCGATTACTGTTCGGTGTCCAATCATTTGATTTACGACGGTGAATTGTTTTGTGGTTAGAAGGCCTATCTAAGAAATATTCGCGCAACCTTAAGCTTCGAGCGAAGTTGTCGAGGTCTCGGAGTAAGTGGAATTCATCGAAAAATTTTGTGGTCGGGCAGAAGCTTAGTCCCTTAGATAGCAGTTTTACTTCGTCAGGTGACAAGCTCGTGTCCGATAAGTTTACAACCACAGTGTCACACGGTGTGTTCCTAGATGGGTGCTCGTTTGTACCATTAGTGTTTTCCTGGGTGGTGGTGTTGTAATGATAAGGCACTGTATCAGGGAACGCGGGTTTGGGCACATGGTCTCTTTCGAGTTTATGAAGTTTTGTGGCCCTGATGGCTTGGTATTTATTCTGCTCAAATTCTGTTAATCGCGTGATTTCTTCGTTCGATAAAGTGTTGTGGCGGAGAATGGTGTTGGTCATAGCGACCAGTTTCTTTACCTGCTTGTCACTATGATTAAGAGCAATTTCTGTTAATTTAAAGGATGCCTCAAGGAGGACGTTTTTCCATGTTATTTGGTCGTGTTTATCTAGATTTGTAGCGGCTGGTGTGAGGGAGAGTGTCATACCCTTGGGGGCTATTCTAGCACGAAGGTACACTTGCAATGTTGATTTAGGCATTTCATGTCTAATTCGTTTGTCAGCAAGTTTTCGTACTTTAAGGAAAGTGGCACTGCAACTGGGAAGTGATGAGCTGGACTTACATTTCAGAAGTCAATCTTCTTTTGGGTGCGGGGATGGCACTTATGAGGTGCGCAGGTTGTAGTTATGTCCGGCAGGCCTTCGTCGTTGTGGGGAGAATTTCGGCGTTGGGCTCCCGGCGAACGTGTTCGTTGGCAGTTCCGGGGTCCGTAATATATATATATATATATATATATATATATATATATATATATATATATATATATATAAGAACCTGCTTCGGTTCTTGTGCCTAGCTCCAGTCCAACTTCACCGTGTTCGACGCCCATTCCTCTCGCAGTGAATGATTTCACCTGCTCGCGAAAGGGAAACGCCTCTTGGCTGACTGACCTCAGCTGTGCTGCGCACAGGGGAGTTTCTGGCTCGTCTTGGCTGGTACCGAATTCCTGGCTTCTGAAATGGCGACCGGTCACGCTCGGTTTTCCAAACATGGATGAAAACGACCTTCTCACCTGGCAACATGGCTCTTCTGTCACGATGGCTGGACAGCGCAGTGCTCTATTTAAGCGTCAGTCTACGACTTGCTGCTTTGGGCTCGACACCGCTGGAAGGATGCCATGCTTACGGCCTTTTCTGTTTCAGGTTGGTTACTTAAATAATGCTTCTTGCATAAGAAGTAGCAACCATTGCTTCCTTGCGGTGTCGTGCCCACCTGAACTTAGGAGTGTTTTGAAGCGATTATTATCTTGCATGTATGTATGTGGTGCCATGCGCGAACTTTTATTAATCCTGGCCGGTGATGTGGAATCAAATCCCGGTCCTATGAATAAGACGGAAGCCGACGCATTCGCTCTAGCCCTTACTGAAATACGCGATCTGAAGGAAAGTTACGAAGCTTTGCTCTCAAAACATGCTACCGCCGAGATTGAAATTAAGCAGCTAAAGCGCAAAGTGGAAACGCTTGAAAGAGCAAATGCTGTTCGAAATGCTGATGGGGCTGGTGTAGATGCTGACGCCCTTCGTGCCATGTCGGACAAAATGAAAGCAGCAGACAGCGAAATTAGAAATTTGAGTACCAAGGTGATTTCACTAGAAGAAATCACCGCTACTCGGTCTGTGACCGCCCCTTCTGTTGACGCTTTGCACGATGTGACGAACCAACTGTCAAAAATCACGAATAGGTGCGACGAGGCAGAAAATGGGTTACGTCGGTCTACCCTTCTATTTTTCGGCATCGAAGATGACCCCAATGAGAACTGGGCAGTCTCAGAAGATAAGATAGTGAAGTTTTGTTCAGACCACCTAGGCACTTCCATATCTAGTCCACAATTAGAGCGCGTGCACAGACTGGGCAGATTTAACACAGATAGACGAAGGCCAATTATTGTCAAGTTCACATTTTTTAAGGACAAAGAGCAAACTTTGTCAAAATCGCATAAGCTTAAGGGAACTAATTTTTACATACGCGAAGATTTTTCCATGAAAACGCGACAAGCTCGCCAAAAACTTCTGGAATTCGCAAAGGCTCAAAACAAACGCTTTAAGCTATCCGTTGATAAACTTCGCATTGACAATAACACCTACGTTTTCGATCACTCTAGCAACATAGTTGTGCTGTCTACGAGATAGCTAGAGGCTAACACGAGCACGCGTAAGCGGAGTCAGTTTAAGTCACCATCTTTATCTGTGTCTTTTACTAACATTCGAAGCCTACTTCCCAAGAGGGATGAGTTGAGTTCTTACTTAGATGATAGTGATGCCGACATATTAATACTCACGGAGACTTGGCTCTATCCAGACGTAACCAACGAGGAACTGTTCCCAGATAAACACAACTATAACATATATCGACGTGACCGTGTCGATAGAAGAGGAGGAGGCGTCCTAATAGCAGTAAAAAAGACAGTGTCACCAGTTCCCCTTGATACTAACCCCTCTACAGAGATAACATGGACAGCATGCGTTACATATTATGCAAAAATACTTATAGGAGCATGTTATCGTCCACCGGATGCCCATTCCTCTTTCCCCAAAGATCTACGTGACAACATAGAACGAGCTACGCAACTCTATTCAGCTGACATTATATACCTTTTTGGCGATTTCAACTACCCGCTCATTGATTGGTCTACCATGACTATGAAATGTCACGCCTCATCACTTTTTCTCGAAGTAACCCTCGATTACAACTTATCACAAGTTGTTCACCAATGCACCCGTGGTACTAACATACTTGACCTTGTTTTCACTAATGCACCAGAAACCACTGGAGCGATTTCTTACATAGAAGGATTTAGCGACCACAAGCTCCTTAACTTCCAAATCAACCTACCTGTAACTCTCACAGGCTCAGTGAGAAAAACAATCCGGGATTATAACCGTGCGAATTTCCATCAATTCAGGACGGAGCTAGAAGACTTTTATCAGGAACTTTTTTTGCCGTCATTTGCCTCTCGAACCGTGAACGAAAACCGGATTTTTTTTAAAGTAAAATTATTAGAGTTAGTTGACCAGCTTGTGCCGCTGATCTCTGTTTCCAACGATGAAACTAACCCTTGGTTTACTAAACATCTTCGAACATTACGCAATAAAAAGACACGTTTCTATGATACCGCAAAACGCATTGGCTCTGTGTCCTACTGGGATAAATACAAGGTCTGCTTACAAGACTATTGTAAAGCCTTAGACACAGCGAAGAAAAAATATTATTCGCAGGACTTGCCGTCACTTCTCAAAAATAACCCCAAAAAGTTCTGGCAAATAATTTCACCCTACAACAAGTCTCCTAATCACATTACAATACACGATAGTGAACTAACGCCGCTTTCTGATGAAGCTTCCGCTATTGCTTTCAATGAATACTTTGCGTCTGTTTTTACACAGGAAGAGTGTTCCAATGTGCCATTTGTTCCAGATCACCCTTTCGCTTTAATGGCCCCAATCATTGTCACTGCCGAAGGTATAGCCCAACTCATCACGAATCTTAAGGTTTCTACTTCATCAGGTATTGATAACATTAACTCTAAAATATTGAAGAACACCACAGATATTTCCAGCCGCTTCCTCTGTCTCCTATTTAACCAGTCGCTATCATCAGGCGAACTGCCCAAGGATTGGAAGATTGGTAAGGTGATTCCCGTATTTAAGTCCGGTGACAGGCACTCGCCCCGTAATTATCGACCCATTTCACTTACATGCATCTCTTGCAAACTACTAGAACATATCGTGGCTTCTCATATCTACGATCACCTTGAATCGCACAACTTCTTCTTCTCCCATCAGCATGGCTTTAGAAAAGGCTACTCATGTGACACCCAGTTATTCGAATTCACGACTGACCTTCACGTTAATATGAACGCTAACGAACAAACTGATTGCCTCTTCCTTGATTTCGCCAAGGCATTCGATACTGTCCCTCATTGTCGTTTAATCTCTAAATTGGCCGCACTCCGTATTGATTCATTAATCCTGTCTTGGCTACGAAGCTTCCTGTCTTCACGTCAGCAGCTTACGGTGATCAACGACATTTCATCTAACCTTTGCGACGTCACATCCGGTGTTCCCCAAGGCAGTGTAATGGGTCCGTTACTTTTTCTAATATACATAAATGATTTGCCCGATAACCTTTCATCCACAGTTAGGCTGTTCGCTGACGATTGCGCCATATACCGCAACATTAAATGTTTTAATGATCATTCCGCTCTCCAAAATGACCTTGACCTAACCTTCCGGTGGTGCGAAACTTGGCAGATGTCCCTTAACGCCTCTAAATGCAAGTTAATCTCGTTCACTCGAAAGCATAACAATTCAGCATTTCACTAGAAGAATTATAATGCCGTTGTGTCAGCTACACCATCTTACAAATATTTAGGCGTTCACCTTACATCGGATCTATCCTGTACTACGCATATAGCAGCTGTCTCATCGAAAGCATCTCAATCTCTCGGATGTCTCCGCAGAAACTTGCGCAACGCTCCTTCTAACGTACGCGCATTATCATATATTACTTATGTTCGCCCGCAGCGAGAGTATGCATCATCCACATGGTCACCATATCAAGATTACTTGGTACGTATGTTGGAAGCCGTCCAGAATAGGGCAGCGAGATTCATCTCCGGAAACTACGACTATCATTCAAGTATTACCCTAATAAAACAAGACTTTGCATTTCAGTCACTAGAAATACGCCGCAACATTGCTCTTTTATGTCTGTTTCATAGGTACATTTATAGTAACGAAATTCACTGTTTGCCACTTTATTCTCCTGCGCGCACTTCCCAGCGCATTCACAATGCCCGTAGTTTTATGCGCATTCATGGTCACACGCAGGCATTTAACTTATCATCACTACCTCGAGCCATTGCATATTGGAACGGTCTTCCCGATCATGTTGTATCCATTTGTAACCGTGAAATCTTTCGTGACAACCTGAATTCGTTGCACTCTAGCATTGTATAACGCTGTTGCACCTTGATTTTTGATTTTTGTAATCTTTTATATATGTATATATTTTTTCGTCTGCTTTTCTCCTTTATTGTTATTTTGTTTGTATA
Organism: Rhipicephalus microplus; assembly: GCF_043290135.1. Classification (NCBI taxonomy): domain Eukaryota; kingdom Metazoa; phylum Arthropoda; class Arachnida; order Ixodida; family Ixodidae; genus Rhipicephalus; species Rhipicephalus microplus. The sequence goes on from NC_134710.1 coordinate 452,339,984, forward strand.
CTGATGCCCCCCTTACTCAATGCCCTTCAGTGGGCCTATAAGGTATTTTGAATAGATAAATAAATAAATATATATATATATATATATATCAAGTGGGCATTGCGGCAAGCTTCATCATTACCTTTACATAACCATCATCTATCATCACATAGTGTTCCTCATCTTCATCGTAAGTGGAGATAGCCCAGGAGTCTGTTCTGTGACTCGGAAGTGACTGTTTTTGGCCACTTCTCCCTGGCATAATTATTTATTTTTTTATTTATTTTATTTATACTGCCAACCTTCACTTGAGGGTCATTACAGAGAGGGAAGAATAGGATATGAAAAGTAAATACAGACATTGATATTTTCAGCAACTTTGAACAATAACACAATGGCATATTCATTGCTCGGCAAAGTAAACATCAAGAGCACATTCAAATTTTTTAGCGTCAGAATTTTCAACAATATGTCACGGCAATTTGTTCCACGCTTCTATAACATCAGGGAAAAAAGATTTGCGAAAGACGTCCGTGCGAGCACCGAAGTGGCGAACTGCCGTGTCATGATTGATCCGGCTGCTGAGCTTATGCGGGGGGTGTACGTAAACTGTTCTATCTATTTTTATTTGACCATGCAATATCTAAAAAAAATACTTTTAGGCGCTGCTTTTGTCGTCTAATTTCTACAGATTCCAAACCACTCAATTTTAACATCTCGGTAACCGAACCAGTCCTTTTATACTTCGAACATATAAATCGCGCGGAAAGTCTCTGAATTCGTTCCAGTTTTCCTATTAAATCCTTTTGGTGGGGGCTCCAGGCAGCAAAAGCATATTCTAAAACAGGGCGCACAAATGCTTTATATGCAAGCAGCTTGACGTCTTTCGTCGCATTCGGTAATTTAGCACGCAAGAAACGCAAGAGGCACAGCATACATTCTCGACATGTGCACGCCATTTCAAATCATTTGTAATATGCACTCCCAAATATTTAAATGCACACACCTGTGGTAAATAATTAGGTCCAATGCTTGACGTAAATGGTAAAACGTGTTTCTTGGTAGTTATGTGCGTATATGTTGTCTTAGAATAATTTATTTTCATCTCCCATTTATCGCACCATGTTTGAAAATCAGCAAGACAATCATTTATTACAATTTGGTCATTCGCACACGTCACCGGGGCATAGATTAAACAATCATCAGCAAACAATTTAATTTTTACAGGAGGGTTAACAATGTCAACAACATCATTTATATATACCAAGAACAGCAATGGGCCCAACACGGAGCCTTGGGGCACACCGGAATAAACATCAAGTGATTCGGACTCAAACCCATCAATTCGTACCAACTGCTTGCGGTTCGTTAAGTATGCCTCAATCCACTTCAGGATATTTTCTTTTACGCCTGTTCGTTTGAGCTTAAAGAGCAATTTATGGTGGGAGACCTTATTAAAGGCTTTTGCAAAGTCTATGCATATCAAGTCGACTTGTTCTCTATTATCTACGGCAGCGGCAAAATCGTGGAGAGTTTCAACCAGTTGGGATAACGTGGAAAGCCCTTGCCTGAACCCGTGCTGTTGCCTACATATCAGCCCATTTGTCTCCAAGAAAATAGCCATCTGTTTGGCAATGACATGTTCAAAAACCTTACAGCAAACACACGTCAGAGATACTGGCCTGTAGTTGGTAAAAAGCATCCTTGATTGATATGTGGGGTTTAACGTCCCAAAACCACTATATGATTATGAGAGACGCCGTAGTGGAGGGCTCGGGAAATTTAGACCACCTGGGGTTCTTTAACGTGCACCCGGTAAAAAAAAAGCATCCTGTCGCCACTTTTAAATACCGGTTTCACAATGGCGCTCAGCCAGTCTTTTGGAAGCGAATGTGTCAAGAGTGGTTTTTTGAAGACAATGACTAAGTAAAACAACATCACTCCGCATACCGCCTCAAAAACACAGTTGGTATTCCATCCGGTCCATTAGTCTTCTTTTCGTTCAAATTAGGTAGCTGCTGAAACACGCCCGCTTGATCAAATGAAACTGGATCTATGGCGCATGTGCAAGTATCGGCCATTTCCTTATCTTCATCCTTTAATGCCATCTTTGTAAATACAGATTGGAAAAAGCGATTGAAACCATTAGCTATATCTTGTTTCTGGGTTACAACATCAGAGCCAACCGCGATATGTTCAATCGCTTCTTTCCGATCGCTCAAGTATAGCCAAAATTTTTTAGGCGAAGTGCGCAAGAACCCAGAGAGCGCTTCATTGAAGAACCTTTTTTTTGGACTTGGAGATTTGGATTTTCAACGCTGCTCGTAGTTGAGAAACCTGCTCAAAGTGGACTTGTCTTTTGCGTAATCTCTTTATTTTGCGTTTAGTGTGGATAACTTCTCTAGTGATCCAGGGGTTAGTCTTCCTTGTTTTTTTCGATCGAATGGGAACAGACCTTTCTATACAGCTGTTAATTATTGATTTCAATTTCTGCCACAAACAATCAACTGGCTCGCTATCAGAGGCTTGCTTGAAATCATCGAAAGCAGTTTCCAAAAAGTCTAATATTGACGTGTCATCTGCCCGGCCGTAGTCACTAACAGGCACCCGAACGAAGGGTCGTTTTCCAGGTTTTGTACCACATAGAATCTCAACCGAAATCAGTTTGTGGTCAGATATGCCGTCTTCGACCGTAACACTGAAGTCCTCCATATTGCCCGAAAGGAATACCAGGTCCAGCAGTGACTGAGAACCCGATGTTACTCTAGGGTCCTGTTGAACAATTTGGGTTAGGTTATGGCTGATCATTATTTCAAATAACTTTTCGCTGCTAGTAGCATCCTTATTACCGGCCGATAAATAAATCCAATCTATATTTAGTAGGTTAAAGTCTCCGGCCAGGACTAATTTTCTTGTCTTGTTTGCATTTGAGTTCAAAAACGTCTGAAGGTCTTCCAGGAACTCGGGTGAAGTGGCAGGTGGTCTGTATACGGCTCCGATAAGGTAATTGGTGTTCGCGTACGTAAATTTACACCATACAGATTCCGATAAATTGCAATTAATTGGAACTGCTGAGATACATTTTTTATGACAATTGCAACGCCCCCACCACGGGAATTTCTGTCCCAGCGAAACACTCTGTACCAAGGAGGAACAACCACATCATTCGGAATATCGTTGTTTAGCCAAGTCTCTGTTACGATCACCACAGGGGGAGATCTCGACAGCAATAAATGTTCGAGTTCAGTTACCTTATTAACAAGACTACGAGCATTGAAGAGGAGAAGCACTAGCTACGCATGTGACGGTGCAGCCACTGCCCCTCCCACCGGGTCGCCGCCAACGCTGTCAGAGTTGCGCGTTGCTGCTGGCGATTCTTTTGCATACCGCTCCTTACGACATGGTTGGCGTTCATCTCGGTTGTAGTCCCAAGTAAATAAGCTCTCGGCTAGCTTCAGTTCGTCATAAACTAGCGATACCTTCTTTCCGCTGCCCCTGTCCGCTGCTGCGCTGTCCCACAACTTTTTCCGCACCGCGACCGTCTCCTTCGAATAATCATTGCTCACGCTAATAGAAGTTCCCTTTAGTTTGCTGCAGTTTCGGAGTATAGTATCTTTTTCTTTGAAATTGTAGAACCTCATTATGACTGGTCTAATATGCCCCGGCCGTTGCTTGCCCAATCTTTGAATTCTTTCTATTGTTTTAACATGGACGTTCAGTTTGTTGCCAAATATATTGTCGACTACAGAAACTTTCAGGTCTGACTCCGATTCCGGGCTGCCTTCCTTTACGCCAAAAACCAAGAGGTTATTGCGTCTACTTCTGTTTTCAAGTTCACTTAGCCTTTCTGTCTGTGTTTTTACAGTATGTTCTAGAACTTCAATTTTTGCGTTCAGTTCTTGGACTGAAGCAACTAAGCCAGCCAATCCATCGGTATTTGTCTGTATCTGGGCTTATTGATCATGAATGCCAGTCAACCGATGGTCAAATGCTGCCTGATTTTCCAAAATAGTCTGTAGCTGCTGGGCCGCAGTAGGGCCAGGGTTTTCTTCGACATCCCCCACCATCAACAACCGCAGCAACACAGACCAGCAATCAACAAGAATCAAGGAACATCTATGAGGGCACGGCAGGACAATCAAAAATCTATTATCACTACGGTAAGTGACAATGGTAGTTTGAAAACCAACCTGGAAGACGAACGGCGGCAGTTTAGGCATTTCGTTCGCATGGACGTTGCCGTGCCCTCTGAGGAGTTGCCTGATGTGCTGCTCTTTAAGTAGCTGCGCTGCCGGTGACGTCACTGAGGCCGATGCTCCGTTGATCCACGGCGCATCTTCCAAAAACCAGGTTGACATGAGGAAGCAGGAAAGGCGTCCCATCAGATCCGCTTGTCGCGAATGCTGTCAAAATCCCCGGCACAACCTGGAACACGAACGGCGGCAGTTTAGGCATTTCGTTCGCATGGACGTTGCCGTGCCCTCTCTATAATAAAGACATGTAAAAGACTAAGTCGCAAGTTGTGAAGTGTGCTGCTCGATTCCCCGTTCCTGCCCGCCCGCTTTACCTACTGGAGCAACGCTCAGGTCGTCGTTTGGGCTCCGGCTACTACTGCCACCACTAATAACTCTTGAGTCGTCAGCGGACCGCCTCGCGAGGCTCCTGTGTTCGCTAGACTCCAAAATGAGGACGTAGACGACTGGCTGCACCAAATGACATAGTAAGTGCAGCGAACCGTTGGGACGATGCAGACAAGCTCCGTCACGTCTCTTATCTTACCCGTATGGCGAAGACTGGGTGTTTCAACCAACAGATCGACTTTCTCAACTGGAACTTCTTCAAAGAATACCTGCGACGAGTCTTTGTTACCCTGGCAGTTCGAGCCAGCCTGGTGAAGAGAACTCTTGATGGTCCAAAACAACAACTAGGCGAGTGTTACACCTCGTATATACAGGAGGTTTTCTCTCTCTCTCTGTCAACGTGTCAACGCCTCCAGGACCGAGGCAGACAGAGTGCGTTATCTGCTCAAAGGCATAGGGCCTGTTGCTTTCAAATCTTTGGTTGCATAGGACCCTTCTACCGTTGCTAACATTGTAGCTGTGTACCAGCACTCGGATGAGCTTGAATCCACACGGTGCTGCTGGACAACTCTTCTGCAGCCATTCCTAACAACGCTACTGCCGACATGATCCACGCAAAGTTAAAATAGGAACTGCAGTCGCTTGGTTTTCCAGCACGTCAGCTTCCTTCGGACACCCCCAGTACAGATTTACGGAACATCGTTAGGGAGAAGTTGGTGACTACGACTGGTAATGCGTCCGCAGGCCCTCACGTCTCCAAAGCCCCACGAACATACGTGCAAGTCACCGCGCTTACTCCAGCCTCCGTTCCATCGATGCCAACGAAGACGACGCCAGCCCACCTGGCGTCCTTGGCGCTCACACGCCAAACCACCCTTACTATACACGACCGGCGCCAGCACACCTAGATTCCATAGTCCCCAGCCCCAACACCTAACCCTACTATCAACCACGGCGCCCGATGAGACCTACTTTCTACTGAAGATCATCATCATCATCAGCCTGACTACGTCCCCTGCAGGACAAAGGCCTCTCCCATGTTCCACCAGTTAACCCGGTCCTGTGCTTGCTGCTGCCAATTTATATCCACAAACTTCTTCATCTCATCTGCCCACCTAAACTTCTGTCTCCCCCTAACCCGCTTGCCTTCTCTGAGAATCCAGTCAATTACCCTTAATGACCAGCGGTTATCCTGTCTACGCACTACATGCTGGCCCATGTCCATTTCCTCTTCTTGATTTCAGCTAAGATATTCTCATCCCCGTTTGTTCCCTAATTCATTTGGCTCTCTTCTTGTCCCTTAGGGTTACACCTAAAAGTTTTCTTTCCGTTGCTCGCTGTGTCGTCCTCAATTTTAGCTGAACCCTCTTTGTAAATCTCTAGGTTTCTGCTCCATAGCTAAGTACTGGCAAGATACAGCTGTTATATACCTTCCTCTTGAGGGATAGTGGCAATCTACCTGTCATAATTTGAGAGTGCTTACCAATTGTGCTCCACCTCATTCTTATTCTTCTAGTTACTTCAATCTCGTGGTTTGGCTCCGCGGTTATTACCTGCCCTAAGTAGACATAGTCTTTTACAACTTCAAGTGCACTGTTACCTATCTCGAAGCGCTGCTCTTATCCGAGGTTTTTGTACATCACTTTCATTTTCTGCAGATTAATTTTAAAACCCACCTTTCTGCTCTTCTTGTCTAACTCCATAATCATGAGTTGCAATTTGTCCTCTCAGTTACTCAGCACTGCAATGTCATCGGCGAAGCGCAGGTACTAAGGTACTCTCCATTAACTCTTACCCCTAACTGCTCGCACAATAGGCTTCTGAAAACCTCCTTTAAGCACGTGGTAAATAGCACTGGGGAGATTGTGTCCCCATGCCTTAAACCCTTCTTTATTGGTATTCTGTTGCTTTCTTTATGAAGCACAATGGCACAGTTGATCCCCTGTACAATTTTTCCAGGATACTTATGTATACTTCATCGACCCCCTGATTTCGCAGTGTCTGCATGACGGCTGATATTTCTACTGAACCAAACGCCTTCTCGTATTCTATGAAGGCTGTGTATAGTGGATGGTTATATTCTGAGCATTTCTCTACTACCTGATTGATAGTATGAATGTGGTCGATTGTTGAGTAGCCTGTTCGAAATCCTGCTTGTTCCTTTGGTTTATTGAATTCTAACGTTTTCTTTACTCTGTTAGCAATTACCTTTGTGAATAGCTTGTATACTACAGAGAGCCAGCTGATCGGTCTGTAATTCTTCAAGTCCTTGTCATCTTCTTTCTTATGTATTAATATGATGTTGGCGTTCTTCCAAGACTCTGGTATTCTTTCCGTCAGAAGACATCTCGTAAACAGGGTGGCTAGTTTTTCTAACACAATCTGTCCTCCATCTTTCAGCAGATCTGACGTTACCTAATCCTCACCAGCAGCTTTGCCTCTTTGCATGCTCTCCAAGGCTTTTCTGACTTCTATCATTACTGGTGGGGTGTCATCTGGGTTACTGCTAGTTATTATAGTATTAAAGTAGTGGTGGTCCGGCTACTGTACAGATCTCCGTAAAACTCCTCTGCTATTTTAACTATTCTATCCATATTGGTAGTTATTTTGCATTTTTTGTCTCTTAGTACATACATTTGATTTTTGCCTATCCCAAGTTTCCTCTTCACTGCCTTGACGCTTCCTCTGTTTTTCAGAGCGTGTTTAATTCTCTCCATGTTATACCTTCTTACATCGCATACCTTACGCCCATTAATCAACTTTGAAAGCTCTGACAGTTCTATTTTGTCTGTTGTACTTGAGACTTTCATGATTTGACGCTTCTTAATGAGATTCTTTGTTTCCTGGGAAGGCTTGCCAATGTCCTATCTAACTACCCTGACTCCAACTCCCACTGTACACTCCGTAATGACATTCGTCTGCATGGTGATGGAACTGCGTTAAGGAGCCTGGGGTGCGGACTCACCGATAACCACCACCGGGAACACGCTCTCTCTCCAGAGAAGGATTGGCCACCCTGGTGCAGTATCTGGCCAGTATCTCCGACATGCGTACGTCAAATAACTCACGGCCCTCAGTCCCCAGCAGCTGCGAAGCAAGTGACCACGGTGGCGGACAGGTCTGCAACGCAGCAGAGGGTGCTAAGAATCTCTGTAACCGGACCGGCTGCCATTGGAACCTGAACTGGGCAACGTGTAACCCTAGAACCTTATCTAGTGAGGAAAGGCTACCTTTACTATTCGAGGAGCTAGAGGTTTTTAAAGCGTCATCAATAGAGGTAATCAACAGCCGCGGATATAAAAAAGATGCCTCACGACTACCACTTCATTGGGCACGGCGGACCCGGCAATGACATGACGCTAAGTAGGAAATTGTTTTTCGTACTGCAGGTTAGTTCTCATTACTGTTCGTTTCGAAGTGACTGTCCTGGCCTAGTGGTCCTGGCGTGCCCCAAACGGTGCTATAGCATTGCTTATGAATGTGTGTTTATGCTGACGTTGCCGTTGTGCGGTGACGTGGAAGTGAACCCTGCACCTACACAAAAAGAAATTTTTGAAGAGCTGCTTGAGGGCCAGAAGGCCTTGCAATGTAGCTTAAAGGAATTAAAGACAGAAATAGCGGACATAAAAAAGACGATAGAAAGACTTACCGATAAAGTGTTCGAAAGAAGCCCTCAACCCTTCCTTCCTTCAGGACAAGCTGATGAAGTACAGGCAGTGCTACAGTCAGTGGAGCATGTCATAAACTTTCAAGCCAAAAAACTTAGAGATCTGGAGGACCGAAGCAGACGATCTAATTTGATAGTTCATGGAATACCCGAACCATCCGATGAAACCGAAACGTCACTTTAGGGTAAGGTTGTGAAACTTGGCGTGAAATGTAGATCCAATAGTCGCATTCATCGACTTGGACATCACAAAGGCAAGCGCCCAGTGATCATATACCTCCAATTTCAACGAAAAACAGAACATCTTCGCTAATGTAAAAAAGCTAAAAGGCAGCTCAATATTTTTACAAGACTACTCCGCATTAACATTAAGAAAACTAGAACTACTGTGGGAAAGTGCTAAAAGTGAAAAGCAACTCGGGAAGAAGGTCTCGCTTATTCACGACAGACTAAGAATAGATAAGAATACTTTTATTGGGACGAAACGCTGAACAAACGTATTAAAGCAACAAAAACCGCACAGTCCACGCACATAAAAGGTCAGCGCGGTAATACATCGACATTATCTTGCGACAGACATGATGCCTTTAAAAGCCCTAAACAAGTCCGAATATTGAATGTAAACGCCCGGAGTGTGAAAAAAAACTGAATCCTTAAAAATTTTGTTGCTACAGTACGATCCTCATATACCTTTCTTAACAGAAACCTGGCTGAATGACAAGATATGTGACAATGACATATTCCCCCCTTCTTACACAGTATTTCGTAAAGATCGGCAGGCTTGGGGTGGAGGCGTGGCTATCTTAGTTAAAGATAGTGTTCAGGTGGTTTTATTAGATGACGTAGTAGGAATCAAAAGCCTGCGTGTTAAAATCTCTATCTGGGGTCAGAGTTTCTTGTTGTACGCACTTTATAGACCTCCAGATGCCCCAACAGATGTATTAGAGACGCTGAATAATGAAATGTCAATGCACGAAAATGTGAAAATTGTTCTTGTCGGTTATTTTACCCTACCGTGAGTAGATTGGCAAGGCAATGCTGCCAGTAGCTCATATAATAAACGCGGAAGCATTATGTTCGATATTATGTTAAGGCATAAGTTAATACAGGTAGTCCATGAACCAAATCGTCTACAGATTTCATCTAGCTCTGTGTTAGACCTGGCGTTTCTCAGTCGTGATTTTTTCTGATTGCACTGCATAAGTGAAGCCAGGGCTCTCTCTGATCACCGTCTCGTAAGCATATTATTACCACTTCAGCCATTTAAAAAGTATAAACACGTCCCTGCACGTTCTTTTAAGGATTTTTTCATGCCAATGACCCAAGCATTATCAATTACTTGCAAAACTGTTTGATTGATTTCGAGGGCAACAACGCTCAATTACTTTGGAACAAGTTCAAAGACACGTGTCACTATTGCCTGGATAATTTCGTCCCTAATAAACTGAAGAAAGTTAAAAAAGAAACGCCTTGGATGAATCGGAAAATCATTCAACTGAAACGCAGGATAAAGAGATATAAAAAGAAACATGTGCAGAATGACAAAATAAGGCAAATGCAAGATGACCTCGCTCGTGCACTTCGCGCAGCAAAAGATTATTATTTCGAAATATCGCTTCCTAACTTCATAAAAAATGAGCCTGATAAGTTCTGGCACTACATAAAAGATAGCAAGAAACCAGTTAATCAAATATCAGTTGACGGGAAGCCGGTGACAGATAAGAGTGAGATTGATCAACACTTCAACAACTATTTTCAAGAAGTATTCTCTAGCGCAACTGTATGCGCGTGTGACGGCACATTCTCCAAACATTTAGATATGAGTTTTGTATCGTATGCTGTGGTATTTAATATGCTTCTTAACTTGAATACTAAGAGTTCTTCTGGTCCCGATGAAATCCCTAACATATTTCTCAAACGATATGCCGAGCTTCTTGCAAAATTTCTTGTAATCTTGTTTCGTATCTCAGTCATCACTTCACAACTGCCTATTGACTGGAAGATAGCCCGGGTTGTTCCCGTGTTGAAGAAAGGTGACAGAACACTTATACAAAACTATCGTCCTATTTCACTGACATCCCAATGCTGCAAACTTGTGGAACATAATATAGCCAACTGTGTTCATGAATTTCTAGAAAACAATGCTGCACTAACAGAACATCAGCATGGCTTTCGAAAGGGGTATTCCACGATAACCCAACTAATAATAGTAGTTCACTCATTTGCATCATCTCTTGATTCTAATGGCCAAGTAGATGTAATATTTCTTGATTTTAGTAAAGCTTTTGACAAAGTTCTGCACAATGAGCTAATCATAAAGCTTAGAACTCTCGGCGTCCCTGAACACTTCGTCAGGTGGATTTCTGCTTACCTGACTGACAGGAAGCAATAAATTGACATTGGAGGTGAACGTTCTGAAAGTTTGGCAGTCACTTCAGGGGTGCCACAAGGCAGTGTCCTAGGCCCCCTGCTTTTCTTGCTTTATATTAATGATATTGTTAGCGTAGTAAGCCCTGGTGTTTAAATTTGAATATTTGCAGACGACTGCGTATTATTCAAAGAAATTTTTCATCTTGATGATCAGGTTGAGTTAAATAGAAATTTAAATAACGTATTGCAGTGGTGCGAAAAATGGGGCATGGTTTTGAACGCCGATAAAACCGTACTGCTCCCTATAACGCGTAAAAAAGCACTCCTGTCTTTTACTTACCAGCTTGGTTCTTCGCCTCTTAGGCAAGTCGATAGCTATAAATACTTAGGTGTTACAAGAACAACTACCTTATCGTGGAATAAACATATATTATTTCCTCCTCTGCATTCAGAAAACTTTGCTTTGTAAAACAAAAGCTTCCTAATGCCCCAAGCAATGTTAAATTACTGGCCAATTATTCTTTGATAAGACCTAAATTAGAATACGCGAGTGCAGGATGGGACCCATACACTCAAGATAACATCAACTGCCTGGGAAGAATACAAAGAAAAGCCGTCCGGTTCATTTTTAACAAGTTCTCACGAGTCGACTCTCCATCTGAAATAATGAAGGCCAATGGCATTTCCCTTCTTAACACTCGTCGAAAACAGATAAGAATTGACCCTCTTTCTCTTCTTCTGAAACACAAACTTGCGATTGACCCATCGCCGTACCTGAAATTGTTATCAACCAGACCCACAAGGCATTATCACGCCAAATCTCTAACATCTCTAGCAAACTATTTCTGCAGGACAGACGCTTATACGTTCTCATATTTTCCACGCATGGTCTAAGATTGGAACGGAACAACTTGGGTATTCTCAGAGAATCTATTTCTTTTTCGCTCTAAATAGCATTGTCCTGAAAATTCAGGTTTCCGATCTTTTATTACAGCGTTTTTGTTTTCTTTTCGTTTTCTTTTTCATCTTGTATGTACTTTACTTATTATATACTTATGTATTCATTGCTTTCTTGGCTTGAACGGTGAAAATAGTTGTGTTGATTGTTTTTTATTTGCTATGTATTTATTTTTATTTAATTGCACATCATATGAAGTATGAATTTGTGGTGTTTTTTTCTCTTTTGTCCGGTACATGAGTTAATAAATAATTTGCCGTGTCGCTCCTTGTGTTCACTATGGGTGTATGAAACACTCACCCCAAACAATCTTTATGCCACTTATTGTTCGACTATGTCCCCTTGTAACTGCCCACCTGCTTGGACATAAGGGTCTGCAGTATGTAATAAACAAATAAATAAATACATAAATGGGATATAATAGGGCTCAGTGAGGTTAGGAGGACAGATGAGGCTTATATGGTCTACAGAATGGGCACGTCCTTTTCTATAGGAGCTTGGCTGACAGAAGCAAACTAAGAGTGGAGTTCTTATTTCACAGAAACATAACTTGCAACATAGAGGAATACTATAACTATATTGAGAGTGGTAGGTATCGTAATTAAACTAAATAGAAGATACAATATGAAGGTGGTACAGGCTTACGCGCCTATATCCAGCCAGAATGACGCTTCAGATGAAAGCTTCTATGAAGACGTGGAATCGGCAATGAGTAAGGTAAAAAGACAGTATACTGTACTGATGGGAGACTTTAATGCAAAAGTATGGAAGAAGCAGGCTGGATACCAGGCAGTAGGAGATCATGGCATTGGTACTAGAAACGCCAGAGGAGAGCTACTAGTAGAATTCGCAGAACGCAATAATTTACTGACTTTGAATACCTTCTACCGAACACAAGAGCTACTTTCCTTCTCCTCGACTAGCTTCAACACTAGGTAAGGAGGGAAGATGTTTGAGGTTTGGATTGAGTCCCCTCGATGACTCGAGTGCACGCTGGCAGCGCGAAGGAAGAGCCGTAGTCCGGTGAAGAGACGTTTATTGCAGCCTCAGGCGACGGCCCGAGTCCAAGCTCCAACCTCCACTCTCATTTCAAATTCAAACATTCTCATTTCAACCCTTGGTCGAACAAAGACTCTTCACAAAAACCAATCACATGTTGGGACTCGCTTCCTCACAACCAATCCCAGAAACACTTTCATAAAAGGCACTACAATTGTAAAAACCTCGTCACGAAATAAAACACGCAAAGGGATAGGTTCTCCGCATGTGACACTCTCTCCCATGCAAGACCGTGCTGCCCAACATTACTAGTGCTGCCTCCATTGGCCGACTTCCGTCGGCGGTTCTCTCATTATTTGTTGCTTCCTAGAAGCCTCCTTAAGAGCGGTGGGTACACCGTTGGGCTCCGTGCGCTTACCAGGTGTACATGCGACTGCGACAGCGAGGCGCCCCGACATCATAACAACAGCGGGGGAGATTATGGTCATTTCCCTGCCGCCACTAAGTCTCAGTCAGCCAATTGGTCGCGTTCCCGTGTCATTCTCAACGATATGCGTGCCTGCCAACAATAGCTTAAACTCAGACGGTGGCGCCTGACCTGCCTCTTGCCAGACGCTTTTCCCAATAAGCTTTCTCCTTTTAATCCCAAACGAAGTCGACCTTGACTGCTCTGCTTGTGAACCGTGAGAACGAAGAAGTCTCTTTTCTTTCCCGCGCTCGGGTCTTCCGCGTTCGCCTTCGCGGAACCGATCAGCTTCCTTAGTTCATGGATCGGGAACTGGCTACGCACTCTACATCAGCCGCACTAATTGCGCTGCCACCCACATACTGGTAATTGGTGCGTCATACTAACTCCTCCCCCCTCAAGAGTGTTACTAGATACTCGCTGTCCAGTAATGCGATACAAAAACAAACAAAAAATCGCTTCATGTAAACTCACTCTCGGTGCACACACATGCGTGAACCGATTATAACTTTCATCTAACAGAACTTTCGCGTCCTTCTGCGAAATAGAAACAGCAACACATACACATAATGCTCTCAAATGATCCTCCGAAACAAAACACTCTCATTATCCACAACACTGAATAACGCATTCAAAATTGTAAGTCCACAGCACCAGTCTGTCCGCATTAGCTTATCACAGGGCACACGCACCGTGCATAGTCCGGCGGCATATTGTTTTTTCAATTCACAACACCACACGGTCATTGTTCCAAAACGGCAGACCCACTCCATGTGCGTCCTCCAGGCCCCGCATAACACACTCAAAAAGAGCAACAGACCCAGCGCTATAGGTATACTTCAGTCTGAATGGATCGCACCAAGACAAAAATTTATAATGAACTTCACAAGTACTACCCTACTTTATTTGCAAAATTATTCCTACATAACTCATATAATACAGCCAAAAACAGTTTCACCACTTAGAAACAAGCTCGCATCTCAACTACAACACAACAAAAACTGCCTCGTACAATAAACAATAATTTCAGATCACGCCGGGTCCATTAGTGAGTTCGACCACTTTAAAATCACGCATAGCACTTAATAAATGCAATTCAAACTCCTGTACAGTGATTCGATTCACAGAAACTACTTCAGTGGCTACACAACAACAACACATAAAAAAACTCAACCATATGAAATGACAAAACGTCACCTTGCCTCTAAAGAGTTACAATCTTTGAATCCAATCATCAGCAGAGACGCGAAAGAGCATAGGCAGCCTTGTTCAGTGCGCCCTTACTATGAACAATTTCTATATCATATTTTTGGATCGTCAATGCCCACCGCATTAACCTAGCACTGGAGGAAGCCGCACGAGTCAGAAAAGTAAACGGGTCATGATCAGTCATTATTTTGACCTTTGTGCCAAATAGCCATGTTCCCAATGACTCTAGCGCCCACACAGTCGCATACGCTTCTCGTTCAATCGTGGACCACTTTTGTTGCGACGAGTTCAATTTCTTACTGAGGAATGCAACTGGTCGTTCCTGTTCACCTATCCTTTGGGAAAGGCAAGCCCCAATTGCCCTTTCCGATGCATCCGCGGTCGAACAAAATGATTTGCTGGGGTCTGGTGCTGCCAACCCAGGAATCGACGCAAGGGCCTCTTTAACTGAATCAAATGCAACCTGAGCCTCCGAGTTCCACGGTAAAGCGTTCGGAATCTTTTTGTTTGTGAGTGCCGTCACTGGCAACACGAGTCTTGAATAGTGCGGCACGTAGTCCCGGTAGTATTTTAAAAGCCCCAGCACACTCCTCAGTTCACGCTTTGTGGTAGGAGGCTTTAGTCGTTGTATAGCGCGTACTCTGTCATAGTCTGGAGCATGTACACCTGACCCCACCACATGCCCAAGATATTTTACTTGCGGCTGGGCAAACCTGCATTTCAATAGGTTTACCGTCAGACCTGCTTCCTGAATGGTTCGCAATACTGCCTGCAGATGGCGCATTTGATCTTGCCAGGTCTCCGAAAATATGGCTATATCGTCAATGTATGCACATGCATACGAACGATGGTTGTTTAACAACTCATTTACTACTCGCTGGAAAGTAGCCGCTGAATTGCGCAACCCGTAAGGCATTACCTTCCATGCGTACAAGCCACTGGGCGTTGCGAAAGCAGTCAACATTTGGGATTCTTTATCTAAAGGTATTTGCCAATACCCGCGGGTCATGTTCAAAACTGATATGTATTTCGCCCTAGCTATGGAGTACAGGAGCTCGGTCACATTTCCCAAAGGAAACTGGTCAGGTTCTGTGATCGCGTTCAAGCCCCTGTAATCTACACATATTCTGATGAATCTCTCCTGTTTAGCCGCACATACCACTGGGTGGGCAACTGCACTCTGCACCGGGTAGATAAAGTCCCGCGCTAGCAAGTCGTGCATCTGCCGCTCAACTTCCGCCCTTAAAGCCGTTGGTACTTTGTACATATGTGGTCGTGTTTGCTTAGTGCCGGGTGATAATATGATTTTGTGCTCGCCCAGTCTACTTCGGCCAGGCCGTTCCGACTTCGGCCAGGCCGTTCCGACTGTATTCCTTAAGAATCGCATTGAGTTCTTCGCTTTGTCCTGAACTCAGGTCATTTGCCAGTGAGGTCACGCAAATTTGTTCGCAAGAGCTAATAGCCTGTGGTGCCATCTCGATGTTTCCGAACTCGGCGTCGGCCTCGAATACCACCGCAACGTTATTGGCGAGCGCGTGATATTGACGGATCTTATTAGCATGGACTAACCTCTCGGCCCCTGCTGCGCCTACTATAACGTAACTGTCTGCCCGAGTTCTCTCCTTTATAACCATGGGTCCTAGCCACTTCGGCTGTAGTTTGCTGCCGCCCTCACTCTGCACGACGAGGACCTGATCCCCTACCAAAAAGTCCTTCCGTGAAGAGCGAAGGCTATACCTTTGTGCATAGAGTTTCTGGATTTCACCACTGCGCTCATCCACTACTTTCGCGGCCTCAGTCATATGTTGTCTGGGCTCTTTCAGATATAAAGCGGCCGGTTTGCTTAGTTCGATCGGAGGAGTCCACTCGCCCGTCCACGATTTGCGGAGAATGCTCAGGGGTCCATGTGGCGCGCGCCCATACATAAGTTCGAATGGTGACTTCCCAGTAATCTCGTGCGCCACCTCGCGGTACGCCCACAGCAAGCAAGGCACGAATCGGTCCCAATCTCTACCGTGAGCATCAGTCACATGCCGCAGCATCCCCTTGAAAGTACCGTTCCAACGCTCTACGATACCGTTACTTTGCGGGTTGTCGGGCATCGCGAACCTCATTTTCACTCCCAATCTCTCCATCAGTTCTGCGGTTAGTTTGGCAGTAAAATTTTTTCCCTGGTCGCTGCATATGAGCTCAGGCGTTCCGCAGCGACTAAATACCTCGATTAGCGCCTGACACGTTGCCTTAGCTGTCAATGCTCGAAGTAGAATTACCTCTGCCCATCGTGTACAGATATCAACAACGCCTAATGCATATTTATGACCTTGTGAAGAAGGTGGCCTCAGAGGACCTATGCAGTCGATATAGATTACCAGAAAAGTTTTTTGCGGTCTGTTCAGGGGTGTTATTGGCACTCGGTCGGTTTTTAGTTTCCGCGCCTGCACCTGGCACCCGTGGCAGCTCTGACAGTGGTGCTTCACATCTGATCCCATTGATGGCCAGTAAAACGACGCCTTAATGCGCTTGTTTGTTTACTTTTCTGAAAAGTGACCACCACAAAGACTGTCCTGTGCTAACTCTAACAGCTTCATTCGGCACGACTTTGGTACCACTAATTGAAGACATTGTCTCCCATCCAACTGCTCTTTGTGATAAAGCAAATGACCATCGATTACCATACCGTTTGACCCATTTCTCGCTTGCCGCTAAGCATCGGCCTGTGATTCATCGCATTTTTGCTCTTGAGCGAAAGAGTTCTTAGTGATCGGAACAAGCCACTCGCTTTCCGCTGTCTTATCTTGCACCACAGAATTCTGATTTTCCAATCGCCCTTGCTCTACATTTGACGTGCAATTAATGGCCTGAAGCTCCAATTTCTTTGCGTCCCTCTCCTCATCTGCTGTCTCTTCTAACGAGAAGTTCCCCTCAACCTCAGTGTTGGCCTCCTGTCCACAGATAGGTAGTTTTTCCGCTGTGCGCTTCACGGCACTAGAGCTAGGGTTGGAACATGGCGGCGCCTGCTCTGGCTTTCTTATTGGCAAACAGCACTTCGTAGCAGTCTCCAGTGCTGCATTGCTCATCGCCTCATACTCCTGTAGATCACCCATTAACTCCTGGCGACAATAACGAAGGAACTCATAATCCTCCGGAGTAAGTAGTACAGATGCACTGGTGCTTAACGTATCAGTTACTGCACAAAGCGATGACACATGCTGCATAGCACTATCTGATGAGTGTGGGAGACCGAGAGGCACGTACATTATGCGCGCTGTAACCCCCTGTCCAAAAGCACGTGTTAGCTTTATGGTGCCACTGCTCTCGCACAAAACCTCAGCGGATACTTCATTCACTCGTATTACTGTTATATCCGCACCTGAATCAACGCGCGCTAAACAGGGTTTGTCTCCCACGAAAATCTCAATCCTTGGGTCCCCTATCAGTGAATTGTTAATCAAAGCAGTGTGCGCCAACGGTGAAGCCGAGCTCTCGACATACGTCTCACTTCGGGGTGTTACGCGAGAAACCTCTGTTTTCTTAGCAGTAGTGCCACGTGAGAACTCCCAATCTCTCATAATGTGGCCCCGTTTTCCGCAGCCAAAACACACCACGAAATTAGGGGTGAAATTACCACTTTTGGCTGGGGGCCTATCATTCAAATTTTCTGGCCTTGCATTGCGGTAGGTGCCCTGCCTGCTGCTGCCGAGGCTTTCTTTGAAATTTGCGGCTACTTCCGCAATATCTCTGGGCCTCAACCAGCCCTTTATTTCCTGCTGAGTTATCAGCGGGTGGAGACCATCTGGCATTAACTGTTTCAGTCTGTCAGCTATCAGCAACTGCTGAAGGCTCTCGAACGACAGCACCTCTCTACTTTTAAGATAGTAGGAGAACATGGTCTCCAGGCGTGCCATCACTTGACTCCAAGACTCGTATGCCCCTCTTTTTATTTCCAAGAACCTTCGGCGGTACCCACTCGCAGTCATCCGCAGCTCCTTTAAAACTGTTGATTTTAAATCTGAGTACGCCATCACCCCCGCTTCAGATCGATTGGCAACAAATGTTCGCATCCTGTCACTTAGAAATGGCAATAGAATCGTGCCCTGAATATCCTCAGGTATGTTCAATGCCGCAAAAAGAGCGTCCACGATTTTCAACCAGGCGGGAATCATAGGCTCATCAGTGGGCATGGGTGCAAGGACTGCCTCTAGCTCCTTCGCTTACCGTCCGATAGTGGATTGCTGGTTCTGGTTTCCCGGTTCCTCTGATAAGGCACGCGACGATCTCATCTTTTCTAGCTCAAGCTTGAGGTTCAGCGCTTCAATTTCAAGCTTCAGTTCCCTGGTGCGATCCGATTCACTAACGGCGTCCCCTTCCATAACTTCTCTATCTGAATCCGCCATCTCCCAGAAAGTGCCTGAACGCAAGTGCATTCAGTAAAACAAATTTGGGGGGCCCCGAGAAAGCACAAAGCAGGTCTCACCTTGCAGTGATGCGCCGCCCGATGCACTTGACAGTTGGAACTGCGTACGCCTCATCGCCAACGCTAGCTGCGACGACAAATTCCAATGCAGCAGGTCTCCGCCCGATCACCTCTGTCGCTGACTCAGTCTGTCACATCGACTGCCCTGCTGCTCTGCTCCTGAAACCGCACCCTGCAACGCTTCCCCAGTAGGTCCGTCGCTCAACGATGACCTTTGGCTCTGCTCTCGTTCAGTGACGCGCAGTGCTCTTGCGCTGCTGAACTCCAGGCTCCAATGTTGACTGGCAGGCCCGTACCGAATGTCAATGCTGCTTTTTGCAGCGCAACAGCAGGACCCGAAGCGTTGAGCGTCTTCTCAGCTTCCCGGACTTCAGCGCCTTCCTCGCTGCAGGCTCGCCACTCCACGTCGATTGCGCCAGTAACTTTCCTCCTCCTCGACTAGCTTCAACACTTGCTAAGGAGGGAAGATGTTTCAGGTTCGGATTGAGTCCCCTCGATGACTCGAGTGCACGCTGGCAGCGCGAAGGAAGAGCCGTAGTCCGGTGAAGAGACGCTTTATTGCAGCCTCAGGCGACGGCCCGAGTCCAAGCTCCAACCTCCACTCTCATTTCAAATTCAAACATTCTCATTTCAACCCTTGGTCGAACAAAGACTCTTCACAAAAACCAATCGCATATTGGGACTCGCTTCATCACAACCAATCACAGAAACACTTTCATAAAAGGCACTACATTTGTAAAAACCTCGTCACCAAATAAAACACGCAAAAGGATAGGTTCTCCGCATGTGACACTCTCTCCTATGCCAGGCCGTGCTGCGCAACATTACTAGTGCTGCCTCCATGGCCGACTTCCGTCGGCGGCCGTTCTCACGCTCGAGCCCCGTCAGTTTTCTCATTAATTGTTGCTTCCTTGGAGCCTCCATAAGAGCGGTGGGTACACCGTTGGGCTCCGTGCGCTTACCAGATGCATACGACAGCGAGGCGCCCCGACATCTTAACAACAGCGGGGGAGATTATGGTCGTTTCCCTGCCGCCCCTATGTCTTGATCAGCCAAGTGGTCGCGTCGCCGTGTCATTCTCAATGACACGCGTGCCTGCCAACAATGGCTTAAACTCAGACGGTGGCGCCTGACCTGCCTCATGCCAGACGCTTTTCCGAGTAAGCTTTCTCCTTCTAACCCCGAACGGGGGCGACCTTGACTGCTCTGTTTGTGAACCGTGAGAACGAAGAAGTCTTTTTTCTTTTCCGCACTCGGGTCTTCCGCGTTCGCCTTCGCGGAACCGATCAGCTTCCTTAGTTGACGGGTCCGAAACTGGCTACGCGCTCTACATCAGCCACATTAATTGCACTGCACCCCACATGCTGGTAATTGATGCGTCATACTAACTACGAGGAAACCGCAAATGGACATGAAGGAGCCCTAATGGCGAAAATAAGAACGAAATAGAACGAAATGAGTGCACACCCTGGCATCGTGCAGAATGTGGAAGTGGTTGGCAAGGTATGATGCAGTGACCATAGCTTGGTATGGTCTCGCATTCGCCTAGACTTGAAGAAGGAATGACAGAAACCCATACGCAAGACGCCAATCAAAGAGCTAGCACTGAGAGGGAAGCACTGTTCTTGCTTCAGAACAGGTACTCGGCTCTTATTGTGGAAACCAACCTTAGCGAAGGTACTATTGCAGATATCGTGGACAAATCGCACGTGTGTGTCACAAGCGTCAGCGAGGCAAGCGTGGAGGGTTTAACACAACCGGAATGACTTTGCCACTGTGACAACTTTTCAGCACCGTCCTCACGCTACGCCTCACGGTCGCACCTCCTCGCCATCAGTAACTTCTTAAATGGCTTCTCACTTCAGGTGTGCCTGGCATCGCTCGCCGTTCCCTCTTCGTCGCTCTACGTCACCACTTTGACCAGTCTCTCAATTCGCCGACCATCGCCCGGAGAACAAAATTACGCAGCTTTTGTCGGAAAAGCTGCATTCAGGCAAAATAGAAAATTCCTCCAGAACATCCCCATAATATGAACCTGTTTTAGGGGAAAACATATAAGTGATGGCATTATTAGACGCTGGTGCTAGTTTGTCAGTCATTCACAGATATTTGGGCGCGCGTCTCCACAAATTCCCTACAACCTATGATGGGCCAATGTTGCTCGCTGCTCAAGGGGACACAGTCCGACATTTTTCCTTGTGCACTGTTCGTGTCTGCATTGATAAACTCTTGCATTTTATACAATGTACAGTGCTTAATTCATGTACTCAACAGCTAATATTAGGATGGGACTTTCTTACAATGACATTCGTGTCTATCTGCTGCCGGCAAGGCGTTCTCTACATATACGATACCACCTATTCCCTTCACACAGCTGACGCACCACTTCGTTTTTTTTTTTTTGCTGCCGAAGACACTGAGCTACTTCCGCACAGACACTGAGTTGTTAAAGTTTTCTCTGATCTCATTGACCGCGGCGTTGTGCTCGTACGTCGCAAATATATATATCCCATATATAAATATATATATATATATATATATATATATATATATGTTTATGTATAAATATATATATATATATATATATATATATATATGTGTGTATATATATATATATATATATATATACACTGTTGGGAAATAAATATATTTATCCTTGTTGACAACGCTCCCGTTGTGCCATATCCGATATATATATATATATATATATATATATATATATATATATATATATATATATATATATATATATATAAATATATAAATGAGATACAACAGCCAGTAATGCCAAGGAATGTACAGGGGAAGTTATTAAAACCAATGGAATGTAAATAAGACGAAAGAAAAGTGGATGAAGAAATTACCAACTGTGAGCAGGAATCGAACCTACGACCTTCGAATTACGCCGTAGGTCGTAGGTTCGATTCCTGCTCACAGTTGGTAATTTTTTCATCCACTTTCCTTTCTTCTTATTTACATTCCATTGGTTTTAATAACTTCCCCTGTACATTCCTTGGCATTACTGTCTGTTATATCTCATTAATACTGTGTTAAAACACGGAAAAACGAGCTCTTAGGTATACACTTCTTTCCCTTATATATATATATATATATATATATATATATATATATATATATATTTATATATATATATATATATATATATATATATATATATATGTATATATATATACATATATATATATATATATATATATATATATATTCATTTATATATATATATAAATATATATATTTATATATATATTGGGAGTAATAATTCAAAGGGCCAGTTAGTCTGCTTGAAGGTATGAGATATGACACAACGCGGGAGCATTGTCAACAAGAATATATTTATTTATTTATTTATTTCCCATCAGTTTCGGGAGGGGTCCTCCCTTCATATTTATTCTTGTTGACAACGCTCCCGTTGTGTCATATCCAATATATATATATATATATATATATGTATATTTATATATATATATATATATACAATGAAAGGCGACACACATACAAAACGCAACTGTTACGAATGTTTTTGCAAGAGGGCTTGTGTTCGTATATATATATATATATATATATATATATATATATATATATATATATATATATATATATATATATATATATAAATTGCTACAAGGCAGTAGTAGGATTGGGTCATAAAGCGGTAGAGGGTCTCTGCTTGGAAGAAAAGACTCCGAAGTAGATAGAGACTGGTCCCAACCCGCCAGTGTGTCAGCCATTGCCATCGCAAGTAAGTATCCTAAATATCCAACAATTGTAAGTTTCCTTATTAGATAATTGGTTGAGGTGCTGGGTAGCTTTACCTGGCTCTCCCGGCAAACTAACACGGAACTTCGGAGTGTCGCCACCTTCATTTTCCTCCAATGGCTCGACAGGCCTATTTACAAGAGCAACAGCAGCCGCAGCAGCAGCTGTCTCCTCTGATTCTCCTGCCTCCACGAGACCCCGGAATCTTTTCGGGCCCAAGCAAGGACAAGGTGAACGTCGAATTATCAGGTCGCATTGCACGAGCGCGTGAGCGAATACTAGAGTGGGACCCCACGTTGATGCTGGCCAACGTTGTATTTTACTTACGGGATACGTCACTCACCTGGTATGAGACACATGAGTCGGAGTTGACCAGCTGGGACATTTGCAATATGAAGCTTCTGGAGTTGTTCAGCAGGCCATTTGGGTGACAGCATGCCACGAGGAAAAACCTGGAAGGTCGCGTGCAGACATCGACGGAATCGTCAGTATCTTATATACAGGACGCATTGGGCCTCTGTCGAAAGGTGGACGAGAACATGAGTTAAACTGACAAAATCGCCCACATATTAAAAGGAATTGCCGACGACGCCTTTAACCTGTTGATTGTTAACGATTGCGCCACCGTCAACGCTGTGGTGAAGGAGCTTCAGCGCTTCGAGCACGCCAAAACCGTCGTATATCCACCAGTTTGTGCGCCTGCCTAATACTGCAACCACTTCGACCTGCGAAAACTACCCCATGTTCAGCAAGATACGTCATCCGAAAATATCACCCGGATCATTCCCGCCACTCGAAGCAATGGCTCGTGCAGCCATCGCTACCAACGGCCCTCATGATAACGCATCTGCCGTCTCCCTCATCCAAGCCGTCGTTCACCAAGAAATAGCAAATCTCGGCATCGCATCTGCGCTGTTCGCACTACCGAGAGTTCGGCTTCGGTAAACCAGATCCCGGTGTACCCTTCACGCTACCCTTCCCGCTACCGGAACCCTGCTGAATGGAGGACGTCGGATGATCAACCGATCTGCTTTTACTGCTCTTGCGCCAGACACATTGCATGCTACTGTCGCAATCGTTGGACGTTCAATTCATCCGGGAACTCTGGGACATGGCGCCGCTTTGAATACAACTCTCGTCGGTTTTCTACTCGGTATGATCCCCAGCCTACTGCTACTAACGTTCTAAGCCGAAGGTTCAGCCGGTCACCATTACCCCAAGGATTCCTTGATTCAGGTCCCCTGCATGACCTGGGCCCTCAACCTCGGGAAACTAGACCATGCAGCTCCCGGAGGTGACGCTGCATTAACGACCCGGTCTGCAAATCCTCTGTTGACGATTTCTACACGCCGCAATATTTTGGAACTTATGGTGGATGACGTAACCGTTACAGCCCTAATAGACACTGGCGCACAAATTTCAGTCATGAGCGCTGCCCTCTGTATAAAACTGCGAAAAGTGATCACGCCTCCTCTTAAGTGTGCAGTAATGCTTGCCAATGGGAGCACATCTACCGTTCTCGGCATGGGCACCTCTCGCGGGTGCATTGCTGGCTGTCATACCGTCGTATTGTTCACCGTGCTTGAGCAGTGCCCACATCACGTGATTCGCGGTCTCAACTCTCTTTCTGCACACTCCACTCTTATCGACTGCTCGACGGACCTTCTTCAGTTGGAACTGCCTTTTGACGCCACTGTTGCCCGTGATGCTCAAAGTCGTACTTGTGCCACCGAGTTCCTGCATATTCCGCCGCAAGCCGCAACTTACGTGAAGCTCGTGTGTGATCCGCCTGTGCGCGATGATGAGTATGTTGTTTCACCCATTACTGACGTTGTGCTAAAGCATTCCATTGCTGTCCCGCACCCCGTCATGGGATTACGCTACAACCAGACCTATTTCTTTCTCTTGAACTTTGGTTTCTCCGCGCACGTGCTGCCTGCTGGTATTAAACTAGGCGTCATGTCGTCGTTGAAAGAGTGTGATATCTCTGAACTGTCAGCTGAGAAACCTACTCCTCACATCAACTTGCTCACTGCGCCTAACCTTTCAAGCATTTACAATGCCAAAATGAAAGCGCCAGATCTTTCGTCTTCCGAAGCACAAGACCTCCACCTTTTCTTGACATCTTATGCGGACACATTCGATCTAGACAACCGCGATTTAGGCCAGACATCACTTGTGACCCATGACATCAACACTGGCGATGCCAACCCAATACATCACCGCCCTTACCGTGACTCTACTGCCTAGCGCTCTGTCATCCAGAAAGAGGTCGAGAAAATGCTCGCCAAAGGCGTCGTCGAACAGTCATCTAGCCCGTGGACATACCCGGTCGTGCTTGTCAAGAAGAAGGAAAAACCGATTATAGACATCTCAACAAGGTCACTAAAAAGGACGTTTCCCCCATACCAAGAATTGATGACGCCCTTTACTGCCTTCGTGGCGCAACGTTTTTCTTGTCCATTGACCTTCGATCTGGTTATTGGCAGATCGCTGTTGACCCACGAAACCGAGAAAAAACAGCATTTGTAAGCCCCGGTGGGTTATATCAATTTAAAGCAATGCCATTTGGGCTTTGCAATGCGCCGGCCGCCTTTGAGCGCATGATGGATTCCCTTCTGCGTGGCTTAAAATGTTCTACTTGCTTCTGCTACTTAGATGATATAATTGTTTTTTCACCGACGTTCGCGAGCCATCTTGAGCGGCTGTCCATATTCTCCAAGTATTCCGCAACGCTGGTCTCCAGCTGAACTCCTCCAAATGCCGTTTCGGCCGTCACGAAATAACTGTACTTGGTCACCTCGTTAACGCATCTGGAGTACAGCCTGACCCGGACAAAATTCGCGCAGTGACTCAATTTACCGTACCCTCTTCTGCTAAGAATGTCCGGAGCTTCCTTGGTTTGTGCTCCTGTTTCCGCCACTTCTTCCAAAATTTGGCTGATATTGCGTGGCCTCACACCAAGCTTCCTAAAGAAAACGTCCCACTTACTTGGAATTCGCCTCAACGTGCTGCATTTTCAGCACTAATTGCAGCCCTCACGACTACGCCAATATTAGCCCACTTCGATCAGACCGCACCGCCAGAAGTTCGTGCTGATGCGAGTGGCCACGGAATGGGCGCTGTTTTAGCTCATCGTCAGCATGGAAGTGACCGCGTCATCGTCTACACCAGCCGCCTTTTGTCGCCTGCCGAGAAGAACTATTCCATCACCGAAAGAGAGTGTCTTACTCTTATTTGGGCTGTCACTAAATTTCGCCCGTACCTGTTCGCCCGCAGATTTACTGTTGTAGCCGATCATCATGCGCTCTGCTGGCTTTCGTCGCTGAAGGATCTCATAGGACGCCTCGGTCGTTGGTATCTCTGCCTCCAAGAATACACCTTCTCGGTGTGTATAAATCTGGTCACATCTATCAGGATGGCGACTGCCATTCACGGTATTCAGTGAATTCGCCATACGCCACAAGGAGAGCTACTGAGGCTTGCGTCTTATCAATATCAGACTTTCTTGATATCGCTTCTGAGCAACGCCGCAACCCGGATTTACTTCCCATCATAGAAGGCCTGAGTTCCTCTACTCCACCGACCTCTCTGAACTTGTTTCCTTCATGAAGGGGTTATCTACTGCCACAACATGCACCTTAACGGTTCTGAGCACCTCTTTGTCGTGCCTTCCCATTTGCGTGTAGATGTTCTCCGACAGCTTCACAATGAACCCACCTCTGGTCACCTGGGAGTCACCCGCACTTATAATCGTGTCCGGCGCCGTTTATTCTGACCACGTCTATATCGCTCTGTGCAAAATTATGTCGCTAGCTGCGACCTTTGTCAACGTCGAAAACGACTAACATTGCTTCCAGCTAGCCTCATTCTCCCTATTCATATACCTGCTGAACCATTCTACCGCGTAGGGCTCGACCTTCTCGGGCCATTTCCCACTTCTGCATACGGGAACAAATGGCTTGCCGTGGCGACAAACTACGCGACACGTTACGTGATCACCAACGTTTTCCATACCAGCTCCGCTACCAATGTCGCCGACTTTCTACAGCACATCCTTTTGCATCACGGTTACCCTACGTTACCCTACGTCACCTTTGCTTACAACTCCTGCAGACATGACACCGCAGGCTATTCCCCGTTCTACCTTCTTTATGGACGTGAACCCTTTCTGCCTCTCGATACACTCCTTCCCACTAGTTCAAGGTGTCTGTCGCATACGTTCGCTATGCCATAGAACGAGCCGACGCAGCACGACAGAGTGCACGAGAACAATTCACACTTTCTCAAGCCTCTCAAAAAGATCGGTACGATCGTCACCACCGGGAAGTTTCGTATGCACCCGATACACTTGTACTCTTGTGGACCCCCTGTCGTCACATCGGCCCCTCAGCAAAGCTCTTATTTCGCTATGACGGACCATACAAAGTCATACGCAAGGCCACTAACCCCACCTAAGAGAAACAGCGTGTCGTCGATGAAGCGCACTCAACGCCACCACCATCTGCTGTAGTGCACGTCGTAAGACTGAAGCCCTATATGTCGCCCAACACTCCGTTTTCGTGACAAGCGCCGGGTCAGCGCTTTAACGCCACGGGGTAGTGCCACAAGGCAGTAGTGAGATTGGGGCATAAAGCGGTAGAGCGTCTCTGCTTGTAAGAAAAGACTACGAAGTGGGTAGAGACTGGTCCCAGCCCACCAGTGTGTCAGCCATTGTCATCGCAAGTAAAAATCCTGAATATCCGCAAATTTACGTTTCCTTGTAGGAACATATATATATATATATATATATATATATATATATATATATATATATATAGTCCAGTAGATCCTCCATGAGTGGTAACAACGTGGTTTATTTCGACGTTTCGGCCTAGAGTCTGGCCTTCATCAGGATTAAAGATACAGTTTGTTGGTGCTCGGTTTTTACAATCTCAAATCGGAGGGCATGGAAAGAGGAAAAAAAGCCATTAAAGAAAATAAAGGAAAAAAAAGAAAAAAAAAGAGAAAGGAAAGAAAAAGAAGAAAAAAGAGAAGAAGAGAAAAATAATATATGGTGGACGCCCCTCGGGTGCCCCCCTTCCATTCTTCCTCCACTTCCCCCCTCATCTCTCTCCCTCCTCTCCCCTTCACATTTCTGATGTCAGCGGTCTGTGTATGTTTCCGTTCACCAACGCATTCCTCCCGATCAGACGGCCCCTCCTGGCACTGGCGGTGCGGTGTTGGGCAAAAAAGAGCTTTTTAGGGAGTCCTAAGCCTTTAACTACTCGGGGTCCCGTAAACAATTCGTCGTAGAAGGAGGGGTGCCGCGTATTGTGGCAGAGGCTGGTAAGCGGGCATTTTAGGAAGTTCTAAGCCTTTAACTACTCAGTGCCCTGTCAACATTTCGTCGTAAAAAGAGGGGTGCTCCGTATTGCGGTAGACTGTGCAAGCGGGTGCAATGCGAATTCCTTGCCCGCTTCTAGATTACCCGTGTAGTGGGGGCCTCCCGGCTGTGCACAGGGTTGCTGTTGGACATGTCATGCATGGCACAATTGATTGGGTAGTAAAATAAAATGGAAAACAGACGACAGCTGCACTTAGGAAGAGTAGTTACACTTGGAATTGTTTTGGGTTGTCCAGTGCCCTTCGCAGCTGCAGTGCCGTGAACTCAGTTACTATTTTCATTATTGCCGTTATTGTTTTCTAATGCTTTAATTGCTGCAAGTGTACCAGGATTCTCATTTATTCCTCTATCGAGGGTGTTAAATCGGTGGATAAGGTATGGCTCTCGTTGTTCACGTTCTCGATTTGATTTAAATCCCGTCTCTAAGAGCGTTACTGATAGTTTGTCGAATGCATGGTCGGGAAGATTGAGCTGTTTTGATAGAGGTAGACTTGGGGCTGATTTCGCATGGGCTCTGTGATTATTGAAGCGAATCCTAAATGGTGTTTCTGTTTGTCCGATGTACTGCATACCACACACGTTGCATTCGAGTAGGTATACCACATTAGAGGAATCGCATGTTAAGTTTCCTTGTATGTTAATCGAAAACTTGGATTGCGTGCTGGTTGCTTTGTCTGTTTCTCGAATCGCCTTACATACAAGACATCGTAACTTTAAACAAGAGCGGCATGAATTATTGGGGGGTGATGTGTTAATTTGGGAATGGACAAGAGTGTCTTTGAGGTTACGTGGTCGTCGGTAAACGACGCCTGGAGCGGATGGGAATGCGCGTTTCAGACGTTAACTTTGTTCCAGAATGTTGTAATGTCGATTAAGAATTTTGTTTACATTGGGGAAGTTTGTGCTGTAAGTCAAGCAGAGGTTTGTTTGTTGTGGGTCTTCTCGTGGTGGTCGTTTTATAAGTAAGTCTTCACGCTTTAGTTTTCTCGATTTTTGAACAGCGTCATTAATTACATGTGGGGGGTATTTTTGTTTCTCGAGCATAAGTTTTAGCCTCTGTGAGCTCGTGTCAAAGTCAGCGTCTCTAGAGCAGATTTCCTTAAACCGGTGAGCCTGGCTGTATGGATTACTGTTTTTACAGTGGCGTGGGTGATCGCTTTGGTAATGGAGATATTGTTGTCGATCCGTTGGTTTGCGATATAGGGTTGTAGAGAGCTTCTCTTCTTCTATCGTTATGGTAACATCAAGAAAATTTACGGTAACTTGCGAGTATGTGTGTGTGAAGTGTATGTTGGGATGTACAGCATTGTAAGTGTCGATAAAGCGGAGAAGTTCGTCCTCGCTGTGGGTCCAAATAAGAAAGTTGTCGTCTATGTATCTTCTGTATAACATTGGTTTTAAGGAACTTTGTGCAAGAAATTCAGATTCTAGCTTTCCCATAAATATGTTGGAATAATTAGGTGCCATTTTGGTGCCCAAAGCGATCCCGCTGATTTGTCGAAAATACTCTTGGTTAAACTCGAATGAATTTAATTCAAGGACCATCATCGTCAAAGTTGCAATGGCAGAGAAATCTGGGGTGTTAGAATGTCTATGGTTTGTGTACATGCTTTGTAATGCAGCTATGGCGTCATCGTGAGGAATATTTGTATATAATGAAAAGACATCAAGAGTAACCAAGTATGAGTTTTTCGGCACACAGATACCTGCAATGTCTCGAAGAAAATGTGTGGTGTCTTTTATGTACGACGCGAGGGTGCATGGAATGTGGCTTATTAGTTTGTCCACTTACCCTGATATGGGTTCAGTTCTTGTACCGATGCCTGATATGATTGGTCGACCTGGGTTACAGGGTTTATGAATTTTCGGGAGGATGTAGAAGCTACGTACACGAGGGTATGCTGCTTGCATCAGTTTGTGGTCAGTGTTGGTTATCTTTTCTGCATCCAACAGTTTCTTTAGTTCTGTTGATACGATGCGTTTGTATTCATGTGTCGGATCAACTGGGAGGCGTTCGTAAAATCTTGAGTCGTCTAGTTGGCGGTATGCTTCTTGTAAGTAGTTGGTTGTATTAAGCACTACACTTGCTCCTCCTTTGTCAGCGGGTTTTATTGTTATGTCTGTACTAGATGCCAAGTTTTTCATACTTATCCAATTTGAGATTGTATAAAGCTGAGCACCAACAAACTGTATCTCTAATCCTGATGAAGGCCAGACTCTAGGCCGAAACGTCGAAATAAACCACGTTGTGACTGCTCACAGAGGATCTACTGGACTATATGCAACGCTACGGCCACTCAATCACCATGCCTGCATATATATATATATATATATATATATATATATATATATATATATATATATAGTGGGAGTAATAATTCAATGGGCCAGTTAGTCTTCGTGAAGGTATGGGATATGGCACAACGGGAGCGTTGTCAACAAGAATAAATATATTTATTTCCCAACAGTTTCGGGAGGGGTCCTCCCTTCATCAGGGGACGAGTTATACTGACATGAACTTCCAAACTTCGTTGCTGCCGCGTCCCTCTCGCCTTGAAAGATGTTTGCGAGAGTGAGAGGGAACTAAAAAAAGAAAGAAAAAAAGAATATATATACATATATATATATATATATATATATACTTATATATATATTTATAGATATATGTATATATATATATATATATATATATATATATATATATATATTATATATATATATATAGTGTCTCGAGCCAACCCTGGGTTCTCAGCGAGCCTCCAAGCGGTACACAATGAAGCAGTCGACGACCAGTTGCAGACGACTCCAGTCATTAGGACTCCTCCTCTTTCTCCTCCTTGATCCACCGCTCGCTTACCCACTGCAGCTCGGCTGCTGCCCCCGTCTGGGCGAAATAAACAAGTTTTAACCGTTCCAGGTTGTCTATGCCTTTTCACTACTGTTCCAGGATTACGTGTATGGGACGACGACAACCCCGGACATAACGGTGGTGACAAGGAAGTGAATTTATACCTACACTGCGCACCGCTTTTCACAAGCATTTAATTCATGGCTATGCACGGGCTCCAGAATAGGCTACCCGAATTCAACGGCTCATTATGGTCATCGTGGTTTGGGCGCTTGCAATTTTACTTCGAGGCTAAGAATATCACTGATGCAGCAATAAAGAGAGCCAACCTGCTGACGCTGTAACGCTGAGTGGGGAGCAGACATCTGACAGCGTCTGTGCCTCAATTTAGCCACGCACTCCAGCAACTGTCGACTAGGACAACATCGTAGCTGCGCTACAAAATCATTATGATCCAAGGTCATCGGAGGTCTACAGCCGAGCCCGCTTCCAACGGCGAGATCAACTGGAAGACGCAAAAGTGAGCGCTTAGGTGGTGGCTTTTAAAAAACTCGCTGCTGAGTACAATTTCAGCAGGCCAACCTCAGTCACTTCAGCTGCTGCGCAGGAAAGAGGATCGACTACCACTCCTACCAACACAACTATGCTGCCCTTTGACGTTATGTTGCGGGACCGTTTTGTATGCGGACTGCGGGACGAAGGCCTACTACACCTGTTTGCAGAGACGGGTCTCACATTCTCCAAAGCGTACGACATCGCCCAGCGAGCGGAGAGTGTCCGTCACTAGCAGAGAGATATCCAACTGAGCGTTGAGCCAGTGCACCACGCCAGACAGAAGCCAGGCCATTCCGCTACCACAGCCAACTCAAGGAAAAAACATGAAGACGTGCGCCAGAAGTTAGATATGGTCGCCGGGTATCGACCGTGACATCGAATCAATAGTTCACCATTGCAAGCCTTGCCAATACAACCACAGATCCCCACGAGAAGCTCCGATACCGAATTGGGAAAGACCAGAATTGCCTTGGCACACCCGGCACATTGCCTTTGCTAGACCTTTTGAAGGATGTTCATTCCTGGTGGTTGTTGACGCATACACCAAATGACTGAAGGTAAAACAAACGGCCACAACGACATCGGCGGCAGTTATCGACACTCTGCGGTCGTTTTTGGAGCATTCAGACTAGGGCGCAAGGTTGTCTCTACAACGAAACTTCGTTTGTGTTCACGGAGATTCTCAAGTTCTATAGAGACAATGGCGTCTCGTCTATTACGTCAGCTTCATACCACCCGGTGACCAACGGCAAGCGGAGCGCTACGGGGCAGTGATCAAACGTGCCCTCGCTAAAAATCAGACTGGGACTATGCAACGCCGCGTCCCATGCTTTCTCTTTAAACAGCACAACACTGTTCGAACACTACAGGAGAAATGCCAGCGAAACTGATGATTGGCCGAGAAATGCGAACCCAACTGACAGCAATTGTCCCAGGGCCCTTGGCAAAGACATTGTTCGAAGAAGAAATGCCCCCGTGTAGCAGGAGAATTGAAAGTGGACAGAGCCTATACTACGCCCGCCAGTTTAATAGAGGGACTGGCTGAGTTGAAGCGACGGTGCTCAAACGCCCAGGTTCGCGTTAATGGCTCGTTGACGTCGTCGGAAAGACCACACGCCAAAACCCTAATCAGCTGCGTCGTCCAGGTAATTTGTCAAGGGAAGCTTCCATTCAAGTGGGCGCCCCGACAGCAGCATCGTCCCACTTAGCTTGGCGTCTCGCACCGGAGGAATTGGTGCCACGGCCGACCGGCACAGAACACAAGGGAACTGACCCTGAGCGAGCCGAGGCGCTTCTTCTCCCCAGAGCGTCCACGCGACAACGGTGGCCCCCAGATTGCTTCGAAGAGACAATCTACGAAGGGAGGAGATGTTATGCCCCAAACAACCCCTGGGTTCCGAGCGAGCCTCCGAGTGGTACAAAATGAAGCGGTGAACGACCGGTCGCAAAGGACTCCGGTAATTAAGACTCCTCCTTTTCCTTCTCCTCCGTCCCCCGCTCGACACAGCGATCCTCCACTCGCTTATCCACGGCAGTGCGGCTGCCACCGTGGTCTGAGCAGGATTAAACATGTTTTTCTATTACACGATTTTATTGCGCCTTGTCTCTTGCTAATTGCACCAAGGAGAGAGAAAAAATTCATAGATAGAGGAAGCAAAGTTGTTTTATTAGCCAAATGACATACTTGCAATATGCACAAGAAACTTCGCAGAGGCAATTGTGAGACCACTGTTCACGGGCACAACCGCGTAATAGTTTGAAAACTCACGTTGCCGAATTGTTGAAAACCTATACAGCGAGACAAAAACTTTGAAAGTATACATTTGGTAGCCGTAGAGTACAGTACTCACGGATTGAAACAGGACACTCGTAGCGCGTGGCCACTGGTGTATGTGCCACCACTCGTGGGTGCTGTGGAACCAGGGTGTTGCATTGTGGTATGGAGTGAGGGCGTGAAGAGCTACGGAGCAGGCTTACTCCATCCGGTCGCAAAATATTCAGCTAGTCGTTCACCACGTGCACACTTCCAGCGTGGCGCTGCAAGGCTAGCGCACTTTTGCATGCATGCAGACCGAATTTAGTGGATGGTGCAAACCTTTCATATTGTGGCGCAAGCGCACGACGCTCTCGATCCGCGCCATTCGATGACGGGACACGTAGTCTGCGCAAGTAAGAAATCGGATACCGCTAAAATTTTGTGCCTCCAATGCGCTCGTAGACATAAATGCCTGCACAAAAGCATATAAAATTTGTCAAGCTTTTGGTCATGACACAAAAGAAAAGGAGCAGCCACGGGTCTGTTTCTGTGCAGCATCGAAACAATGACTTAGTATTTTGTTGCTTCGCCCCGAGCAGCGGATAGTGTGTGCGGCTATTCGGCGTGGCAAGCATTTGTAGAGCTATCGACCAGGAAAGAACAAGCGAGCTTCTGCTTTTTTATCAACAATAGGCTGCAGTTTGCAATAACGACACTAATACATATTTTCATGTTGCATGAAGGCAAGCGTGGCACTCATTTTCTTTCTTGTCGAGGCAGAAACCAGAAGTAAACTTTCCTTGATTTTGTGCACATATTTATAATGTGTATGAACGCACGCAAGGCGCAACATAACTGAACCCTGTGTTTCATTCGCACAGCATGCGCACTAATTCGCCTAAGAACGCAGAAAAAAAGGGTCGTCATCTATCATGGCAATAAAGGTGGTGCCAGCGGCGAGCTAGTGCGGTCTACATGCGAATGTGCATGATCCTTACAGCGCCACGCTGGCAGTGTACACATGGTGAACTACAGGCCGACAGTTTGGCGAGGAAGAAGTAATTCTGCTCCGTAAGTGTTCTCTTTTTTGCTCCATACCACAATGCAACGCATTGGTTCTACACGCACCCACGAGTGGCGGCCCATGTACCATCGGCCACACGCTCAAAGTGTCCTGTTTCAATCCGTGAGTACTGTACAGCATCGCGTTGCATAGCGTGCCGCGTTCACCACCATCAAAGGTGACAGCACGCCGGCCGTGCGCCAGCGAAAGCAGTCCACAGTAACAGGAGCGTCCGTCTACACATTTTGTGAGGCGCTAAGCTGTGAAATGTCGCACCAGTAAACACCACATAAAAAATAAGTAAACTACGGAAGGTACGCACGAAATGACCACAGAAAAGCGAGCGATGCCTCGTTGACCGGGTAATGTGCCGACCCAAAGAACACGCCTGATAGCAAGCTCTGATAGCATAATGCCTAGATACGCCCCCAAAACCTTTGGCCCATGTTAGCAGACTGCCTGCATAAGCCCGCTGTTTCTGAAACCAAACGAAAAACATTGGGCGCTCAACCACACACCAAAAACCAACGCTTCAATAAAGTCTTTTACTAGTTTCTTTGTAACAAATGAAAATAAAAGTAGTGAAAATAAACGTTTACTTCGTTTTTGTTTTCTATATTTGAGCCCTCCTCACCTAGTCACGCTTCGATAGCCACGCGGTTGTTGATGTCTCTGTCGTATTACGTTTCGGACCACTTTTCGGTCCGACTTTCGCGACCCATTTGGATTGGCCTTGGTACGAACGCAAAACTACAGGCTTTTCTGCTCACTGTAATCCAAGTGCCAGCCTAAATTATGTGCATACCATTGAAGTAATCTGAGCGCTGAGCTATTTAATCCATGTGCCAAAGATTTAATCCAAGTGCCAACATACTTAATCTAAGCGCCAACTCAATGAGGCCGCGTGCCAGTGAGTTTAATCCAAGTGTCATCGTGTTTATTCCAATTACCAATGACTTTATTTCAGGCGCCAGTCAGTTTGATCCATGCACTAGTAACACATAGTTAGCTACTTTATATAGTGTAAATGTCAGAATAACGTAAACATAACATCACAGGAACAACTTTTCTCTCGCCTATACATGCTAGCGCTTATGAAATGAAGTGCGCAGTGGTACTTTCCCTTAACGTTTTGGTGTCATAGCTTCAAAATAAAGATTCAGTGAGCAGTATTTGCATTTATGGGTACTAATTATATTTGCTCATATAGTCCATGTTAGTCTTTATTTCATCGACACTGCATTATTCCGGCTAACCATGTACACTATCGCATATGCATAGATTCGTGTCATATGCTCAGCTGACGGCATTTGGCTACTTATTCGCAGAGGCTTTCGTAGTCGTCTGCTCAGCCCAGTGAGAACAGTGACCGACTGATTATATTCATTCGTTCTTGAAATCAGAAATAACCACCTAAAATACTAAAATTGCATTTATTCGGGCTCATATGGAATTAGGTTGTTATAAAAACATTGAAGCAGATACTCCGGTTTTCATGTGACAGACGACGCTTAATGTTGTTAAAGCGTGTTTGCTTGAAACACGTGTGTTTTCAACGGGCACATTTGCAGGCGAGAAGAGGGCTTTGCTTGAAGTCATGGCTTGACGCAAACGAGGACCACACTTTAAGAACTCCGACTAACCTCGTCAAAAAAAAAAAACAGCAGAGTATTGGTAGTCGACAGGGCTAGCTAGGATTGTGGACGTCTATCGGAATGGCGGCGACCTTAAGCGCTCTAGGCAACAACATTAAAACAGCATAATCGATTGCCGCTACCGACAGAGAAATATCAAGGCATGGGGGAGGGGGGGGGTTCAAAAAGGAAGCTTGGAGATGACGTCGTGAGTAGTTAGAGACGAATTGTCGACGAAAACTGTACATTTACATTAAAGCATATAAAGGAGGCCGTGGAGGAACAGATGCCAGGAGTAACAATCAGTGTGAGCATAGTTGAACGCTTGCTGGCTGCCCACTGCTACTCTATGAAGCTAGGGACGCAGGGGTCTACAGATATCAACCGTCACGATATCAAGCACAGCCGCATGCTGTATACGTCCTATGGCTGCAGTCTGATAGACCGCGTGTTTGCCGCTCCTTTTTGCATGAGACAAACTTCAATATCTGGTGGTCCAGGAAGTTCGGCAGGGCAGCTTAAGGATAGCCAGCTGCGCACATGACCACAACAACAGAGGGAGCAAACTTAAACATTATAGCATGCATGTCCGCAAACTAAGTTATTCACTGAACTGTGGGGGACAAAGTTCATAGGGATGTTTTTAATGATTTCCTCGGCAATGTTCCGGGCCACTCAGAGCGTGATAAGCCAAACACCGAAGCTGTATTTCTGTTTGATAATGCACCTGCTACTTCCAACGGGCGATCAGAGCTATAATGTGCGTAAAAAACACGTACAGAAAAAAATACCCATTCCCAAGGACAAATGCACTTTATTATCATTTTGTTTCTTCTGTGTTCGTTTCATCGCATTGGTCAAGTACGTCGTAAAAGTACCAAGCTAAATGAACAATCAGTACTGTTTGTATCTTTGGAGACATTTGTTTTGTTTAAATAAATTGATAAGAGCAATCATTAATGTAAGATATAACTTCCATTGCCACATCAGTATAGTCAGTTTACATTTTATGCGCACTGCAGGGCAAAAACATATTGGAATTGTGTCTAATTCACTCTGCCTATGATGGCCTCCTAATTTCTTGATTATGTAGCTGTCTTTGACCCATCACTGCCCACGGCCAGGTTTTTGATATATTGGTATGCATTCCAGCACTCCAATAAACATAGTTTGTCCTTCGCATTACATGACCTGTCCCGGTCATGTAATGTTGCAGTGTGAGCCAAAGTCAATTATGAGCTTTAGTGAAGTCGAATCATTGATTGGCATTTCAGTGGTATCCCAGTTACTGTGGAATTAAGGAAAATGAAATGGCGGATGAGTTGGCGAAAACTGCTCATAATTCTACGCAAACGTACCTCATTCCGGTATCTGAATATGATGTAAATAGAATATTTAGAACAACAAAAAGTGAATTATGCCTGTATACCTGGTTCACAGACGAAACAAAGGAATTGATCCTATACTATGTTCATCCTAATCTTGACTACTAAATAGACCTTGACCTCCCAAGACGCATCGACACACTCATACATCGTCTACGACTCGTAACTACAGCATGCTTACACAAAGCACTTCCTACTTCATATTCAGCGTGCAACATCGTCAGCATCTTGATGCAGCCGCGGTGACGAGGATATCTATCACCTCTTGCTCGACTGTCCGAAACACACACCGAAGGCGACTAGAACAGGAACTCCATAAGTTAGATCCCAAACGGCCATTTGCGTTGAATAAAATACTAGGTTTATGGCCATTCAAAACAAGTGGCAAAGCAATGAAGGTGCTGCAACACTTTTTTGAAAAAAAACGCAGATTTGTGTCGACTATTGAGCCGACAAAAGTTAAAATTGAGCGCGATGGCTACGTGCTTGTTCTGGCCATAGGAGAACATTTGCTCACGCCCATGTAGAACTTTATCTGTATATATGCTACTGTTTTTGTTTATTTTTTTATTTGTACCAATCACGTGAAAAGGGGTAGCCATCGCCAAGTAACGTTGACAAAAACTCTTTCGTTTATTTTCTATTTCAATAATAATAAATGAGCTTCAGTTACGGACACTGAATTTCATTGCGCTGCAAAACATTCGGTAATACGTTGTTGCATTTTCTTTCGTTTTCATTAAAATATCCCACCTGGGCCAAGCACTCATTATACAAACTTGCACATAGCAAAGTGTAAGCGCTCTACACATGGCTCAAGCGAGCCACGGCAGTAATTTTTTTTCACGAATACTATCGGCAAATAACAATAGTAATGATTTATTCTACCTTCCGACTATTATCTTTTATAGTGTGGTAACTGCATCTCAATTGCACTGCCGTTTTTTCACCCGTATTCTGCTTATTGTGTGTGCAATAAACTGACTGGCACCTGAAATAAAGTCATTAGCAAGTGGATTAAACATGCTGGCACTTGGATTAAACTTACTGGCATGCGGCCTGGGTGAGTTGGCGCTTGGAATAAATGTTTGGCACAAGGAATAAATAGCTCGGTACAAAGATTATTTCAATGGCGTGCAGATTATTTTAGCTGGCACTTGGATTACGGCGAGCGGGAACACGTGTAGTTGCGCTGAAATACGTTGGGGGTTGGCAGCACTGGCTTCAGTGCAATACTTTCAGTGCGGTCTCTTACTACACTAATAAAAACACTTGCTTATACTACAACTAATACTTAATCTAGGTAAAATTGTAGATAAAACTTTATATAGTACTCGTATGCAGGAAATGATAAATATTGATCACTTTGTAAGGACTACATCGCTCTCTATGCTAACATCACACTTGTAGTGCGCAAGCAGGATTGTCATCCTGCACTCACAGTTCATGTTGAAGTGTAATAATAAGTTGTGCGGCTGACGAAAGGTGTGCCTGGGCTTGCTTCTTTTTTATTCTCCAGTTTTTTAACCTTTTCTCCGCGTTTCGATGGGCCGGGAGGGTCGATCGCTTTTGACGCTTTCCCCTGTGGAAAAACCAGCGCGTGTTTTTTTTTTTTTTTCGATATCCTCATTTTGCACGTGTTTCGGTGTTTGATCTTCCCGCGCATGTTACACGCGTTCGGAAGCTGTATTCGCAGACGTTCTGTCGTCAGCCAGCGCTGCTTTTATTATCTGCAGATGATAAATTGAATAAATGTTTTAATTTGGTGCAGTTCGGCTCACGAAAAAATATGGTCCCTGAATAATAATGTGGGCGCATATATAGTTTCTGCGATATCTTTCATGGGAGTACCCGTTGCGTGTTGAGACCTATTACACCCATTCTTACTTCCGTTGCTTCCACCAAAACCTTAAGACTAAGACATTTGCTCCCCCGTTTTTGGACATGTCGGCCATCTTGTTCCACTTGGTCTTTTGGGGGAGTAACAGTTGGGCTCAAAGACTAAAAGCACCCGTTGCTCCCATTTTGGTCATTAGTGACTTGGAGAGGAAGTAATTTGGTTTAGTTGTGTACAGATACGTGGGGCGGTGTCTTGCACTCGTCTGTAGGCCCGTGTACTCAGATTTGGGTGCACGTTAAAGTACTCCAGGTAGTCAAAATTTCCGGAGCCCTCCAAGACGGCGTCTCTCATAATCAAATAGTGAATTGGGACGTTAAATCCCACAAATCGAATCAATCAATCTTGCACTCGTCGTGTTCACTACGTTGTCGGTCACGCTGGTTCTGTAAAAGATGAGATGTTTTGTGATTGCGCGTCACCATTCGTGGCGCTATTCGGGCATCCAATGTAGAAACGTCACTGCAACGCTTCTAGATGCAAGGCACCGTGACGTGGTGGCGGCGTTGCTTCGAGCCACAAAAAAGCAGCACGAAGGAAGATTTTCACAGACGTACGATATTGTAGTGGGAACCACGTCTATCGCATCTCCGGAGGAAAGCGCTTGGAAGCACGTGTGGCGCAACCAATGCTACCCTTCATGCAGCGTTGCACCACGACCATTCACTGAACTGAGGCGTACCGACGGCTCCCGTTGATAAGCGTGCGTTTGCACTCGCATTGAAATAAAGGAGGCGTTTGTGTTATCGAAGAACAGTTCATATCCATAGACCTTACAGTGAGCCACGAGGTGCGACGTCAGCGTTTTCTTTAAGGTACTATGGTGGTGTTGGAGCCTGTGATTTATGCATTTACCCGACTGGCATATACACACTCTGCCGCCGGAGAGGGGTATCCTATAGACCACCTCTACAAAGCAGGAAACAGGGGGTTTTGACGCTTAATGGAGCAACCCACGACCGAAGTTCCTCCGACCTTGTTCTCAATCGCAGCATAAAACGCATGTATTTTGCATGAGGCGCATACAATCATTCTCCTGTTTGCACCAGTCATATACCTTCGTCATCCATTGACGTCACGTAACACAAAACTTGGTATATGTGATGCTTTTCAAATGAACACGAGCGCATGATGAGCGTATCACGTAGTCATGTTTCACATAACACGCATATTACGATTATCATCTTTGAACGTGCCATTTACTTTCGTCACTCGTTTTCGTCACAGAATACCAAATTTGGTATATGTGAAGCTAGCGAAATGGCCGTGAGCGCATCATGAGCGTAGCATGTAATCATGTTCTCACATGACACGCATCTCCTGATTATCATGTTTGACCCACTCATATACCTTCGTCATGCATTCACGTCATATGTGAAGCTGGCGAAACGACCGTAAGCGCGCCATAAGCGTGGTGTGTAGTTACTACTTGCATGACATGCATGTCATGATTTTCATGTTACGGTCTGTCACTTATGCTCGCCATACAGTCATATCATACCATACCAGTTTTGCAATATGTCATATGAACGAAACCGCCGCAAGAGCAACAAGAACAATAAATGTCAATCATGACATTCATGGCACACATATCATGATTTTCGTGTTATTACATGTCACTTATGCTAGTCATACAAAAATGTTATTCCACGCCAATTCTGATACTGACACTACTAATATTGAAACAATAGGGCGATCTAGATGTCGTAGGCGGCTAGATATATAGATAGATAGATAGATAGATAGATAGATAGATAGATAGATAGATAGATAGATAGATAGATAGATAGATAGATAGATAGATTAATTGATTGATTGATAGATAGATAAATAGATAGATAGATAGATAGATAGATAGATAGATAGATAGATAGATAGATAGATAGATAGATAGATAGATAGATAGATAGATAGATAGATAGATAGATAGATAGATAGATAGATAGATAGATAGATAGATAGATAGATAGATAGATAGATAGATAGATAGATAGAACCGTCTTTCAACGTGAGGAGCGTGGCTTTACTAGGCTTCCACTGGTAGGAGTTTCCGGTAGTAATTCGAAGCGTTGTATCCCCGTGCTGAAAAAGTGCTGTAAAGTTCCTCGAAGTGTTTAGGACGCATTTACACAGGAACTGCTGAAAACTTGTGTATAAATAAAGGTTGTTGCCTGTAACAATTACCTAATTTATTTCAGTGACACCGCACGTTGTTTTTCCTATGTATGAAAATTTCAACAACCTAATCAAACCTACGGGAACAGGCTCGGTAACCGGGTACGGGAAGCTTGCTTAATACAAACATTGTGCGAGAACCCAGCCCAAATGCTCAATCAAGTGTTCGAAAAATGGCGAGAGTCATATTGAATACGCCTCTGCCATGGAATTATTTGAAAAATAAATACACGCCATGCATGCAGATGTATGTACACGCTGGTAGCTTGCAGATGACTCGATGAGCAGTAGAGATAGAACACGCTGGTGACGATACATCCGCTTGACTTCACACGGAATTTGCTCAAGCAATCAGTGCGAATTGCCTCATAAACTTGACAACTATGTTTCATGAACTATACCAGAATTCCTTAATAAGTATTATATATACACTACAATTACAGATAATCAATATCCCCAGTGCTTTTTTTTTCCTGGTCTAACAGACTGTTAGGTCATGCCAATGACATTTTCAAGCAGCAAAAAGTGAGAGAGCACGCAAAGTGGCACCAAAATCTTCCTCCTGACGTAGACGCCAGTTGGCACCACATAAAAATCTCGCGGCGAATAGTCACTGTTTTCATTTCGTGAAATCGGACAGTGGTGCAGCTAGTTTCAGGTTGAGAGCAAATTCGGAGCAGGAGCAAACCTGTTTAGAACAAAATGGAAGCAGAAAAAACACATGTTTCACCCTTTTTTTAATCAATCAAACAGGTTTTAGGTAAGAAATAAACATAGGAGAAAAAGAAGTGTGTATACTTGTATCTGGGGTGTAGCTTCAAGTACGTATCATTAAGATGTGGTAAAGCCAACAAAAAAGTACCCACGCTGTCGACGCGATTTCAACCAGCAATTTTAGAAGAAACATTTATCAGAAGTTATTGCTCCTTTGCTTAAACGACTTTTCGAGAAGATCACTTTTTGTTTGAAATGCCTGGATGCACTCTAGCAGCATTACAGCTCTTTCTCACGGTGAAGGAGACAGGAAATGCGTAGTAGCACTAATAAAAAGACTGACACATGTTAAGAAGCCAGGGAGAAATTTACGTATGCAAATTTTGAGGAGATTATTTCATTTTCGTGCGTGTGCATGAGGAGGAGTAATCAGGGTGCGAACATAGTCGGTAGTTGAGTGTCGCGGAGAACGGGTGGCTGAGAGCGTATTCAGAAATTTAATTTGTAATACTCAGCTCAGCTCTAACATAAGAAACCGACCTGAGCCTTGATTCGATCAGTGATGATACAGCGAGTATCATTACAGGGTGTGGTTTTAAAGTTGTATAGATACAAACAATACACAAACGTACAAGCAAGCTTTCCTAAAAGACAAAAAAACTTCATGAAGAACATTACAGTATGAAAGCCTCAAATACATCAGACAAAATGTAACTTGCACAGCTTTCTTAGTGCCTTGGGTATATTTTGTAGCTTGGAGATAATAGAACATGCTCTAATGGAAGGACAAACTCGGTGATGCACCGGGGTATCAGGAAAGCAGTCCTGTCTAGGTAGTGCGTCGAAAATCCACACGTGGTGCTGCCAAGCAAGTTGGCTAAATAGTCTTGTAGGGGTACTTTGTAAAAGATGATGTTTGGATGATATCCCTCTTCTACTCGGCGCCTTAAGTGCAACAGCACCTGCGTTTCCTGCCTTTTCTTTTTTTTGGGGGGTGGGGGGGGGTGGGGGGTGTCGTTACGCGCATTCAATCACAGTAACTATCACCCTCCTACTAAGAGTTTGGCAACAAGGTCATCAGGGTGGCGCAACGTCCCAACACAAGCTCCAGTGCTAGAAGCCTATAGGTAGCAAGACACTGCAAGTTGTTCAAGAAATACGCTTACTTAAGACACGTAGTAACCGTGGAGATGAGCCATGAAACTGACATAACCAGGAGCCGTATTCGCAAAACTCACTTTCGAGAAACTTTTTGTGCAAAAAAGATTTTGTCGCGTATTTGAATTCACGAAGAAAAAAAAGAAATGTCGTAAGAGGCCATGGTTAGCGCATAAACCGCTGCGATAAATCCCGCTGGTAATACCCGGTAACTAGTTAGCCACGGTGATGCAGTTGCTACATTTGTTGACGTCACCGCAAAAAGCTCGTAAGGGAATTCAAGAAGCGAATTTTGCGCGAAAGCCCCTTCGCTTCGAGAACATTGTAGGACTGGTCCGGACCACTTTTACGAACAATATGGCTGCCTATAACTGAACCCGCGGCACGTTGCCTGGGTGCCGCGACTGATTTTAGGCAAATTCACGGCCATGTAAGGCTTTTTGATAATCGCTGGTACGTTTTAAATTATTCTGGCACTTTGACTTTTGTGTGTTGTAGTCTTGTACTGAATGGAAAGTAATAAAGTATAGTAAATTACTACAGTAGCAAATAAAGAATCAGTAGTAAATAAATAATATTATTGGGAGTCAATTTTGTAAAATTATGAATGCAGAGACTTGGTGGTTGATGAATACCAATGTGCTAAGCGAAAACTTGGTGAATTCAAAAGGACTGTGGTAATTGGTGAATGTTCTTTGTTATGTTGTTGTGTTGCGTCCCATATCATTCAATGAACAGTCCAACTTGTCATGTTTGCCACCTTGGTGGAAATTACAACCAAGGAGGTTCAAAGGCGCACATCACTTGAATGCCATCGGACATAAAACTGAGCGCAGCTTTCAGTGGCATAAAGCTCATTCTGTGGTTGCACTCTCGTATACTTCAATTAGCTCAACTGTCCAAAGGGCATTGCCTCTGTAATACCGCTGTCGATGCATATTGGAATAATTCCGAGCGGACGTGTATTTTGCGAATCGAAGTGTAATATGGATGTGCATGATTACGCATGAAACTCCAAACAAATTGAGGTTTCCCGCCTTCGCTATTCGGAAAACTAACGGGACGCGTTATTATGGCAAGCAGTCTAGATGAAATGGCTCCAGTCATTTTAAATGACACCGGAAATGAGCGAACCGTCACGATTCTCGAGTATAAACGAGGCTTGGCTGAATTCACAAATAACAGCTGTTTAACTTGGCCAAAGAATATCATTTAAAGGCGGTGTCAACCACTGATAAATATTTGCTTGAGGCAGCGACCACTTGAATTGGTAATAATTGCGTGGCAAAGTTGAAGCTCTAGGCGCATGCTCTTACCGAAGCAGACGACAAACGTGAGCAGACGACGGCATGGCCAAAAGGCACAGCTTTTGATAGGCTATAAAGCAGTACTCTCTACATTATTTCATCCTATGACGTTGCAAAACAACTCTTT
This sequence comes from Rhipicephalus microplus, assembly GCF_043290135.1. Lineage (NCBI taxonomy): Eukaryota > Metazoa > Arthropoda > Arachnida > Ixodida > Ixodidae > Rhipicephalus > Rhipicephalus microplus. The sequence continues at coordinate 452,384,468 of NC_134710.1, forward strand.
ATAAAGAATTTCCTATATGTACACTAAAGAAAACTCTGGCGCCGGTGCCCTTGGGAACTGCAACGCATGGCACTTCAGTGAGCGTGGAATTTATAAGTAGTGCATGATTTCGCCTAGTCTTCGTACTTTACGTTCTTTTTAGCATCGCGTGGCTTGAAGCTGCTTTGTCAAGAAACAACATTGGGCAAATATTCAGCAGTTGCACTTCACCACCTTGATCTCTTAGGCTTGCCATTTCACTTCGGGTTACGAAGTTAAAAAAAGTTCGTTCAGTTCTTCGAAACCAAACCGAAACACACCAATAAACAAAGTCACAAGTGACATTCGCAACCCACTAGAACGAAGACTTCGCAAACACGTGTAATACTCATCATTCGTGGTCACTGAATTACCATACCGCGAGAGTCGCTTCTAGTCAATTTTAGCAAGTTCCATGCCTCTTTCATCGGGCACCGCTTTTGTTTTCGTCATATCTCCCCACATGCACTTAAGAACAATTTTTCTTCTCCGTAAAAACAGCGCAAGAGCTAAAGAACTCTCTTATCGTGCTGTTATTTTGTTGCGCAATACGCGAAAACAACTTGGCGTTGAAAAAAGTGTGCGTGCAGGTGCCGATTGCTTCAAACGCTTCTCGCTTCAGTTTCCGCAGCGTTCGACTCCCACAGAAACCCCTCCTCTAAGACTGGGTGCCACCACCTGGTAACGAAGAAGATTTAACACGTCGGTAACATTCCAGCCACGCCTTTTAGCGGAAAGCGCCGTACCTGCCAAATGATATTTGTTTTTTTCTTCTCCGAGACGTGACCACCGAGAGTGGAGTTGGAGTGTCGGTCATCGGGGTGTTTGTTCGTTTGCACCATAATCAGGCGACTCTTTCCAAATGTTCATTCATTATCTCTAAGCATAATTAGGTACCACTAACACAAGCGCTCAAAGCTCGCGCGAAATTCCCGAATTCGTTCTAAAAAGACGGGACTAGACACAAGAAAGAAGTCAGGACATTACAAGCACGCGACTTCCTGCGCGTTTCTGGCCTTGTCTTACAGAACGAATACGCAGCAGCTGCTCAGCTCGATGTTATTCTAAGCTTGATTACTTATATTGCAAGGACCTGTGCTCTCTCATCGTCTCCCTCTTTCGCTTCTCACTCGAATTTTTGGCAGTGCCTAAACGTCCCACCAAATACAATGTAGGGCTCAGCAGTCATTTTTATTGTACTAAATTTCCTAATTAATTTGCTGGTGTGATATCTCGGCAAGTGGCATCATTTGTTAGTTTCAAAGGGTTTCTAGTTATGCCTGAAAATAAGCAGTTGCTGGATTTTGTGTGATGATTATGGAAGACTGGGCGAGTTGGTTTTTTGTACTAGAGCTGGTAGAGTGAAATGCGCTGTAGCATTTTTAGTAGAACCTAAGAAGGTCTGCATGGCTCAACTCAATTTGCCATTTTCAGCTGGATAAGTTTCCAACTCAAATTGAGCGCAAAGGGCTTCTCATCCTTGCCAGTTTATCATTCATCTCGTCTCGATATTGTTGTTTTCATGGAAATAGTCGAACAAATAATGTTCTGGCTTCATCGTGTCACACAATCTGGAACAGAGCACATCTGTACAGCACTCCGTCTTTTGCAATTGTGTCATCAGGCCAAAACTATTGTGATCACGTGGCATAATAACAAATTCAAACTCGTGAGCACATGCACACTGTCACGTGAGCATAACGTAGAAATAACGTGGCACAAAGGGCGGCCCGTCCTTCTCCTGCGCTCACGCGCTGTTTTTTCCCATAGTGCCTTGCGTACCCACCAGGGACTGATACGGAGCTGTGAATCGCGCAAAGGTCCATTGAAGAACAGTGACGACCGCATACACCTGACATTTTACGGTTCTTACGGCATGCTTCCAAAACCGCATAATAAATACCTCGTCTTCTAATAACTATTCATTAGATGGTATAAAAACAATGAATAAGAACACACAATAATACCAGGGAAAGTATAGGGTAAGATATTATAAGTAAATGTAATGCAAATGCGATGAAAGGAAAGTGGATAAGAAGAATTCCCCAGGGGAGAAGTGAGCGAAAAAATTACATTATACATTTACACATCGGCCGTATCCAAGCCTCCGATATTCGCATAACGCACCCGATGCTCTACCACTGAGCTTTAGTGGCGACAATCTCCTCGTACCCTTTATAGGATATACATGTGCATTTAAACGTGGACGCTTTATGGGGTCTATATGTTCTTATATACATGTACTCTCTCACGCTTAAATGCACGTATACTGTTGATTGATATGCGGAGTTTAACATCCTAAAATTGTCAGTTGATTATGAATGACACCGTAGGGAAGGGCTTCGGAAATTGCAACCACCAGGAGTCTTTTTAATGTGCAGCCAAACCTGAACACATGGGCCTTCAGCATTTTCGTCTGCATCGAAAATGCACAGATATTACCCTATAAAGGATGGGAGGGGATGACCGCCATCATAGCTCATTTGTAGCGCATCGGACGCGTTATTAGAAAGCCACAGGTTTAGATGCTCATACTGGCGAAGTATCTTTTCGTCCTCTTTTCTTTCTTCATATTTAGAACAAAATTACTTTTAATAACATCCCCTATACTTTCCCTGGAATTATTATTTGTTAGTGCTCACAAATATTCTAACTAAAGCGGAAAACGAGCCCTTCAATTTACACTTTCCTGCATTCATAGCGAGAGTCCTGTTCTGGCAGACTTGATGCCAAGAGGTGGTATGCAAAGAATTATTGTTCAGCTGCCATCTCGTAATATAATCATGTCACTGATGACAAACAAGCAAAAAAGACGGTTAAATACATGCAATCAAGGCGACAGGGGGCGCTTACTGACGTTACCCTGTTTAAGTGCACATGTATACACCCCATAAAGCGGACAGGGGGAAGACCCCACCGTAGCTCAAGTATAGGGCGCGCTATTCAAAGGTAGCAGGTTCGTGTCTTTGAAGTGACAAGTTATCGCTTTGTTCACTCTTCTTTCTTCCTATTTGTAGTCAATTTACTTCTAATACCATCCGCTGTACTCTCCCTGGCCTTATTGTATGTTACTTTTCCCTAATACTTTGTCTAAGAAAGAAAAGAAGCCCCTACATCTACACTTCCCTTGATTGCATACACTATGCGTTGTCGGATACCTTGACTTGAACCACGCGAGAAAACTTACAAACATATAATGAACCATTGCACCACGTCGTATTTATCATATGATGTTCCTTAATTGCACCCGCATGCTCCATCTGAGCATGCGGGTGCAATTAACAGACCATCTGAGCTATTGTAACCGCGTATTTTCTTGTCCAGCATGTGCGCTTCCTTGAGACTACACCGTATAAACGTAAAGACCATGTATTTTAATCCTCCACACTCCATCTCCAGTCAAAGGAAAAGCAAACTCGGCACCTATATGGTGTGAACGCTGAGGATTCCTTTACCCTGAAATGTACAGAGTTGGTATGTGGAGGGCTTACATCGACGAAGCCAGGTCATAAAGAGCTTTTGAGGCGTGCCATTACACTGATTAGACATCTTGGTTGCTTATTGGAACCACGAACAGCAGGTCTGTAATTAAGCCACTCTTACAATAGGCTTCTACATGGTCTCGCACACAAAACATTCACGAGGTCTACACAAAAAGAAAGGGGGCGGGGCACACAAATCTGCAAACTTCGTTAGAGAGCGGAAGTCTATTAGGTACACGGATATCAAATGTTTCAGTATTCCTACAGTTTGAGCGGACGACATGTATATTGTTGCCTTATTATTCAGGGTTACAAAAATCACTGGTCAGAACATTGGTTTCAGCGACATTCTCTGGGCAAATATTTATGAAATCATTGAGTCTATCACATGTATTTTTGTGATGATAGTAGAAGTAAAAATTATAAGAGTTTCAACCTGGCTACAAGCCTTTCCATGAACATAAAGGAGCCTGTAACTGCTTCCCATAAATTTTAATAAATGCCAAAATTATAAGATGAACACACTCGGCAACTGAACCAATATGCTAATCAAGCCAATTTTTGAACGAATTTTGCCGGCAGCAGGTAGGCTGTCTTCATGACGAACCTAATGCAAAGACACAAAGCTTATCTCAGTACACCCAGGCTTGCGAAGAACTTGCTTTACTCGTGTACTCATGCAAAACAAATACCTTCTCGACTATAGGCTCCAATTACTTGCGCTCACCCATTGTCACTAGGCAACCTGATAGTCCTTCGCGAAGCGGGAAATCCCTGGTTAGCACATCACCGAGCCAAGGTAGCCAAACTGGTAGCGTAACTTCCATAGAAGCCCATGGATCCAGTACTCGCCAGTTCACTGTCACCATCTACGTAAGGAGGGGACAACTAAGAGCAAACAGAAAATATAAATAAAACTTGATGTCACAACCAGAAGCGGTAGCGACGTCACGCATTTGCCCTACTTCGCACAATATCAAAAATTTTATCATTCGCTCACCTTTTAGATGCCATTATTAATACTCAATTTTATTGCGCCTTGTACCTCGTTATTTGCATGCGAGGCAGAAACAAAAACCAAAGATGGAGGAAGCTAAGTTGTTTCAATAGCGAAGTGACGTACTTAAAATATGCACAAGAAACTTCGCAGAGGCAAGTGTGAGGCATCTGTTCACGAGCACAACAACATAATAGTTTGAAACCTCACCTTGAATAAACGTCGAAAACCACTGCAGCGAGACATAGCTTGCCAAAATGTAGCTTGGGCAGCTGTCGAGTACAGCGTCTCGTTCCTTTGCGTGTTGCGTCCACCGTCACCAAAGGCGAGAGCACGCCGGTCACCGCGCAACAGCGAGAGCAGTCGGCGATCGCAGGAGCGGCTATCTACACGTTCTTAGAGCTAGTTGAGCTTTCAGATGTCACACCAGCAGACAACCCATAAAAAGAAGTATTTATTGAAGGTACGCATGATCTCACCACGGAAAAGTGAGCAATGTTTCGTTGACCTGGCAATGCGCTGAACCAAAGAACACGCCGAACTAAACACAAGCTCTGATAGCAGATTGCCTGTTTACGCCTCCCCCCCTCCACATTCATAGCACTCGACCACAAATTGAGGCAATCAACCTTTAGTCAGCTGTGAGATACACCGTGAAGTGTAAGACCATGGTAAGATGTGGTTGCGCGGCAGTTTTTCGTATACTTTTGTTTACATTCTGCAGTAAGCTTGAGGAGGCATGCCAACCACTGCGCTGCAGTTACTCCGGCTCACAAAATGCCTACATGGCAGTCATTCTTAGCATGGCTGACCGAAAAAGCCTTGTCTGCACAAACACAGTGCGCACGCACAGCGCCTCCCCAGGTGGTGCAGCACCTGAGACTAACAAGCGTTTCGAGTTTCTCTTAACTCAAGAAACAGAGGCCAACCTCAACGTGGGCAACAAAATGGGTAGGATTAGAAACGTCCTTGTGACAATACCCCACGGCACTGTCGGCCTGCGCATGAATGGGTTCCTTCCAGCACTGAGCGCGGCGTGGTGACTCCTCACATGGGTTCAGCTGCGGCCCAGCCGCGTTCTCTGTTCGCGCACGCCGTTTTAGGGCAGCGCGCGTTGCGAAAACGTGGAGGTCGCCGACAACCTTTTGTCCTGGTCGGCTTAGCTCCGGTAGTTTTTGGTGTTTATTGTCGTGTTGACATGTCTTCAACTACTTCCGCAATAATGCTTTCAAATGAGCTCGTAAGTGGAACCACGTGTGGTCAGTGAGCGGTTCTTCTCACAGTGCACATGAGACAGGCAGATAATCGCCCCGTCGTCAAGAAGTTGATGTGTTACAGGGATGCTGCTCCTATGGCCGCGAACCAGAAAGTGTACCTAATTGTGCGCTGTGGAACTTTCCCAGGCATCTTTATCTTTTTCTAGTTTAGTTTTATTTATATTTTTGTTGTTGTTTATTTGGGGAGAGGGCATGAGCCCTCACGTGCACGGATGTGGCGTCCTTGTGCGGAGTTTTAATCGACAAGTGTACTGTCCTAATAAAGGGCAAACAGGTGACGATTCACCGAACTTTGTGTAAGGGCGGGGCACCGAGTAAATAAGGAGATTCCCAGAACTTTTGCCAAGCGTTCTGAACCGGGCTTGAATTGCTAGACACCGCGCGCTCTGCTGAATCTCGTTGCATCGCCCGGCAGAATACGGTTCATTCTAATCTGTTTTTTTTTTCTTTTTTCTCGTAAGTTTGATGAAACTTCTGTACAGTTTGTAAATCCAAGTTTTTCTCGTTATATTGGAAGTTTTTCAGTGTTTATTCTTCATCTTCAAGCGACCAGCAAGTCAATCACTGCTATTTGCATAGGGCCAGTACGTTTGTTCTTTCCACTTTGCTATACCACCTCGGGTGGGGCGTTTCCGGCGCCTACTGGTGAAAGTTGATTTCTACAACATCGCAAAGAACCTGAATTTTACTGTGAGTTTACGCTTAACTTTGAAACATGTGAAATTACGACATTTGGAAGAAAAATATATATTGAGTTTTTAGTTTTTGTTGTTTGTCACCTCCTTACCTTGTTGCGCTTCAATTGTCGGCAGGCGTCGATGCTTGTGGCAATGAGTTTCCGGAACTTTTCATTCTAAGTTTTGTGAGCCATGTAATTTGACCATGACATAGCCGCGCAAAACACGTGACGGCCCAATATTGCCATCTTCGTCTAATGAATAAATTATGTATCTTGTGTGGCCATCGCCTTCTTTATATTATCAATGCCAGCCAGATGCGCCGAATCCAGCCATTCACCACCCTCTCCTCTGGCTCTTTCCTGCTCTTCCCATTCGCCCAGCCTTTGCATGTGCTTTGCAGTCATGGGGAAAAGAGCCGATCATGCAGAGTGCTTCACGGTAGGAATAATATAAAGTTTTTATTCTCCGTTGTGTACATGTTCATAGGGCGGCGTTTTGCATACCTCGTTTTCACAATGTTGGCGGCCATTCTGTCCCTGTAAGTGATACAATGTTTTGAGCACGGAGGGAGAATAGACAGGAGGGGAACCTCGGCTCCTTTTTGTGCCGCGATATTGTCACCCCGGGGAAAGGCGGCAGACGTCGTAACCGCGCCACCTACAGAACCACGGCCGAACTGCCGTGCCGGAGCGGCAAGCACGGGAAGCGTCAAGCCCACTCTGGTCGTCTGCTCGATGCTTGTGCTCGGTGCTTTTACACCACTCTTTTGTACCATGGAACTGCCAACAATTCCTTGAGAGCTTTGCTTGAAATTCACCAATCCACCTGTTTCCCTTACGATTTCAGTTTTCTTCAATCTATTTACCTTCGTATGCTATAGGGTAAAGATTTTATTTGCGGTATATTGTAGTGCAACATGCTCTGATTGTAAAACAAATGTCATGCCGTGTAGCCTCCTTGCAAGCGGGAATGACGAGAGTTAATGCATACTGCAAAAAAAGTCATTCTGATCTGTCTACGCTTTCTGACGTGTATTTTGTTTTCGAACTCCGTGGTTTTGAATAGTTAATATATATCGGCTACAAACAAATACGAAAAACTTATATAACACCAGAGATATACCAAAATTTATTCTAAAAGGCTCGTGAGGACCGCGTATTTGTTTCTCTATCTGTTCCTTCGTTTCTTTGTAGTGCGAACCACGGAGCAAAACTGCGGGCCATAGATCGGCTGAATACCTGAGTGGCCAGGTTGACACGCAAAAGCTCCCATATGCGATGGGTATATATGGTGATGCCTTACTTCAGGGCAAACTTTCAAGCCTCGTGCATTCTTTCAAGCCTCTTTCTTAGACAGCAACATAGAAAGACCAGCGCATCCACTTACCACTAACTTTCAGAGAGCGCTGTTTCAGGAGCCTGTTACGAACGCACTTCACGAGGTCTGGCACGTCGGAGAAGTCACACACCTTCCCTGCGTCGTTCATTGGGTGTTCAAATGAGTTTTCTTTGAACCGAGTTTTCCATTTATGTCGAGTTCTGTCCACATCCTTCTGATTGTGCTCGTTCATCACAAACAATCCTGTCGAAAAGCGCACCTGCCTTCTCTAAAAGTATGATGGCCTGCAGTGCCAATCGGCTTAGCACTGATCGAATCATTGGGTCTCGGGAGGCAAACACACCGATTGGTTGAGCGTAGCTCTCCCCAAACAGAATAAACCAGGACAGTTGCACTACCTTTAGCACAGTTCACTCGCTAACCGTGGTTCACAAATCCGACTTAGGTAAGTGTCTTAAAATTGAGACACTTCCGTTCTCGAAACTGCATCTCGTCGAAAAGCAGAATTTCACGCTTTTAGAAATTCGATTTAGGCGCTAGTTTCTCTTTCAGGATGATGAAAAAAAATCTTCGTCGAAGCCACACTTCATTCCTACGTTGCAAATGTATTTCTAGTGTCTTCACGCATGGAAATGGCAAGATATTGTGTTCTCTCCAAGTCTTTAGCCAGATAGCGTGCGTATATTTCAAAGCAGGCAGAGGAGAAGCCAGTCATCTGTATACCGTCTTTCTTGTTTCGCCGGGACATTTGCGGCTGCTCAACACTTCGCCAAAAGCATGCAGTGGTTCTCGGGAGAGCAGGCTTTTTAGCAAGATCCAAAACTTGCGTGTCAGGAAGAAATTTTAGTTTTTCCGTGCTGGAATCAAGCGAAGCTTTCAATTGTGTGGTTCTTTTCAGTGGTCTTTTTTTCTTGTAATACAACACATCTCGTTGCTTCCTAACTACCTCTACTATCGACCTGACTGGGAGCGCTAACACGTGACCTAAATTATGTCTTGACTTTTTTGCTTTCTTTTCATTTCTTGCGAATACGCAAAGTGTTGGACCGTTTTTCTATTGTGAGCGTTGTCTCTGTGAACCGTTATTAGAAACAGGGCAGCTGTTGTGCCTCCAGGCCCCTGTCTCTTAATAAGAGGCACATTCTGACTGGACATCGGGAAACTTTTCTCACAGAACCTGCACGGCAAACGACTTGGTGTTGAAATTCCCAAAGCATGTCAATAGTATTTCTGGTCCGCTGGGCTTTACAAGGTACTTTCACTACTAACGGCTCACATCGCGGCCCAGAACACATTTTGTTGCTGTATATCCTTCGTTGCCCTCATCCCTACTGAAAAGCTCCGTATGAAATCTTACGGAAAATATATGGACTCCGTAACATTTCCTTATGCTACATACGGAAAACATAAGGAGTTTTATGGAAATATACGGAAGTTGTATGGCATTTACGGAACGCTTCCTATGGAGTACATGGAAGGATAAGGAAATTGTATGGCGTATACGGAAAGCTTTTTATGGAGTATACAGAAAGATAAGGAAAATGTATGGCATATATGGAAAGCTTCTTATGGAGTATATGGAAGGATAAGGAAAGATAAGGAAACTTATGGAGCATACGGAGAGTTCATGATGGAAGATATGGAAGGATAAGGAAAGTGTATGGAGTGTACAGAAGCTATCATAAGAAAAATGCAGAATGTAAGGTCTTACGGAAATATACAGATTTTGTAAGGTGCTTACGAAAATGTGCAATAGTGTATGAAAGGCATGTGAATTGTTGCAAAAATGTGAAAACTCTACAGTTGTTGTCACATTTTTAGCAGGAAATTCGAGCTCTATAAAGTTATAAATGAATGCACAGTGACATATATAGTACAAAAGAATAACGCAGGCTAGTCTGTGTTGTCAGTCACCGCTGTTCGCCCTTTTCCAGAATGAATACAACTTCTGCAGATGACCAGGTGCTAAAGTCTGTCACACGGAAAATGTGTCATTCACAAGGAATGACAATAACTGTCATTTTACTTGCATGCTGTCACACGAGAACAAATCAAGCAAAAAAGCATAACTTCAAGGGCTCGTTTTTTGGTAGAAACAATTATAATGAGAACTAAATTCAATGTGAATGAACTTGTCAATATTAATGAAATTGTTCTCATTAACATAGGCAAAGAGAAATGTCATTTTAAAATATCGACCATGAGCTTAGCTCTCCTAAGCACCGACAAAAAAAATGAAAATTTATGAAAACTAATTGCATGTAGCCTAAAAATAATTTTTTATTGATAGTATGTGCTCCTACAATATAAATACAGCTATACACAACTTGCCACAACTTCACTACAGAAACGAGGTAGGGGCAGAGGGAGTGGTCAGAAAAATAATTAAGTATGAGAGCACAACTGATATGTACAAACACATAATGGTGCTTATCATTGATGCACAAATGGTCGTGTATAGAGCTGGGTCGTTTTGAAATTTTCAAAAGCATTGTTTCAGACCACCATGCTGATTACGCTTCAATTGTAGCGCTACATAAGACACAACTTATGGGCCAGCTTTAATGAATAAGAAGATTATAGGTTAAACAAATGCTTTAAAATATATCATATCATGGCTGCATGGACGCATACAAGCTATGTAAAGCGCAATAAAGTGAGTACGCATGAGCTTCTCTTGATGCTTCAGTTCTACATAGATGCTTCAACTGTGCTGCAAAGAAATTTAACCAATGTCTGTGTGTGCAACATTGTCCATTTTAAACTATCTATATGTATATATAAAATTCCTACTGCGAGTTAAGCTACGTAGCTCTCCATAACTCTTCCTTTTATTAAGGGCAATTTTTCAAACAATCAACATTATTCATTTTCTGTCTCATGACTTTGTGCCAGCAATTCTTGGTTTGGCTCGATCACAATTGTGCAGCCCTTATTTTGGAGGAATCAAAAAACATCAACCAACATATATTTTTGAACTGCTTCTCGGTGATATTGCCTTCCCTCAGCTGCCAAAGCTTGAGATTAGTCATATAGCAAGTCTCGCGCATACCTAGGGCCTACCCTTGAAGAAACTGGTCCGGCTGTGAAATGCTCAGTTTTTTCTCAAATAAATTTTTTGGTTTGAGTTTTCTCACTTCTCGAGTCCCTTCACAATCAAGCAGATTCAATGTTCCCCTTAGTCCTTAATTTTGTTATAATCTGAAATAAATAAAAAGTAATAATGCAAATAAAAATACTAATAACTGTTGCGCAAAAAACACAGTCCCACATACGTACTTGAATGCAATATTGCTTTTATTTTGTTTTAAAACCTAAGGCATTAAAAAAGATAGCAGTACAATAAAAACGTTGAAAAAAAAACAAAAAAAACTAAGCTTGGCGGGACTCGAACCTGCGCCACGTAGTTGTGCTCACGTACGTGAACTGCGTGCGTTAGCTTGCTAAGCTATTCGCACTGAAGGAAAATGCTTGTTTAATTTATGTATATAAATTTGCTTTTTACACGCTATGTGTTCGTATATTTATGTACGATATGCGATCGTATCTATTGTTGTGTGCATATGTTTTGTGATTGTATATACGTCACATGCTTTTCGCATGTCTTTCAACTATAGATTGCTGCCCCGCAGCGGATGAAAACAAGTATTTTTACACCCACACACAAGCTTGAGCAGTTGAAGGTTGTTTCCCGGGGCACTCTTGCGATTGAGTCGGCCACCACAGGGAATTAGAGTGATACGCCATTAATCCCTGCATCTAGCTGTATTCCACTTAGTAGCTCTATCGCTTGATGACAAATCGAGCGCGGGGCGCGACGCTATTGCGCACGACCATGCCTCGCGTAGTGGCGACATCAGCTGATTGCGCCGGCCGGCTTGCTTCGATTTACTTCAGAGCAAAGAAATGTCATACCTTGAAAGATTGCGTACTGCACTATGTCAAAACGTTACTGCTTTGTAGCCATCCTATGATTCATTGAGAATTGATAACTCTTATAAAACTACTGTAGAGCTTTGCGTCGGCGACACGCACCGAACGTGAAACCGCGCTACGTCTGTCGTAGAAGCAGTAGGAGGCTGTCGTCTGCTAGAACAAAACAAAACAAAGACCTGCGAAAATATTCATAAGTTGTAACTTGTTTTTTGAATAACCGTTTATCACTTTTAAAGTTATTTCGCCAGATAACATACATTTTTTTTAGTTTATAGCAGCGACAGATGTTTTTTTTTATTTTCCTCACACAGATATCCAAGCCAAATCCATTCACAGCTAAAGCCACATGTTGTTTGTCTTTGTCTCCGTGGGCATGCTCTCTCATGTGTTCGCGCTGCTACACACGAGAGCACGAAATGTTAAATTTACGCAAGGAAGCGCCGTTCCTCGTTCGTGTGATGTGCTAAGATTGCGCCCTATTCCCGCGGTTGTTCGAGTGCGGATCAAGTGCGAGTCGTCCAAGGAATCGGCGGTTTGGGCGGGCGCTCGAAGGACTCCGAGGTGACGGCTGACGCCTGTGGTTGCTTCCCTCAGGACAGTGTGAAAGAAACTAAAGGTAAGGGGGACACTTTTTTATGTAGACCAAGTATGCCACTCAGTGCAAGTGTGTGTTGCTGCACTCGAACGAGGCGTCGTGAAACGGCAACCTTACGCGCCTTTGCGAGTGCGGTTGCCGATTCGCTTTGACAATGCTAACGCTAGCAGAGCCATGGCGCATCGGCGCGGCCTTACTGGAGCTAATTCGAGACAACTGCGGCAGCATGCATGTGTATGGTGATCGATTGTTTCATATGTGCAATGTAGTGAGGAAGACGCACACGGCGCTTGCTACGTTGTTGATTAAACGAAGCCTGCAGTGCCATTTGATGGAAAGCAGCATTTTGTTTACGTTCGCGGGCGATACAATTTGTAACTTGGCTCGATTCACCTAGCCAACCGCCTAAGTGGGTTGATTAGCATACGTTCACGGTAGAGCGTTATTATGTCCCTAAACAGTGGCGTGTGCTTGTTAAAAGATATAATGTGTGTGCCTAGTGTAGAGAGAGAGGTGTTCGTGCAATCTGCATATGTACCTGCAAGACGCTTTTGCTTGTAACTAATAATGTACCGGCCAGCACCTACATTGTACGCCTGACTTTGAAGAAAACTTGCATGCACAATGTGAGCTTTTGTATTCTGCTAGAGTTGGTTTTTATAAAATAATACACTGCCAGCATGTTCAAAATAAGTTTCGCTGCTGTGTGGCAGGGGTGCGGTTATCACGCTGTTGTGTAGTTGCTGATGCAAGCACTTATAGTTTTGATGGGTTAATATTCCTCATCTAACTCATCAGGTGTTTGGCTGTTTCAGCTAAAACAAGACAAAGAGAGAAGGAAGACGGGTAATGACAGGAACAGTGCCGACTTTTGTTTGCTGGAGAATACCCATGTTGGTGTATTTATTGTGACAGCCTTTCTGTGTTGCTTTTTTGCCCAATTTATGCAACAACACAGTTGTCAGCAATATGAGAGAGAACACTGAAATTAGCTTTTAAATATCATGGTGACTAAATGCCTAGTATATCAAAGCACAAAGTAACAACAAAAGACATCAGTACGATCAATGTGGACGGGTACAGTCTTGCATCTAAAAAATATATTGTGCGAAATGTTGCCTAAGTAAGAAACCTCTCTATGTTTGCAAATAGTGTGACGTCACTTCGAGTGCCGTGCCAGCCATTCCCTCCCTCTGTGCAAGGGCTGGTTGGCAAGGAAGTTGTTTGTGACGTTCCTGATAGACCACTGAGATGTATGCGATTCTAAACCTGTAGCCTAATATATACATAATCTTTTGCGCAGTTACATCGCTGCATCTGACACCTACAACTTATTTGCATATTTACATTGCTCCCTTAGGACCTAACACACAAACTTGTTGTTTGCATTGTCACTTCATGAATATCGAGCGGTAAAGGTACTGAGTGTATGTGAAACAAGAATCTCTGCTTATTACATGAAGACATATGAGGCCTTCGATAAAACGAGTTATACATTTATTGGGCTTGCGTACTCGTCGGGGCGATTCATACATGCAGCTTCAGCAAATGGTATCTTCCAGACCGGTGACCATGCAATTTTTTTCTGCACACAGCGCAAACACCGAGATGTACCCACTCGCAGATGGTCGCGTCAAGTGCATATTTACCTTGACTAAAATGTCGAATCAAGTTTTTTCATCGACCAGTCCCTGCCATGAGTGCTAATGTCTTCGCAAACAAGACACATTGTTATTGACACTGCACACACCACACACAATATTCTCAGTTGAACCAATATTCTCAATACCTTTCAATGCACACTACATGCTGCAATCAACAGTGCACATTTTTGAAGACTATGCCACTGTTCCTCGCACAGGCCACCACGTGTGTTCACTTCTTCAAAATAAACAGACAGCGTGGCAAATATTTTACCACACAGCTAGATGTTTGCTGACACATACTACAGCTAATGTCGACATTGTAACGTGAAGTGTAAGCTTTAAAAAATTAAAACTTGCCCCAAACACCGCACGACTGTACCGGGCTGAGCCACCAGCGGGAGTGTTTTTCCAGCCACACCTTTTACATGTGCCAGTGACATCATGCTGTGACGTACCTCGGTAGGGGCCTATCGCTGCATACTTTATGTGAATAAGGGTCCTGTTAGTGAAAGCAGGCATTGATGATTTCGTAACTCGTTCATTCCCAAGTGGACCTTCATTTGCACGAGTTGTCTGACTGATATTCAGGCGAACTTTTGTGCAATAAATTATACAGTTGGCAGTCTGTGCTTGCTCCATACTGTTGTTACTGGTGTTTCTTGTTGTTACTTTGCACTGCTCATTACTGCTCACCTACAGAAACTAGCCTATCTTGCTGCTGTTTTGGACAAGATGCAGCTGGCAAGTGCGATAGTGTTCATAACTCTAAATTCTCAAGCAAAAATTATCGTTTCATATTCAGTTAGTTGCATTCATATCAGTACATTATAAGAAATCATTGATTAAACATTAATCCGTGTTCCTTCACACAATGCTCACAACTTTTATATCAAATTGAATGGTGTTTATAAAAAACATGTTTTGGCTAAACTTCATGCTCTTTTCTTGAACAGCTGACAAAACGCTATTGAATGCTTACTTGCCATGAATTGGACTGTGTTTGAAATACATTGCAATTCTTCACTGGACTGCCAGTACACTTCACATTGGGGGAACACTTATTAACCATGGATTGATTAATTAAGAACGGAAAGAAAGAAGCGGCAGGCCGGGATACTTGATATTGGCATTCGTTTTGCTACCCAGCGCATTATCATGCAAACTTCCTATAGAGTGGTTATGCGTCTTGCATGTGTGTCTGTAAACCAAGAACTTTGGGTAGAACTATATTTATCTTACAAATGGTTGCAGGACTGTGGAGGCTGTAGGGCTGCTTAGGAATTGTGGAATCCCTGGACATGTGTTCAACCTTGCTGCATCAGCTCCTTGGTGTTTTCACGGCATCTTTACAGATGTGTTGGGTGAGTAAAGCAAGCAGGTTTGAACACAAGGAAAAGTATGATATGGCAGCACCTCTTGTGCGTGCCTTACATCCTAAGTATATCAAATATTTATCTTGCACCTTGTGGCCTGTAATTTTTAAAGAGACACTTCTTTTTGCTTTATATTTGAATCTTGATGCTTCGACAGCAATGTATTTGTGTTTGACAGCAAGTGTTCTTGAACAAATAACTGATCTCAATAATGACAAAACACCCTTCATACTTGGTCCTTAGCATAAGCTAGCACATACCTGTAGCAGATTCAATTATTCATTTTTTGCTGGGATGCTAATGGGCAAGTAGCAAAGGCAAGTACAGATTGGATTGGTCGGTGACGTCTGTTTAGGCTCTGTCATATTGCTTTTCAACCAGAGTTACTTGTATCCACATATACAATGAAGCCACATGACGTGCATTCTAAATGAGATTACCATATCACATTTTGCTGCATCTCAATGTGTGCCAAACAAATGCAGATATCATTAGCTTGCCACTATAAAGGGATACTAAACCAACACAAGGTTGAAATTTAGTCGTGGTGTTTCAGCTGTGTATGACTCTACAATGGATGCTTAGCCGTGACAATTTGTCTATATGTTGTCGCAATAGTAATGTTACACACATTGTACGATACAAAAGAGGTCCTCGCTTATTTCGCTTTTTTTTGCAATGCTTCTTTCTTGTCTCTTCTTGCCATGTGCTCCTCCTCCTCACTGTACAAGGAGCAAGAGTAGTGGGCACACAAACACGTATTTAAAAAAATGTTGTAAGGTGAGCACTGAGAAGCTGAACACTTCCAAAAGGCTCAAAGAGGTAAAGGTATTGTCTCTAGCTACTTTTTGGGCACCCACAGCTAGTTGTGCTGCTGCAGTTAAAAAATGAGTTAAATGTTAAAAATTAATTGGAGGTGGTTTGGCACCCATAATTGCAGTTACATACAGAACTAGGTTTCAATGTGTAAGCAAAATCTGTTCACTCTAAATCAATCCTAATGATATTTGAAATTCAGGAAATATTCACAGAAAAGCTCAGGAAAAGGCTAAGTGGTTGCCCCTTGAACGTGAAAGAGATATCCTTCTTCTAAAAGGTCAATAGACAGTCTAGTAGTCTCGATATTACATGCACTATAAAATATTCTGGTGTGGTGCTTTTCATGCATGTTATAATGAGAAAGCTTTTTAATAGAACTGTTGTCACTTTGCCCTGCGTTGCTGAAATTGTTCACATAGTTATAATACATGAATCACTTTATGCCTTTTGATTTTATGCAAATGGTTTGCTTACCCAGTCGGTTTAACTTGATTTGGATAAAAACATAAATGCTCTAAACTTTTTTTTATTATACAGCAGGTTTAGTTTTTAAATACGCGACCATTGATGTGAACATAGTTGGTGGCGTGCTTGATTAATCCTTCACTATCAGCACTCTAACTACACCTGCTACAGTGCATAGTGTGACAAAAGTAATGGTACTTAACATTACTGGCAGCATACACTTTTATGTCTCAAAATGTGTTAAAAAGCCTGGTAAAAATGTGTGTACGTTTTTTTTTTTCGCTCCAACTAAATATTCTGGTCTACTCAAAGTAGCTTCCGCTCTTTTAAGGTCCTCAAACTATTAGGTGTTCAAAAGAAGTGTCAATGCCATATATGCTTTCTTTGTCAGCCTACTCACCACTCTAATAATGAGAATTACCCGACAACATTACCCAGTAAAATATAGGGATGTTATAAAAAGTAATGTCAATTCAATTGTCAAAAAACGGTGCCAAGTTACGTTTTTGTTCACTTTTCTTTTCACAATTTTGTTAAAGTTACTTATGATAACATCCCCTATAGTTTGTTTGGCATCTTTTTCTGCTAGTTCTCATTATGATGCGTTCAACAAAGACAACAAACCTTTAAATTTATAGTTCTTTCCTTTACTCATGAATCTGAAACAGTGAATCTCAGTAATCTTAGCAGTGTGTGACTTGTTTTTTTTTTGATCAGTTGTGCATGTGTTCAAGTACATGCATTTAGGTGGGAGGGTGAACCATTGCCACCTCCTGTGACTAGCAGAGTTTCTGAGAACTGACAAATGCACAATGCTACCAAAGAAGTATAGGAATATTGGAAGTAATCGTAACGTAATTGCAATCGTAATGTAATCGCCAGTAGGCAAAAAAAAGCTGTCCCACACTCGCCATGATGGTAACAAGCAGCGCTGACTGACTCTTTCATGTATAAATGCACATATATACCGTACAAAATGGGAGTGGGATAGCCGCCATGGTAGCTCAGTTGATAGAGCATCGGACATGTTATTCGAAGTTCGCAGGCTCGGTCCCTGTACAGGGCAGGTTATCTTTTTTTCCTTCTACTTTTCTTTCTTCACAATTACAACACTTCTACTCTTCTTGAAAACTTTCTGGTGTAAAAAAGGTACCTTATAATCTGAAGAGGCAAACAGAATGTGCCAGTGCACGAGTTAGCTCTTGTAGTGGTTACAAGTAAGATATGTTTTGAAGAATAAATCATTCTGCCACTTGCCTAAAGAATGGCTACAGGACATGGCACTGGATTCACTTGGTTATTTTTGAATCAAGCTATATTGTACCGTATTTACTCGATTCTACCGCGCCCTCGATTGTAACGCGTACCCGATTTCCACCGCGAAAAAAAAAAAACGTAAGACATCGATTGCAACGCGCACCCATTTTTTTTGCTGGCCCGCACGATCACACCACTCAAAAAAACGATTCCTTTCGGGATTGTCTTCCATATAAATATGAGGTACGGGCGAAGCTTGTGCCCATCTGACGTGTAACAGAGCATTGCCGTCACTGTAGTTTTACCGTGGACCGATGTCAGCACGCGAACTTGCTTCGCCCCTTCTTCTCGACAGTTGTGGTGCCAGGCATGTCGAAGTAAAGAGGCGTCTGATCGGCCTTCCAGATTTGCCCAAGCAGGTAGCCGTTGTTGCGCCGCAAGTTTAGGACGAACCTCTGAAAACTGTAAAGCTTTTCATCGTACTTCTCCGCAAAAGTTTTCGCATATGCATGTTCCCCTTCGGAGGGAAGAGCCTTTCCTCTTCATATAGTTAATTAGCCAGCACCTGCTCGCTTTAAACAGGCTCCGCATTAGACTTTTTTCTAAGACTAATTGCATAGCCCGCACTTGGAGCAGTTCTGTCGTCATGGGCCGCTGTGCCGCTCGCTCCTCAAGCACATACTCGCGGAGCAGCTCTTCAATTTGCGGAAACCAACCCTGCTGTGGTTCACTGAAGCCTTTGCGTGAAGCTTTGCTGTCGACAATCTTCTGCTTTTGTTTCCGCCGGTCCCGCACGAACGTTTCGAGAAGGACCGCGATGCGGCCCGATTTCCGTCCGTTTCTGCACACGCGATGACTTTTCTTTTAAAAGCGGCATCGTGGTGCACTCGAGTTTTTGGAGTCAGCCATTCCATGCCGTCGATACTAATGCACTACTAGATGACGAACTCTTTAGCACACGTACGAAGTGCCGCACATCAGAAACACATAGGCAGAAATGGACGACGCGCCATGCCGACGCACGTAGGGGGCGGCCATTTTAGATTTGCCGATGGCAATAGATTGGCCGTAATTTTTTTGTTCGTACTCGATTCTAATGCGCATGCGATTTATGAACTCGCTTAACCGGAAAAAAGGTGCGCGTTAGATTCGAGTAATTACGATATTCTATTTTTATAAATTACATGGGATACACATGACGGTATCACACACTTTAATGCCACAAATAATATGCAGCGAACAATGTTATAAATGCGAAATTGCATAAGGATAAGGTGAAAACTGCACCCTCAACGAGAATGTACAGGGAGCACAGGGTGCAGGCGTCATTCCTTCTGCCCGTGCTTTTCAAGTGCGAGCTGTTTTCACCTCGTTCTGACCAACTAACTAAATTGAGATGTGTTGTTATAGTGCAAGAGGATGCTCCACGGGAAACTAGGTTTGTCTCAAACTCTGTGTGTGTCTTTCAATCTATACGGTGCTCGGTTCAAGAGTTCATGCAGACCAGATCGTGTAAAACAGGACCGTGTAAAATGGACCGTGTAAATAAAATAAAATGGACCATGTAAATAAACAGGATCGTGTAAAATGTCGTTTTCGTGTGCAACTGTAGTTGTGGTTGTGCTGAATGACCTTTCTTTATATACACTACATAACAAACTTGCTCCTTTAGAGTCGAGTGCATCTTCGGATCGATTGTAAATGTTTGCATATGCGAGGCCTTAAGTTTTATAAGAAATTCCTCAGTGTGCCACGAGGAAATGTGTGTTCAGCGAAAATTTGCATATCATTATATACAACTCTTAAAGCCTCGTCTACAACTTTGTGCAGGTTGACCTTGAGCAGAAAACGAGGAGCGGCAGCAGCCCCCAGAAAAGAGCAAGCATCCTCCAAGCTCCCGAAGCTCTCTTCGACAGGAACATCATGGTCACTGTGTGGCATTGAAAACCATTGCAAGGAGTGCCTTATCAGTACACTGTGCTGCTCTTTCATCGCAGAAGACGAAGTTGACCACTCCAGAGGAACTTCACGCTGTGTATTGTGAGTGCTTCAGTGGTTTTGTTTTTGTCCAGCCAGCAGTTAAGAAATCATGTGTCAGATTCAGCCGGGATGGCTAGAGGGAGTCGGGCAGGCATGTTTGGACATTTGTCTAGCCACGTAGTGCCAATTTTCGCACTGGTCCTGTTGGAGTTACTGCCACAATCACAGAAGCTACGTCACCTCTCTAAATGTACAGATGTGTCGGGGAAGATTAGCTGCATTAGGTTTTTCTATAACTGATAGCTGCCAACATTCTTCATTATACAGGAGTTTTGTTCCTCACTTATGAGTGTAAAGCCCTCCACAGAAAAAATGCAACACGTCTACTTCCGGAAGGCTCCAAGGCCCTACTTGTAGGTTTTTTCGGCTTGTATCATAAGCACCTCGTTTGGGTGTACATGAACATTTTATAAACATGTACAGCGAAAAATTTGGGTGGCCGGTCGTTTTGTCGTTATCATGTTCCTCGCAGTATTCTTAAGCATGTTGTGCATTACGTTGTCAATCTGGTTCATGTGCATAGAAGACATTACGAAGTTTCAGGCTACAGTATAAAAAGCCTGGAAGCAAGCTATCAATAATTTTTTAACAGAGTTGCTTAATCTCATACATGATACATCACTAATATTTCGTGCGTATTCATCAATGTAAGCTCGTCTTAGTGTTATCCAAAATGAAGATGTGAGTCGACAGATGGAAACATCTAGTGGGGTAATCAGGGTGAACAGTGGAAGTGCCTCAGACAGGCTGGCCGATGTTGCGATAGGAGCACCTATTTTTTTAGAAGTCACCTTGTCATCCTTGGCGTGTTAGTTTAAATGGGGTCAGTAACGACATCATCTTTTGGCGTAGGCGTGTGTGCCTGTTGGAAATGTTTGTCTGAAAAAAAAAATTGCCCGCAGCTTTTCTCGGGGGAACACTGAGGAGGATGCGGACCATATAATTGGTTAACGGGGTGTTAAAGTGCGACTTACTTGGGTCGATGGCTAAATTGGTTAACGTGGTTGTGAAATGGGGTGTTAAATTGCGACTTACTTGGGTCGATGGCTAAATTGGTTAACGTGGTTGTAGGAGGGGGTGTTAAATGAGTGAACACGTACACACGTATGCGAAAGGGCGGCGCTGGTCGAAGGGACGTCGATCATTGTGTTTGTGGATTCGTTGGAATTCATTTCACCGCGACCTTGGACGTCGACGCGCCGTACAAACCAACCGACGAGCGGCAACTGAGCGAGCGAGCGCCGACCTTGAGTATATATACAGCACGACGGCGCATGCGCTGTCAGCTGTTGAATGTTCTCGAAGCGCGACGCCACATGCGCGTCCACTGGAGAATCAGGAGAATTGTAGATGTCGAACGCGGTGTGTAGAGGAGGAAGGGTGCACAGATGGTGGAGGAGTGAAGCGCGCGCGGTGTGTAGAGGAGGAAGGGATGCACAGATGGTGGAAGAGTGGGCGACGGCGCGACGGCGCATGTGCGCGCGTCAGCTGTCGAATGTTCGAGAAGCGGTGCGGATGGCGCGGACGGCGCACTACAAGGCGCGAGTATAAGATGCTCCGCATCTAAAAAACCTATAACGCAGAAGAGTGCAGCCCTTGCTTCTTTTCAAGTTAGGTTGCGCTGATACAAAGTGTTCTACTGTCGGAGGTTGGGGGTAAGGGAAGCAAAAAAAGATAAATGATAGAACATAAGAAAAAAGAAGAAAGAAAAGGGGGATGCAAAGTAAAAGTAGTGCTACACTGCTCCTACTTTGCATCCCCCCTTTTCTTCTTTTTTCCCTTGTTTTCTTTTTTCACCTTTTTTGTTACATTTGCATTGTCCCATCTAGTGCATGAATCAATGACACATGGCTTTGCTATAGCAAAGATGCCTATGTGGTGATGGATTGAACAGTGCATTGTACTTCATTCAGTTAATTACAGACTGATCAGTCTTGCAATAAGTGCTTCCTGTCTATCACCACACATGTTCAAATGAAAAGTTTGTGCTTGGCTCTTAGTATGCTGGTATATAGCTTGTGTCTTGGACTACTCAAAATGAATGTTATTTTGCTGCTGTTTATGGTAATGAATTTATCCAACATGAAAATATCTTGCCTTGCGAACTTTGTCGGACCTGCCTTTCTTTTTCTCTCCTATGCAGGCATTGTATGTGAGGGAGGCAGTAACAGAGAGGTGATAGCTTGAGCTTCGGAAGAATAAATGCTGGCAGTGAAGCAATTACACATCAAACATCCCAGCCATTTTGCCAACCGTACTAAATGTGTTTTGAAAAAAAATATTGTGCTCGGTTACCAAATTGAAAACAGCAAAATGCTAAAATATATCGCAGAGAACAAAATATTAGGCTTGTTGGTGCCTTCTGGACTTCCCAGAATGTCGTCTGGGTGTTGTTTGTAAAAAGTAAAAAGTGTTTCAAAACTACTGCCTCTTCTACACCAAATTCGGTCTAGGTATTAAGTAAAGGTGATTGTGTGTAGTGCATGAAGCTCAGTAATATTAGTGCAATTTTTTTGCCACATCAAAAGCAAGGAAGCAGTTCTCTTTATATGGCAAGTTATATGATTACACTTTGTCTTAAAGTAGAAATGAATTTTTGAAGTTTTCTTATGATGGCTGTTTTGTGCATTTGATATACGACAGCTTTCGTTCCGAAGTTCTCCATGGCCCTCAATAGGAGACTTCAAAGATAATTTTCCTCATTTAAACAAAAATTGTAATGATAACACTTGCCATATAACAAGAACTGTTTATTTGCTTTCAACTTACACATAAAAGTAATTTTCAATCAGACAAACACACAGCTCAAGTTGCATCTCAATGTGGACAAAAACAATTATATATTGATATTTGTAATCTGGACCTAACATTATTTTTTTTCGTGAAATATAACTTCTGTGCAGTGAGTATTTGTGGCTCAAATATTCATACAAAGTGCAGTATTGCCATACAATGAATGCAATGCAAACGATAAACAGTTTAGCTGAATTCTTCAAAGCCTATGTAGGGGGAAAACTGCACTAATGTTACTCTGCTTCAAATACTTTAAGAAGCACCTTTACTTAATATGTAGATCAAATTTGATATGGCAAGAAAAAGCGGTACTTTGAAATTTTTCTCACAAATAACACCCGCACGACATTCTGCGAAATTATGAAGGTACCCACGTGACCACTACTTTTTTCTCTTCAAAACATTTCTGCAAATAGCTATTTTCAGAAGAGTAAATTACATCATTTTTTAAACTATACATCTGTGATGGTCGCCAGGCAGTATGGTTTGTATGTTTGGTGTAGAATAGCCCAGTGCGAAAAACAACAAATGTCTGAGCATCCTTTGACGCTCGGGCAATTTCGAAAGCATTTGTTTGTTAGCAGCAATTCAGTTAAGCCCTTGTCTTTATGCTTAGGCCCAGAAACAAAACACAAGTAACCAAAGTAGTCCTAAGAGTCATGCAGTCTCGCTGTTCCAAGGCTTGTGGAGCCTAATTTAGTGCAAGCTTCACCATTTTTTAAAAATTCAGACTCAACCAACAGGTTTTGGAGGCACAGTGCATTTTCAGCTAACTTGTTTTACACCAGTTACTTTGATAAAAAGCGGGAAGTAGAGGTAAAAATACCATTTTAAAGGCATTGTAGGTAATAACAAAAAGGACTGCTTTCTTTTTTTTGTGTGGTGCTTTACCTGAACGCTGTGCTTTTTGTGGTATAGTTCATTGTCTAGTGAACGTAGGCCTTAAAAACTAACATTAGCCATGATGAGGTCGATTTTTTGGTTATAGTCATAGTAGCCATATTAAAAATATATGACTTCAAACTTGATTGTTCTTTTGAAGATGTTTTCTTGCATAATGATATTTCAGAGTCTTAGTCAATTTTTTTATAAGAAAACGTGATGTCATAATAGGGTCACTTTTTGTAGAGTCGTTCAGTTCTACCTTACCTTTTACATTCCTAATAAAGCAGTTATTTTCAATATCGGTATTTAAAATGGAATGAGCATGCTGTATGTAGTAAGGTGTAAGCACTTACAGATAGCACATGCACTCAACTTTTCTGTTGGCAGTTTATTTCTGTTATTCTTGATTTATATGTGGGGTTTCACGTCCGAAAACCACGATATGATTATGAGAGACGCCGTAATGGAGGGCACTGGAAACTTCGACCACTTGGGGTTCTTTAACGTACACCCAAATCTGAGCACACGTGCCTACAGCATTTCTGCCTCCATCGGAAATGGAGCCGGGATTTGATACTGCGACTTGCGGGTCAGCAGCCGAATTTCTGGTACTCTTGCTCCCCTATATGTGTGCAGTTCAGTTATAGTGATCTGGCTTGCACAGATTTTTAATGGCACCTGCCTTGTCCTGCTTGCTTTCATGGTGATTTTAACCTTCATAAGCTGCATAGGTTTAACTCTCAATATTGTTCAAGATGCCAATTTTGTGCACAAACTGTATAGTATAAAGGCAGCAGATGTACATGCACACAGTATTAAATGTACATTGAGAACTTTCACTTGCAGTTTCTAAAGTTTTACTGTGCAGGAAGCATTTAAACCATAATTTCATAAGGACATATTAATCGATTATCTCTACCATTGAAAATCGTGACAACCTAGTTATTTTCACTGTGATAAGCATGCTGTTTACTTTGATGTGGCAGAACTAATTTATACACTCATTCCTTCTATTATTCACATATGCATAACATGAAGGATTGTGTGCCTTACATTTTCAGTTTCATTCTGTGTGTTATATTTCTTGTGCATGTGAACTAATGTGCTAACATGTGTCTCTGACATTATTTGTGCCAATTATTTTCATTTCCAGGTGCCTATGAAGGACACATAAGTTCTATGGCAGTGACCTTCCAAATTTACAGTGGTGCCGGAGCCTCAAGCAGCGTTTCGCCGATCTCCACAAGGCGTTCATGAGACACAGTGCCACACTTTCACAGTGCTATGATTATTATATATATTTAAACATTTCGTTCTAAAATTGCTGTTACATTGTGTTTTGTGCCACCATCCTGTGGCTTAGGTGGAGCTCGTGAAATTACGGTGTAGTCACCTCATTTGTGTACCATCAACACTGCAATGTCACCACTCACAGCTGAAGCATACAGACAAATAAAAAAATATATTGATTGTAGCAGGGCTGGTGTGTACAATAATGCTTCTCTATTGATAATAATAACTTTATAAGTTCTTTAGGTCTTGCATAGAACACTGCATTAATGTGTTGCAATGTAACCACCATTTATGATCGCTAGCATGTTAATTCAGTAGTTTTGTAACGTATTTTATTTGAAAGGTAATTTTGCTTCCGCATCACGACAATTAGAAAGATGCCGATGATTCAATCCCTCATTAAGTAGCTTCTTAACACATTTGTTTCTTTCAAGCTTTTGTTTACTCATCAAAGCTGTTTCAGATAGCAAACATATTTCACTTTCATGCAACATATTAAGAATGAAATATTCATATATATTTCTACACAGTACTTGCTTTTGCAAACAACGTGAATGGCCAATTGCTTTTACTCGAGATCTAGGATGTCCATTTGATCTTTGCAAGATGCAGCAGATAGATGCATGGTTTCTGCATTATGCTGATTTCCGTAAGCTGCTTATCGGGTAATTTAGCATGATATGGCACTTTCCGTAAGCTGCGGATGTCCGCATCTTTCTGCATGATATGGCGCTTTCCGTAAGCTGCGGATGTCCGCATCTTTTCGCATGATATGGCGCTTTCTGTAAGCTGCGGATGTTCGCATCTTTCTGCATGATGCGGCTTTCCGTAGTCCAATAATTGCGTATGTACGGATCCGTATATGCGGAACGTTTCAGTAGGGATGGTGCGGCATCAATGCTAGAATTTTGAATGCGAATGTGGCAGACGACGCTGACGCTTTCACCATGTGCAAAAATAAAGGCATTCGACACCATCCACATTTTGGTAGGAGTGGTTCCATGCAGCGTTTGGAATTGATATGGGATGTTCACTGGACAACTGCTGGAGCCAGCTTGCTGTAGGGGCAGAAGCTACTGCCTCTATTTACTGCATCGGCACATCTTCATTAGCAGAAATAATTTAATTGTAGCTTGGCTGTGGCGGAGAGTTCATGCGCAATGCACTCGAATGCTCAGACGTGAAAACCTCTTGGGCAATGGAGCTCACCTTGAAGTTCGTATTTGTTTGAACGCTATTACTCTGGTTGCTGGTGGCTACTGAATCTTTATACACACTATCGACCTTCACTCTTTCGGGGCTTCTTTTATCGGCAGTTTGAAGTACATTCAGGCTGACTCGGGGTTTCTCGCTGGTTGCAACTGCGGCGAAACGTCTGGGAAAATGCAAGGAACTGCCTCAGGTACCAACTCTGGCCTCTTCGGGTGGTCAAAAATGACCGCGCCTCCTAGCTCCAAGGACTTTGGACTGAATAAGTTTTCGTACTCTTTAGTTTTAAGTGTCTTGGTTGTTCGATGCAGGTGATTGCATTGTAGCGCGTATTGTTGTCTATGTCCATTGTTTCGAGTGTAGCTAATTGTAATGTGTAGTATGTCGTTTGATTGGTGACTTATCGTATTCAATATTCTCGAGTGTGCATATTTGTGTATCACTTGATCTGCCATATTTGAGCATATAATTTTGTTTTGTTTATCAACTCTCGGTTCTGACTCGTTCTTTGGACTACAGCTGGTGCCTACTGGCGGGCCGAGTGAGACCACTTCTGAATTATCCGCGCTTTCGTGGTGCAGTTCTGGGGGCCGATACTTCGGCCCTTGCAATTAGCCCGGCGATAGCCTTCCTAAATGACGGGGCCTGTGACAATTATTCTGGCGTCCACGACAAGGACCTTTTTGGTGCACAGTGTGTCCAAAATAGTGAGAAAGAGCCTTGAGTTGTTGATAGTGCTATCGGAACAATTTTTGTGTGCTGCTCAGTGTTCTCGTTAATGAGTGTGCAGAGAGTGTTTCGATATACTGATTTAGGCAGATATTTTGTGCACGCGCAAGGTTTTATTGGCGAGACGCCTTGGATCTAGAGAAGATAGTAGCTCTTGGTGATAAAATGGTTCTTTCTGCCGCCGAACTATGGAATTAGGTCACCAAGAAGAAAAAAAAAAGAAAAAGAGAGGGCCAAAGATGAAAAGGCTGCTGAGCTGGAAAAACAAAAGTTGGCGGTTGGAATAGCCAAAGCGGAAAAAGCAGCTGAGTTGGAGAGAGAGAGGTTGGCAGCTGAGAGGGCCTAGGAAGAAAAAGCAGCAGAGTTGAAGAGAGAGAGGTTGGCAGCTGAGAGGGCGAAAGAAGAAAAAGAGGCAAAAGAGCGACAGCTGAAAGAAGAAAGAGAGCAGCAAATGAAGTTGGAGAAGGAGAGAGAAATGCTGGCAGCTGAGAGAGTGAAAGAAGAGAGACAAAGGAGCGGCAGCTGAAAGAATAAAGGGAAGCGGAGATGGCGGAAAGGAAACGGCAGCGGCAACACAAATTGGAACTCGAGTGGCTCCGTTTGCAACAGCAAATGGAAACTCCCGTCCAAGCTAGAGTTGAAAGCAGCAAACGGGAAGATCATGGCTTCCGCTTGAACCCAAGGAAGCTGCTCGTAGCGTTCGATGAAAGGAAGGACGACCTTGACGCGTACCTTCAGAGATTTGAGACCATTGCAAGAAGCCAGAGTTCGCCGGAACATCAATGGGCAACTGCTTTGAGTACTTGCTTCAGTGGCGAAGCGCTCAGCGTGTACGGCAGGCTAACGCCGACTGGTGCAGCCAACTATACAAAGGTGGACACGGCTTTATTGAAGTGATTTAGAGTTACTGTGGAAGGTTTCCTGGACAGATTTGGGATGGGAAAGCCAGCTGATGGCGAGACGACTACGCAGTACGCCGCCTGACTTAGCGATTATTTTTACAGATGGATCGAACGTTTAGACACAGCACAGAAGTATAATGAGCTTAGAGAGCTATTTATTAGAGAGCGATTTCTCACCAGTTGCCATCCAAGCCCGTTGCTGTACTTTAAAGAGAGGAGAGCTAAGTCGGTTGAAGACATGCTTGAATTGGCCAACCGATTCTTAGAAGCGCAAGGTGGCACAAATCTGGCCAAGGTTAAAAAGGAATGTCCCGAAACTTCGGATAAATCGGCACCCGAACAAAAAAAGTGTGCACCGGAGAGTGTCCCGCGTTGTTTACTGTGTAACCGAGTGGGTCATTGCGCTAACAGCTGTCGAACTAACTTTACAAGTCCTGTGGTTGTAAAATGTTTCAAGTGTGATCAGACCGGGCACAAGGCAGACGCATGTCGTAACGGAGCGAGTCAAACTCACCAAGCAGCCTGTGTGCAGGAGGCACCGAAAGCTAATGATGATGACGTTACCGACGAATTCGTTGAGTTGAAAATGGAAGGAAACTTCCTATTGTGGGTGTTGTAATGACAAAACGGCCAACCGGTGTCACAAAGGGAATGCAAACGCTGCCTGGAAAAGTTGAGAGCAAGTAGGTTACAGTGTTAGGAGACACCGGTATCTCCACGGTTATCGTGTGGAGAAACTTGGTACGGGAAAGTGAGTTAACAGGCAAAACAAAAAGGTTTTGCCTAATTGACAGCACGATTCGGATGCTTCCTGAAGCGGAGATTGACGTTGAAACCCCGTACTACAGTGGAAGGGTTACTTCCCTTTGCAAGACGACCCCCCTGTATGACCTCATCATCAGAAATATCGACGGAGCGTGAGGGCCGAACGATCCCGAATGTTTGGGGGAAGACCCGAAGATGGAGCACCCGGCAACCCAACATTCGAGAGCTACAGTGGAGGAGAATCATGCGAAGGTTTCCACCTGAGCTCAAGCTGAAGCCTGGATGCAAAAGACTGTGAATCAGAAGATGATCGTGTTGAACGAAAAAACGTGCCGTGCAGCTGGACTTGCGGCGGAACGACCTCAACCGACCAACAGTGAAAAGGTGAGGGAGTCGGCCAGCCAGGCCCAATGTCGTGACGTGAACAAGCTGGTGAATAACCACACAAGATCGGTTGAACGTTATGACCCGTTAACGGTGTCGAAAGTGTCAACGATGGCTGAGACGCCACCTCAGATACCGTCGATTGGAAGGGCTCGCCGGAATAGAACGAGAAAAAATATTAAGAGATCGAGTGAGCACCGCAAAAAAGGGCGCAATCGCAGCACTAAGTGCACAGTATAGGAAATTGGGTTGGATTTCCATACGTGTGGCAGTGTTGTGTGCAATACGTCGTGTTATTATTGTTGTTATCCTCTGTCACAAGTGTCAAAGTGTTTGCTGCGGTGACGTGATGTTATCGATATGATTGTGCAATTGTTGTAAGATAAACATTTGTACGCTTGTATTGTTTTGTAGTGTTGTACTCATGTACCTGTGGTTATATTTAATGTGTTTTGAGATCAAATTGCGATGTGTAATTTTATTGAGTGTTCTATTGTGAATGTGACGCGCCCTGAGCAATGGACTATGTTACAGAGTTTAAGTGTGTAGCGACTGTACGCCCTCGTTTGTGTGGTGTTGAATATTATGAGATAGTATTCAGAAAGTGGGGGGGCAGTGTCACAAACGAGCGCTCAGAAAAGACGGCGGCGCCGAATTCTGGCGACCAAGTGCTGAGAGACGCCTCAAGATCAACGCTAAAAGAAGAAAAAAAGTATCCAAAGACTCCCCGGGCACGCCGTCTCCCCCCTCGGAAGCGTAGTTTCGCCGACCAACCTCCTCACATCGGCGGCTGAGCAAGTCCTGGAAGGTTCTCGAAGGAAAAAGGCAGGGTGACGCAGAGTTGCGTCACGTGTCGCGAACGGCCCTCGAAACGTCTCGCCCTTTCCCCAGCCTTGGCTGTGCATCGCGCCGACGAAGCGATGAGAATTTTCTGGAATCTAGCGCAAAAGGTATCTAAGCGAGCAGCGAAAAGTGGTGATAAGGAGAAGAAGAAAGTTTGCGCCAGGGTGCGTAAGATGTTCCGCCTTGTCGGCCAAGGTTTCGTCCTCACTGACAAAGCAGAGAAGAAGAAAGTTTGCGCCCGTGTGCGTAGGCAGGAGAATAAAGTTTTGCGCAAGTGTGCATAGGGTCTTTCCGCATATCGTATCGGCGAAGGTTTTGTCCTTAGTGACAAAGCAGGTGATGAAGAGGGTTTCCGCCTGAAGGGTGAAGGCTGTTGCTACCAGCAGAAGATTAGTTTGAGACTACCGCCACAGAGCAAAGACGCGTCCTGCAATCGCTACGCCTGGGAAGCTGACGTGTTACCGGTGAAGTTTGGTGCTTGGAGAGCACTCAAATGAAGACGCAAGGTTTCCTGGAAGAGAAACTTCGGGGGCAGCGGATCGACAACAGTGCTGGACTGAGTGTATGATTCTTGGAAAAGCATCATTCACACTTTGTTCCAAAAACTTTGGACTGAATAAGTTTTTGAACTCTTTAGTTTTTAAGTGTCTTGGTTGTTCGATGCAGGTGATTGCATTGTGGCGCGTATTGTTGTCTACGTCCGTTGTTTCGAGTGTAGCTGATTGTACTGTGTAGTACGTCGTTTGATTAGTGACATATCATATTCAATTATTGTCGAGTGTGCATATTTGTGTATTGTTTGATCTCCTATATCTGAGATAATTTTGTTTTGTTTATCAACTCTCGGTTCTGACTCGTTTTTGGACCACAGCCGGTGTCTACTGGCGGGCAAAATAGGACCACTTCTAAGTTGTCCGCGCTTTCGGCGTGCAGTTCTGGTGGCTGATACTTCAGCCCTGGAAATTAGCCCGGTGATCACCTCCCTGATTAACGACACCTGTGACAATCGCGATGCGCTTACAGTGCAACGCGATGCTCAAAAAGGTAAGTGCTTCCAACGCTTTGCTACGACAACACGGAGGTGGCACCTGCCCGTCGCTTTGCGTTCTATACCTTATCACTTCCGAGACAGGTGCGCTTAATTCTCCGCGGGCGCGCAGGCCTTCGTTTTTGAAGGTAACTGCCAGATGGCGCTTGTGGATAACGTGCCTCGATGCGCTCGTTCGCCTCCGCTACACGCTGGAGGCACTCTAACGCAGCGCTTCCACAATACCATTCACCAATTTTCTTGCGCAGAACATCAAATAAACGATTTGTTCACTCTCCCCAGACGCAAGACTATCGTCTTTCGACAACATTTGCAATGTAACATGCAGATTTAAGACCAATTTTTTCTTTACCAAAACCGATTACAATTGACAGAGTTCAAGCAAATATTCGGCCAAATTGTATATCTTAAGTAGCCCTAGCGCCACACTCACATGTCGTTCTCTTCTGCTTATGTTACATATGCCGCACGCAACAACTGATAAGAAAAAACGGTCCCAGCGCGCCACATAGTTGCAATTTATTTATTTTATTTAGCACCAACATTTGTGCATGCAACTATAAGAAAAAAACAGTCATATAATCATATCGTGGTTTTGGGACGTTAAACCCCACAAATCAATCAATCAATCAATCTGTTTGTTGCGCCGACTGAGCTAGAGGTCACCAAATCGCAATTAAAAAACGTTTCTAAAAATGGTATTTGCGGCAACAAAATTTAGTGATCCAACTGTAAGAACAATGACTAAATTATGTTATCAATTTTGCGAGGGCTTTTCCCTCGGTACTATTGAATAAAATTGCCAAATTTGGGAGTTTTTGCAAGAACAAGGGAAGCCTAAAGAACAGAAATAAAATATGCGCTGTTGTCTCTTTGCCATCGGATAAATTGAAATTACTTAAGCGATGAAGTTTTGGAAGCAGGCATATAGTTCGAAAAAAAATTCCGCCATATCCACGAAGTGAATGATGATGAGTGGGCGAAGCTCCGGAGGTAAACCTGGTAAACCATGAATCCTCTGTACATTTTGCCCACTCGATTTTATTACATCGCTCCCCTTAGCGTACGTCGCCGCACTAAATCAAACGATTGCCTTCAACCAATGACACGCGCCATATGTGACATCATTCCTATTTTATAAGATCTCGCGTCTTTCATCAACTACAAGTACCGCTTTCTAGTTTAAAACATCTTGCATCTTTTCATCATCAGCTACAAGTACCACCATCTAGTAAACACTACAAGAACTAAACGAGAGGTGGCTACATGCAGGAGACGGTACCGCCATCTAGTGAACACTGCAAGAACTAAACTAGAAGTGGCTACATACAGTGGACGGTACCGCCATCTTGTGAACACTGCAAGAACTAAACTAGAGGTGGCTACATACAGGGGACGCACAGCCCACGCCCTAAGGAGCTTCGCCCCTAAAAATTTCGAATTTCACTTTATTTTTAGAAAACCTGTGTATTCAGCGTGAAAATTATGCCTTGGTGGTCGGAATAAGTATATGCACATTATCTCACGTGAAAATCCCAAGTATTTTTTAAAAACAGGTGAAGTTCCTGAGGGTATTATATTTGAACTAAATATGTTTTCGAAATTACTCCTCTCTACCACTTTTTCACCAAAGTAACTGAAGTGGCATGATGCACTCGCAAGGGCAATCTTCAGCACAAGCCCAAGTTTGTCGTCTACATACCAGGTTAGTGGCCTTCTGCTATAGATTACCATTGCGAGTGGATCATAGCGTTTGAGTAAAACAGGTGAAAATGTGGTGGAAATACAAAATTAAAAAAAAATATTTCTCAAGTTTAAAAATTACACCTTCTAGTAACCTTGTCTATTTTTAACTAATAATTAGTTATTTCAAATGATATATTCAGAATAGTTATAGCCCGACCACCAAGCATGTTTTGGACCCTGAATACAAAGCTTTTTTTTTCAGACAATCTGCGGTAACCTCAGCGCCTAAATTACTCTATTCAGTATTGCTTGAGCGAAAAGCATTCGAAGAATTGATATACATAAGTAAGTCATTAATTTTACAGTTAGATCACTACATTAAGTTGCGGCACATGCGGTTTTTTTTAATAAAGTCTAGTAACCTCTTCTAAAAAATATTGCTGTTTGACGCCCTCTAGCTCAGACGGTGCAAAACAACAGTCCCACAAATAAACAGGAAAATTTTTGGCAACGGAAAAATGAGCAGGGTGAGTTTCGAACTTCAAGAAACTTGTGAATGTTTTTTCAGTCAGATTAGTGATGGCTGAAAAAACGCTAAAGTATTTGGCATGGAATGACCTCTATTTTAGTTTAAAAATATAAGGTGGTCACCAGAGGTAATCATTGTGCAAGAAGGGTCTACTGTTACTTTCAGTGAAAGGCCACAAAGGAGTGCTCGTTTCCTCGCAGGAGAAAGGGGTATTGTTTGTCGCGCACATTCATCGAATTTTTGAGGGTGCATGTATATAGTTTCCACAATAGCTAGATTAGAACGATAGAAAATAATGTACCATCACCCTTCCGAGGGCCTTTAAGCATGCTGGTCACCGCAGGTGATCAACTTCAGCGTTGCGGGGCTAAGTATATTGATCGAGTGCAGCTTTTCCTTATAGATTCCTTGTTATGAGCAGCTCGAACGACATGACGACCGATTCTATCAAGATAATACTGGGAAACATAAGTACTTCGCTTGCTATGGGCGCTTCAGTCGTGTTGACGTACTAAAGGCGATCTGCTCAACAACTAATAAGGTCGTTGTCATAAATCGAACAATTCAGAAAAGTTTCAACTTCAACTACATGCTTTAGGGGTCTCTAATGGTGGCTGGCAATAAACATCTTCGAGACGATACCGAGCCACAAAAGAACAAGTCGTTACTTGTCCAAGCCTCAGCCACGATTATGATCAATGATGATGATGATGATAATAATCATGATGACGATATCTTTTTGCTGATGGTGTTCGATGGTGTGTAAGCGGCCGCTCAGTGTGAGCTGCTACAGCATACCATTGTGCACCGTTCTATTCTTTTATGGTCGGTCAGCCCGCAGCCGCCACTTCCATAATGTGTATCACAGGCTTACTAAGGCCCTTCATTCATGGTGGTCACCCGAGGTGACCACCAACTTCGTTGACATGGCACTCTGTACTGGCGAGTACAGCTCTGCATTTCTAAATAACTTAGCGTTAGCTACTCCTACAACACTCTTTTCCACACAATCAACATAATAATACATACTTTTGAATCCATAAAAATATATAGGGTCCACAATCTAGCGCGCCTTGAAGACGATAGCAGCTGAAAGAAGGCAAACATAACATGTCAAATTGAAACCGAAATGAGGTAGCGTCAGCTTTGTCAGATTGTCGAAAGCTTCAAAAAATGCGCCATTGAAAATCCGACACGCAGGGCTTAAGTGTTTGAAGAGTAGAAAATGAAGAAAAGGTGGTTACCCTCGGGTGACTACCACGCTGAAAAGAGTTGACAATTCGAGATCGCAAAGTAACGGTTGCTCGCAAATATAGCGTCGATAGACCCCCGTATCCCAGCTCGCTTGTCAGCCTTACCTGGCGCGTTTGAAATAATGCTACTTAATGCGCAAGGGTGTCTGTAACGTTTGCCACAACGCCGAGGTCGTTGGCGACATGGTGCGCCCAGTGTTCGTCGCTTGAGCTGGTGGCAATGGAGTCGTAGTCAAAATTCGGATCTATTAATAACTGCCCAAATCGTGAGATGATAATGGGGCCGACGACATGGCGATGGTACGGGTAACACGCTGTAATGGTTTACAGTATAGTTTTCATAAGTGTACAAGCATATTGGACACATGTAGAAGCACATCAATTGTTGGGTCACCATTTATGACCCTTTTAGGTCTTTTCTCCAGACTTTCAGGGTGAGGGGGATGTATTCGCCCCCGTACCTCAAGTTTCGCATGTGTAGTATGTTCTGTATTTCGCGTATACCCCGGTCGTGTGTGTTGACATCGGCCATTTTACATTACGGCCTCCGAGCGTCGTAGAAATCGGAGCCTCCCCCCCGTTTCTTTTTGCTGTACGTTCCGTTGTACAAACGACACATCAGACGTCATCGTGTCTCGTAAGTAGAGAATTTACGCATTTGTAATTGTTAGTGTCATGAAAGTAGGAAACGCATGCGCAACGGCGGGTTTACTGGGACAACTAAATTGTATTAGAGAAATACGGTCATTGCTCTGGCAGCATTGCGACACATCGGAGTTGTATTCTCAAGTAAGGAATATCTTCGTACCTGTGCGTGGCATATCAAATACGTGCAGAGGTTTGCTCGGAAAACCGATTGAATGGCGTCGAAAACGGTGTGGAGCTTCGACAAAGAAAAAATGGCCCCGAATCAGCATGTTACAATGCAAATGTCGTCGAAAGACGATAGTCTTGCGTCAAGAGAGAGTGAATAAAACGTTTATTTGATGTTCTGTGGAAGAAAATCGGTGAAGGGTATTTTGGAGGCGCAGCGTTAGAGTGCCTCGAGCGTGTAGCGGAGGCGAACGAGCGCATCGAGGCACGTTAGAAAGGAGCGCCATCTAGCAGTTATCTCTGAAAACGAAGGCGTGCGCCTCGCGAAAAAAGATGCGCGCCTGAAGATTAGTTCCTAGTCAGCGCACTGTCCTGTCTCCTGTTTCTTCCCTACCGTTTTTGTGCATTTTTAATAGGAAGCAGATAGATTACTGGTGCTCCAGTGATAAGAGTACACCACAGGCACTAGCAAGCCTGTCAGAGCCAATGAAAAAACACGCTTCAGGTAATATATAAGCAGCTGCTGCTGGCACGACATCTCATAGCAGAAAATTGCAGCATTTACGACTCATTGGCTCATTTTCTAATTTGGTCCCACTATCTAGTTCTGTGGCTTCCCTGATTACGTTATCCTACCTTTGGTAAGCTTTCCGTTCCTGTTACTGTCAACAGGTTGTCTGTTGTACGTATTGCGTGACCAGCCCCGGTTCATCCCCCCCCCCCTCCTTTTTTTTTGCTTGACGTCAGGTAGGCTGTCTGCCACTCCTACCTGTTCTGTTACGCATGCTGCAAGCTCTCGCTCTCTCGATGTTATTCCTGTCATGTTACGTCCTATTGCACGCTGCGGGGTTCTCAGCGTTTCGCTCTAGTTGTTTGTTAATTTCCATTTTTCTATTCCGCACGTCAGAACTGCCAGCATGCAGGGGTTGTACACGTTTTGCTTAATGATAGCGGCAAAATTTGTGACAATATTTGAAAGGGCCTGCCAAATATGCTCCACTACATCCGTATTTTTCAGCTAATTTAGTTTTTTGTGATTACGTTCGCTCGTAAGTACATATCCTTGGTGTACATATTTTTGTATATATTTTGCAATTTTTGGTTTTCGACCATACATACTTTGTTTCGCCAGGCCATTTCGCATTACTTTATTTTTCCCGTATTAAACTCGAAGCTACCTTAAAATTTTCTACGTTAGTTCCTCTGTAGTCTTTTGCAGTACTTTGCTATCAATAACTGAAGACATGATGTCGTCGGTAAATTGTAGATTGGGAAGCCATTCTTTCTCAACCTTAATTTCCCTTTCCTCACAGCCTAGCTGTTTAAACCATAACCGACAGATTTGGCCATAGCTTGGCAACACTGACCCCTAAATCTGGCAGCAGATTTGTGCGACACCAAACGGAACCTCGCCGCAATAGAAAGTTAGTAAATGTCTCATCGTACCTTTTGGAAACACATTAACAACATTCTCACAGGAACCTTTTTGACCCAGCTTCGCTGCTTCCGAATTCGGTATAAATACTTTTGCTTAATTTGGTGATAAGTAGCACATAATAATGTGTTGGTTCAACGAAATCGCGCGCTGTCATAAAGTGCGTCAGCATATTTTCGAACTGTTACTAACGTTAACTGGTGAACTCCTGCATATCATGATGGTACGCAAATGACCGAAGGAAGTAGAGCCTTTTAATGCAGTGACAATTTCAAACATCGGAGGCTCGCGCGTGCTCTCGACGATGCCTCCGCGGATTGTCTTGTACGGCACTGTTCGCTTCCTTGCGAAGGCTCGTGGGTTTCCGGGCGCAGGCCGCGCGGCACTCAGCCACACTAGCGAAGCGATTTGGAGCCACCAGGCAGCGGTGGCCAACGAGCGTCGCCTGCGACGCCATCAGGCACCGCACACGGCCCGACGACACGTCGGCAAAGAACGGGAAGCGCAGGTGGCGCTCGCTGCACGGCTGCGACAGGGGTGGGCCACAGCGGTGACCTTGTTGGTGCTTCTGCGAGTAGAAAATGGACCTCGCGCTTCTTTCATACAACATGGCAAAGGTAGGAGGGCAGGTAAAAAAAAGTCACAGGCGAAGCTATGAACGCGATAGCTAAAATTTGAAAGGTCACGCGCAGAATGGAAAGCAGATCGAAAGGTGCCCCGCTTTTCTCGCGGAAAAATTACGCACGAAACGTACTCACAGTTACGAATGCACGCGAATAAGCGTCTCATTTTTACTTCGCTGAGTCTGAAAAGCGTGCGCTGTTCGCGAACGGAGACTACATTGATTGCAGTGACCTTTGTGTTCCAAAGAGGGAAATATTTTCTTCATAGTTTCAGTAGGGTGATGGAACGTGTGTGGCCTTGATTTGTATACAGCATTGCAGATTCCTTTGTCAAGAAACGTCGGTGTTTGTTGTGAATTGCTTGTTGCGTTTGTTGCAATTCATCGACCTCCAAAAACGCAGTTTTACGTGATGGTACACTTCTCGCATATTGCGAAGATGTTCTGCGGTGAATGTATGACACTTCGACGCGCTCAGAACGCAGAAAGTGGATCACTGTTCGTTATTCTTGTTTTGAGCAAACTTGGAACGGAACAGTTGTCACATAGCCTCAACAGAAGAAAGAAAATTATAGAAATTATTGTTAGACTCTCACAACTTCACCATAACAGTATAACAACAAGATTTGTGTGGTCAGGAGAAACGCTGTGCAATGTAAGAACAGTTATGACAAGTTATTTGTGAGTTGCTTTCGTAGAACATTCACGATAGGGCATAAATATTTATTGCACACATGACAGTCGACCCTGTGTACCTTAAACAATGATTATTACAGAAGCATGGAGAGTTTCATTTATATTCTCTGTGATTGACAGAACGCAGAAAATAATCTTAATACCACTACAGCTGTGCCGCCTTCAGAGGAAACAAATTGCTAGAAAATATTCGCTATATGACCGCTAATGAGCTTTGGCATGGTTAGCCTGAAGGCGCTAATTTGATTCAGAGCCACAATAACGTCGGTTCGCTGGTAGCTTCCAGAAAAAATGATGGTCCATTTGGGTTCACTATGAAGGACAATAGCTGATCGAAATTCATCTGATGACCTGAGTATGATGTACGCTCATTTTAATAATATCGGTTATGCGATGGGAGATTCCTGAATGAAGGAGAGAGAAAATAAACACAGCATAGCTCGTAGATTTGTGGGAGAATAAACAGTCTCAAATCGTTGATTTTCTGAATAAAGGCGTTGAATGCGCCTTGGGGCACTATTCACCTTGGGGCACTACTAATCACCTTGGGGCACTACTAGCCATGATATCGTTCGACAGCCACTGCGATCGCTTGGTGATCGTTTGGGCCACACTCAATCGCGATGCATCGAGACGGCTCTTGTTTTCGTCGCACACCACAGTTGATGCGGTGCGCGTAACGGGAACGCAAATGTTGTTTCAAAAGTGCCGGCAGTCAAGCACTCTGAGTATTGCTGTTCAACCACTGGACGCTGTCTAAACCAAGTCCTTCTGCGCCGCTCAGAATAGGGGCAGACTGATCACGATAAGCTGGGCACCTGTAATTGTACGAGCTACTTGAAAAGTACTTCAAGAAAACATATCTACAATACACGCAAACTTAAACTGCGCTAGAGGCGAGACACTATAGAGATGATGCTGAAAGGAGTGCAGCGTTTCGCCCCTGGCATAATTTAGGTTCACATATCTATTACCACCTAGCGCCCAACACACGCTTCTCTAGTTCGTATCTATATTTGTCAGAATAACACTGACATGTTGGCACCTAGTCTCCAACTGCCCAGGGTTATATCATAGACGATAGATATCCCAGAGCACAACACCCCGTTAGAATCACTGAAGTGATGTGGTATGGTGGTGGTAGTGTGAAGGCGCACTCCTGACTGGCATAAGCAGTGTGTACAAACATTGTCACATCCATATCAATATTTTACTACAAAACTTAAGGTCATTAATTATAAAAGAGTGGCTGACCATGCACTTGTTCTGCTGCGAAGCTACCAAGACAATTTGGGCAGAGTGATCACGCTTTATGGCAGCGTTGCCATTACCGCCTGCCAAGGCGATCGGCTCATCGCACTCAGCAGGCCTTAAAAGCAGCCGCAATAACTTGCGCCACTTCAGGGCCAATGAAGGCACTGCAGCCGTCATGTTTGAAACACTTTCCCCTATCTGGGTGCCTTTGAGTACCGCACCTAAAGTTTACTGTAAAACGTCAAACAACGTTTGGCTGCTAGTGCTTCCAAGCACACAAGTTTTGTCTTATTCAATATGTGATTGTGTAGCTAACACCTGGTCCCCCCAAAGACAATTCTAACAAACAATTAGCACAGGTTATAAATCACTCCACGATAAACTTGATTCCCAACATTCAGAAGTGATATCTGCCCTGAATGAGGTCAAAGAGGCTCACTGTTCAATGGATCAACACATCGCCAATATCAGCAACAGATCTAAGAACTGCAGAGTAGACTTGTGTTTTAGGATACTTGAAGTTGAAAGCATGAATACAACACGCACAAAGAGAGACACTACACAAACACGGAGCGCCACTTCCTACAAATATTTCATTAGAAAGAGCACAGAACAAAAGACCAGCAAGAGACTTTTCGCGGTAGAACCACACATTAGATCGTCTGACGGAAACACGAAGAAAGACTAGTCGCTCATAAGGCCTTACTAAACGAACTGTTCAATGAATGCGAATACCGTTCACGTCGAGAAAATCTGATATCGCACGGCATAGCAGATGCCGCTGCTCAAAGATTCGCACAGTGAGAACAAGACGTCTTCTCAAAAATAAATTCAGCCTTAAGTCTGAACAAAAATAGGAGCGACGATCATATTTCCCGACTACATAGACTTGGCTGTTTCTTCCAATATAAGTGCAAACCTTTTGTCCTATCTTCTAAAATCTAAGAGAAATGATTCTGTCTTCAATAAATGAGCTATAATCAACAAGTGTGTCCGTAAGTAAAGACCCTTGTTAGGCAACCGTAGAGAAGTCGGGACAAAACTATACAATTTTTCAAAAAAAGTAGCAAATTTTTTTTGAGGTAGATTGAGCTATATATCCACAAAAAATTACACTCCCCTGATGAAGCTGACATTGCCTGTGAACATAATTCGGGCCATGCTCCAACAAATGCTGAATTGTTACCTGCCTTTACAAACCACCATTCTGATGCGTCTTTTTTTTTAACAGTTCGGCATTAGCCACGCAGCTAGTCCTCTTCAGGTTTAAAATTTTTGTTGTCAAATGTGTGCAGGCTTATCAATAAACAGCACGCTCTATTTCCTATTTTTGGCTCGTGTGCCACTGACGTGGTTGCATATTGACATGCATTGGTTGACCGCTCAAATTTTCAGTCAACGGTTGTTTCTTTGTCACTAGAAATATGTGGTGTACAGTCATGACCGCGATCTAAAACTGCGTGGTAATGCCCGATTAATGCTGCTGATCACACTGGGTCTGCTAGGATTGCATTAACGACGTAGTTAGTATTGGTTTCTTTTCGGGCTGTCTTAAACCCCTGAAACACACTCTGAAACACACTACTGTGTGCTTGTTATGGGCCGCCAAAGTAACCAACTATTTGCTGTGATGCACATTCACGTTATTAACTTTCGCGTCTCAGAATCTCCTCATTCCCCCTTGTTTTTTCTGTGTGACTTCAATTTTTTCAAAATAAATTGGGCGTCACAATTTCTCTTCGTTGATGGTTCGTTCACTGAAAATAAATATTTTATTGACTTGTGCTACAATTTTATTCTCATGCAAATTGTTTCTAGGCGTAGTACTACAACTGGCACTACTTCATCAATTATGTTTGACCTGGTGCTCGCCAATAGCCGCAACGTAGTGCACTCATAATTGTTTACCTGGAATAAGTGATCCTTGTTTAATACACTTTTTTCGGTAAAGGTCTACGTCAAATGTCCTAAAAGCAAACCAAAATTTATCCGAGATTCTGCGAGAAGTGATTACACAACATTCAACAAAGAGTTTGCCCTATTCATTGACAAGTACATGCCAGCATGCTTTACCTAGACCGTCGTAGATATCTAGATTCGAACTTGTGTAAAAATAAGGTAACTTCATTTGTTGCTAAATACGTTCGACTGTGCAGGCTCGCCGACAGATAATTTACCCCTTGGCTTTAGACATTAAAACGATTGTGACACAAGAAAAAAAAACTGCTTTTTTTTACCTTGTGAATAACACTCAAAGTTCTCCTGGTTTTAATGATTGCTCTAACACACTTCATGGATATCGCACCACGTTAGGAGAATCAAAGGCAGCCTTCTATATACATGTCTACCTTCACTTCTATCCACTGTTGTGATCGGCCGCCATGTCTCGGCGCCACTTGGGTGCGTGGAATGGTTCCGGCTAGATCAACCCCAATTTGTTCCAGCTTTGCAGCGCCCCCCCCAAAGGTGCCCAGAAGCAGCGACGTCACTGAAAATTCTTCAGGGCCGGTGGCTCATCATCACATAGATAGTGTTGGGTGGCTCCACGCGCCAGAGCCTCTTTGGTCATGCTCGACCGTCTGATGGCTTAGAAATGGTTATCAAGGTACACCAGACTTTGAGCCGAACCTCGGGGAGTGCTCTTCGCGGACGTTTCCCACGTTTCATACTACCTTCTCGTTTTCATTTTTCCGCACAGCGTGGTCTTCCCGGCCTGGCAGCCACATTTATTAGCCAACACAACATGCGGGTCACTACGTCATTACGCTGTGCCGTGTTGTGCCGCACAATTGCATTGTCCCTTCCCTCTTTCTTAGGTTAAGAAAAAGGCGGCATTTCACTTTCCCACTTCGGGGGCAGAGGAGAAGACGACAATTTCGTGGACTCAATTGAGTCCTGGACTCAGTTGTTTTTCCTGCAGGGAATCTTGGGAATATCTTGGCTTTAAAACGCGAGCGCAAGGCGCTTCAAGAATCCTACCATCATTCATCTAGTACCACGCTACCTTCAACAAGTAAAAAACTGCTTCTAAATTACTGTAAATACACGTTCCTGATATCAGCGCTAGTTCTTATGCTCGTCCTCGTCTTTAAACTTGGAGGACTCTGGTCCCGACGAATTCCCCAGTCACAACACTGTGAATCTACCAATATATAGAAGCATTCTTTTGGAAAAAAAGCAAAATAAGAAATAACTCATAGGCTCTGACGGTTGTCTCATCATCAATGAATATTTATACATAATATTTGGTGACACCTTTGTGAAATATTTCTATGATTGCTGTAGTGACACAGTGTTGTGCATGTAATAAAATTATTTTTCCCTATGAATCCACTTGTTCATTTTGTACATATTTAATTGTTATTTCCTGGTTGAAAACTACATTTTTCTTGTGATGCGGATGAAATCAATTCCAAATTTTTGAATAGTTTTGCTGTGTACTCTGTTATACTTTCATACACCTTTTCACCCAAAGATGGAGTGCTCAATTTTCCCTGCATACTGAAAGGCGAAAAAGGGGATACCTCTGTTAAAATTAGGTAACCGGTATTCAAATATCAGTTAAAGGTCAATTTCACTTACTGAAGTACTTTGGAAAATAATTGAACATGTTATATTTACCAGTTTTGTTTCCTTTCTTCATTTTTTCTGATGAACTTTTTCTACTTTATTTCAACGTAGCTTTTGCAAGAAATCCTCTAGCAAAATGCAACAAATACTGTTTAACCACAACACTTCCACTTTTTTAGACAAAGGCAGTGTTATTCACTTTGTCTTTTCAGATTTTGCCAAAGGTTTTGACAAGCTGTCTTATCGCCTACTACTTATACAACGTAGTATTCTTGATAATGATCATAACACCTTGAACTGAATAGAATGTTTTTCGACTAATCATAGTTATTTTGTAACTGCTAATGAACTGCTAATGGCTTACCTACTGGTTTTGGCAGTCCCACTAAATTATTTGCTGTTGATTGCGTTCCACGCAGTGATATGACTGATAAGCAAGATAAGCCTAGTCTTTATACAAACTTAAGTAACATATAATACTTCTGCTGACGATAGAAAATGTTCTTGTTCTCACCAAATGGTAAATTACGCATTTATCGCGTCGCTATGACTTATTCACATCTGTCAGCTGTGCTATCAATAACATAAACCTCGAGTACTTAACATCCTATAATGGTGTCGGAGTTCAGCTCACCAAGAAACTTTCTTACATCTCTTAAAATGGCAACAGATCTCCCGCGTACATAAGTAGAATTTTTTTTCATAGCTGCACGTCGTTAAAAATAATATTTACAAACACTAATTAGACTTGAGCTGAAGTGTGCTTCTTTAATTATGGACACCAGGCAAAAACATATCTATCATTGAATCAGTTCAAAATCGTTCACAGCGTTTCATTATTTCAAACTATTCTCGCTCAACTAACATTTTGCCAAATAAATTGGCCCTTTGACTAACGGATTTGAAACTTGCAAGAAAAATTTGTCTTGTGCTTTTTTTCGAAAAATCATCTAACAAAATAATTCACTTAAATAAGGATTGATGTCAGCGCCTTTCGCTTTGTTTGTATTGATCATCAATAAAAAGTTTTCATTCTTTTTTGCTGCAGTAATGTTTTTCCAGGGTCCTATTTGTAAAAACAAACGCTGAGTGTAACAGCCTTCCCCCCTTTATTGCTGCACTGAAGACTCGTTCTCGGCAGCGCTAATTCATTATGCCTTCAGTCTCTAATACTTTAGAGCTTTTTGAACATTTATTCTCATTGTTTGTTGTATTTCTGTACTCTACTTTTAAATTTTTATTGTATATTTTTTTTACCCACTCCATTCTACGACGCCTCTCTTCACCATGAAGGTAAAATAAATAAATAAAGCGGATACTGCATTACATCTTATATTCCTTTACAGGAAAAACTATAAAATTATGAGGAGATGCATGCCACATGCAAGTGGTCGGCAAATGGATAGGACCTCAGCGGCGGCACGTTTGTTTTCCTTCAATGGGGCTTCCTTTTTTTTTTTTTGTCGTAGTTACAGAACGCCCGTAAAACTACGAAT
Organism: Rhipicephalus microplus; assembly: GCF_043290135.1. Taxonomy (NCBI): domain Eukaryota; kingdom Metazoa; phylum Arthropoda; class Arachnida; order Ixodida; family Ixodidae; genus Rhipicephalus; species Rhipicephalus microplus. The sequence goes on from NC_134710.1 coordinate 452,428,596, forward strand.
AATGGCTTAAGTTGGTTCTATGTGGAGCGAAAAAAAAGTATGCAAGTATATTTATTTTATTTGCTCAATACTGAAGATTCGTGATTCAAACAGAATGCCTAATACATATAGATCAGGAGTAGCAATAACAGAACAACGATATAAGCTGACGAAGCCAGATTTGTAGTTTGCACTAGAAATGAAGTTGCAGTAGCAATTTTTCTCGGAAAATGAGAAATACACAAAACTACGGCAGCTTCACAAAAATAGAGCTAAGCCAGAGGGAAGGGTGTCGCTGAGTGGCTCTTCTTGTATTTTTGAAATTTTCTTTCTTCCTTCCTTTCTACAGTTTTCGTTTTCTTATTGACTACATCAGCACTTTTCTTTTTCTATCGCTTTCTTTGGCTCTGTTTTCTATCTTCATTTCCTCTTTTTTTCTATCTCTACATCTTTTATGGTCTCCCCTTCCTGCGTATCCCGTGGTCTGAACTGTAAGTTAACGCTCGCACCTGACGTATTGAGACCCGCAATGGTTCTCCAGTGGTTACGCTCTTGGACTGCCACCCGCAAGTCGCGGGATTGAATCCTGGCCGCTGCGGCCGCATTTTTATTGAGGTGAAAATGGTTGAGACCCGTGAATTTAGTTGAAGGTGCCTGCTTACAAACTACGAGGCGGTCAAAATTTCTGGAGCCCTCCACTACGGCGTCTCTCATGATCATATATTGTGGTCTCGTAACGTTGAACCCCATCAAATATTACTGGCTATACTCTGTTCTGAGGCTTCCCCAATTTCACTGACACATGCAAGTTTTTACGAACTGATTGAACAGATCTGCTGTTAACATGTGAATAGCAGCAAGTCATGGGGCTAAGGTATATTTAAAAATCTTTGAGCCAGCTAGTTAGGCGTGTCATATGCGGCAATCAATCGAGAACTAGCTTGTTATGGAACAGTGTAGAAAGCGATTCTCTGATTGTTTTTTTTTGCTTTTCTTCGTATAAAAGGGAAATGTAAATGGCTCACATTAAACAAGATGGTGTATTAAGTACAGCAAATTTCCAAACCACACCGTGTTTAACGGCGCGTGGTTTCCCCTTATCTAGAAGTGCTGTCTCCGCATCGTCACTTATTTCTTCTTGAGTAGAATACCAGCATAGCGTCGAGTCTGTCAGGCTTTCGCACCTTTCGACTACATGCGGCTGTGTCCGCTTGCACTGTCACAAAACAAAATGAATGCACTTTATTACGCTTGGTACTCCTGCGAGACAAAGCAGAATGGGCCAGTGACTGCATGTCAAAGTAGGGTACGCCACAGTTAACAACAGATATTTCTCGCATGTCGTCCTTGATTGCTCAAAACATCCTGCCGTCCTGTGAAATTTCTGAGGTCCCCAATCAAAATCCTACGGCAGCAAACGCCCGAAGAGAACAACGTGGTCGTTCTTCGCATTTTCAAAGGTTGTTTAGGCGCCCTCTAAGTATATTAAAGGCTTTAATTGAATACCTGCGAAAGTATCAATATCTCGTTCAGTCGAATGTTCTCGTAATATATTCACGGGATTAAGACGACAAAGAGTGCTGCTGAAAGAATTGTAACTACTCAACTGTTCATTGCGTCAACTTGTGCCCGAAAATTGAATGGTCAATGTCAAGTGTAGGGCTCCAGAAATGTAGACCTTATGGTGTTCTTAACGTGCACTGTCATCACACGGCACACAGGTCTCCAGAACTACCCCTCTATCGAAATAGAATCGCCTCTGCCAGGACCAAACCTGCGAATTTCCGGTCCGCAGCCGAGCATCGTAATCACTCTACCACCGAGAGGGATAAAGAAGCTGTGTTCATGAAGATAATCATGCATTTGAGGATCAACAGGTGTACGCACAGAAGTAGGCGTCAGAATTGTAGCGTGCGGGCTTGTAAACAACAGTAAATTTGAATGCTTGACGTCTCAGGCTCTGACGTGCGACGCGCTGCAAAAGATCTCTCAAGGTTGCTAGACAACACAAGGCGTGGTGGTCACGCCATGTCATCTCAGTTTGCTCAATTTAATACCGCCCTGAAAAGCCATATTTTCTTTTTGTAATTATGATGTAGTGCTGTTTTCCAATTTTGTTGCAAATGCTGCCATGCCTTCTTTTGTTTCATATATTATATTTTTGCGCACCCCACATGTAATGTCCCTCGGGAATCTCGAGGTACTAATAAACGAACAACATGAAATTGAAGGGCCTGCAGCATAGGTAGGGGCAAAACACTGATATAGCTTTCGCTAGTGTACGCGATGACGGGTATCTTATGCGGGTCAGAGGGACTGCAGATTTGCTGGTAACGTCGCATAGGGAGAGGATCGCTTTATATGCGAATTGAACCTTTTGTGATCTCAGTGTTTGGTCAGTTACCCCGATTATCTGAAGTACTGTTTCAAGGTTTTGGAGGTGCTTTTCAAAGCTGGGAGTAAAGATGACGACGCCATACGGCTATGCACAAGACAAGCCTGACACTATAGTCAAGACAGAACAGCGTTCTTGATGTGCTGAAACATCGCAGGTGCTGTGTACAGATCAAACGGCAGGACCTTGAACTCAAATACGTGTTGAGTGTTATCGAAACCATCTTTTCATTGCTTTTCTTGTCGACTGCAACTTGACAGTTGTGCTTTGCCTCAATTCCCTTACATTGTCGAGGTAAGACATCGTCTATTCGGGATAGTCTATATGTATTGTTTTCCCGATCTTGTTCAGGTGAGTATAATCAACACAGAAACGCAGAGCTTCATGCTCTTTTTTCACCAAGAATACTGCCAATTCCTACACACTTTTCAAGGGATTCAATATTTAATGCTGCAATATTTAGCTAACTTTGTTGCATTTTAGCATCACGTCCTCACGTGCAAAGCAGGCAGGCTCTTTAGTGGAGTAGTCGAGTATTTTTTTCCAATAAGCTGTGGTGGTTCCCACGTGGCGTTTGTTGAATTCTCGATGACGACCAGAAACATTGTTTAGCTGCAGAAGGCATCGAAACTGTAGTGGCTGGCGAGCTGAAGATTGGCGTTGACAACATAAGACGCTTGGGTCATTGAGGTCATTGATATATCTTCGTCAGAATCGTCAAAAAAGCAAACGCCATGCCGAAGGCCACGTTTTCTTCAATGTGCGCGATCATCGCACACCTGGGCAGGTGTCTGCCTTTTTGGCTGAAGTTCGTTAATATCACGTTTCCTTTTCCTTCGTGTAACCAAGCAATCCAGCCCCGCCGCGGTGGTCTATTGGCTAAGGTACTCGGTATCTGACTCGCTGGTTGCGGGATCGAATCCCTGCTGCGGCATCTGCATTTCCGTTGGAGGCGAAAATGCTGTAGGCCTGTGTGATCAGATTTGGGTGCACGTTAGAGAACCCCAGGTGGTCCAAATTTTCGGAACCCTTCACTACAGCGTCTCTCATAGTCATAATATGTTTTTGGGACGTTAAACTTGACATATCAGTGAATCAATCAACCTAGTAATGCGTGTTTCGGAGCAAATGCAGTGGTCTAGTAGCAACCACTGATCGCACTCGACAACACTTTCATTGTCTTAAGACTTTTCGGTGTCGATAACAATTATGATTCAAGGGTGAGGCGGAATGGTGACTTAATCCTCCAGCACGTTCAAGGCAGGGTGACACGAGTTCATGTCCGGCGCTGAAGCTTTGTCCATTGATAGCTTTATGGACACAGTTCTGAAGTCCATCATAGTGCCTTGGTAGATTAAAAAGTCCATGCAAAGTATGACATTGCTCTAGCGATGTTGCAGGATTCACAATTCTGTCTGAGCTGTGGTTAGTAGGCAGATAGCAAGTCTGCAATGACGAACACAAAATAATCGAAAAAATTACCATAACTTAAGCTTATTGTCAAAATAATACATTTACGAAACTCTTATGATGACAAGATGCTTTTGTTTTCAAAATGTAGTAGTACAGACATAATTTTTTTTGCATTTCGTTGGCATTCCCAACCAATAATAAGAAAAAAAAAACTAATAACTAGGTGGTTTGAAGGAAGCAACAAGCTACATTTCTGGAGAAGTTTTGATGAAGTTTATTGGTTCAAAAGGTTGTTTTTTATGATTAGGCAATTAAGTTCAAACTTTGTAACAAACAATAGTTTCAGTCACTTCATATGAAAGAAAGCACTGTAAATTTGGTCACAATATGAATGTATATACGCATGCGTATGTAAACAAGGCATCAATTTAAGGGTCATTCGTGCCACAACATTGCTATTGTCTAAGCAAGCCCGTTGGCAATCTAAAGGTTTTAAATATTGCATTAGTTCAAACTTGTCGCGAGTGGCAAAGATGCTCACCTTTCCCCTAACCTCATCTGTGGGTCTGCACATCCTCATGCACTGGCTCCGCGTACGAAAGGCGGTGGCGTCGGCACATCGGCCGGCCGGGAACTGCCACGTGCGGCAGCGGAGACCATCGAAGAACCACCACGTGGAGCGTACAAGCTCCCTGTGATCATATTGAAGGACACGTGTGAGTGCTGTGGCCAAGTGGCTTTCAATCGATGCTGTGGCGCAATCGCAGACACCAACTTCGTAAGGTTCATAAATGGCGCGCATGAACTATAGTTGTTAACCTCATTTGAAAACTTATGTCGTCTGGAAAAACTGATAATGATGCGTACTGACAAAACCGGTTCAATTTTTTTTGTTGCAATGAAAGATACAAACAGTGAGAAAGGTGCTGGCTTGATGTTTTTCAACAAGGCTAACCTTAACCGGCACATGTGAATGGGCCTCGTGCGTAAGCTAAGTGGCATTTGATAGATATGTGGGGTTTAACGTCCCCAAACCACCATAAGATTATGAGAGATGCCGTAGTGGAGGGCTCCGGACCACCTGGAGTTCTTTAACGTGCACCAAAATCTGAGCACATGGGCCTACAGGATTTCCACTTCCATCAGAAATGCAGCCTCCGCAGCCGGTATTCGAACCCACGACCTGCGGGTGCTTAGTGGCATTTCTTTTTTTTTCTTCGAAGTAATCCCGAAGTAGTGCAAGTTGCTCTTTCAACTATACCTAAATCTATCGGTGCATTTCAAGCATTTGGAAGAAATATTAAATTCACAACAGAAGAATAAACTACAAGACACTTTATTGAAAGTTATGTTTATTTGTATAGCGAGCGTGTGGGCAAATTAGACGTTTTTATTGTCTTTGATCTTGAAACAATCATTCACCTGCCATCATTTATGTTGAGCCAATCGCATTAACAAATTGATTCAATCATGTGTATTTTAATACTATATACTGAGTAAGCAATTTTTCCGTTAGGACATTAACAACAAAAAAGTCAATCATGCTGTTAACTGGAAATACTATTGGGGAATTATTGACCGCTCATACTACTCTCTTGATCTATCACAGGCGTATTCCACTAACCCCTTCCCATTTACATCCTTTAGTGCCATCAGTGCTTCATAAATTTCAATGATGTATGTCAGTACAAGACATGTACAACAAACAAGGTCGTTCAACATTTCTGCGCCATTGCGCAGCCCTCGTCAGGACTCTACATTGCCTAACTAACCTCTGAAGCTATACATATCTTTTTTTTTTGTTCTCCACGTTTCTCTCTTTTGGACCAATCATTTCTCGTAAAACTTTTTTTTCGTCGTAGCGTGAGCTACGACGCATCATACAACAATGATATAAAAAAACAGCGTGTGGGAACATTCACTCAAGAGAGAATTAAACACTGTACAAACTTAGTTGGTGACAGCCTAAGAATAAATATAGGATCCACCTCTGAAACCGCTTTGGTCTTACTTTTCATGCTTTCAACGGGGCGCTACTTAACGCTCTAGAAACGACGGAAAGCGATGAAGCGCCGCAAAACACTCTGATCTGATGCCACTGTGGTGCATGTGAAATGTGACACAATCACACATTTCAACTGCGTCTAATGACGACCGACAGGTATTGTGCTGTGTACGTGTGGATAACAGGTGAATGCATTTTCATTAGTTCGTACGTCATAGCAAAAGGTAGCTCTCGTCTATAGGACGCGCAAAGTACAAATGAATAGTGGCGTACATTGTTTTTATATCTTAGCTTGCCACCGACTATAGGTAAGCTGCAATTAGATAAACTGCCAAAGGTAAGCTGCCAATAAGCTGAGAAAACTTGTGCCGCTGTGCAGGGAAACAATGAGACAGCAATAGGTCTACAAGCAGCAGACTTACATCCCTTTCCTAAAACACTCCAAAATATTACTGATTGGTGTGTATACGGTTATCTTTGTCAGTGGTCGCTTTACGACCAGCCGTAGTCTTAACCTGATATTACTGGAACATAAGAAATCACAAACGGCAAGCTCACATTTAAATGTTTCTTTACGCTGCCTAGAACTAGAATATAAACGCATCCCCCACTGCAGTGGCCTAGTGGCTAACGTACTCAGCTGCTGACGCGCACGTTGTGGGATCGAATCCCGGCTACGACGGCTGTAATTTCTATTGAGGCGAAAATGCTGTAGTTCCCAGTGTTCAGATTTGGGTGCACGTTAAAGAAACCCAGGTGGTCGAAATTTCTGGAGCCCTCCACTACGGCGTCTCTCATTTATATGGTGGTTTTGTGACGTTGAAATCCACACATCGATCAATCAGAATATAAATGCATGCCATAATTCGACGAATGTGCAGTTTTCTATCGTCGCAGAAATGCAGGAACATTTCTAATAACTGGGGCTCACCGTAGCGACAGTATTGATAGCGCATGCGTGGGTCAATCCTCTATCATCTTGAATAATGATAAAGAACAAATAAAATGTCCAAACAGTTAATATTCGAGTAGACCACCAAAGCGCTCCAGTTTAGCAGGTGTTTTATTGACTTCAGACTCTGGAGTTTAGCAAGCTGCGTAGTGCCACTTTTCAGAAGTATTGTACAACGCAAAGTCAACCACCGTAAAAGTGCACGACTTCTGTCACTCAGTTTGCGGTGGAACCCAGTGCAGCAGTCGAGTGCTAAACAATGATTTAGGTCAGTGGTGCGCATTTCGCGCATTTGACATTTGGAAAGAGAGCAAATCATTTTTATCTGCTAGTCGGACGCCCCACCAAACTGCCATGAATTTCTCGTTCGATCACACGCCAGAATGCCGGAGAAAATAAAGGCAGACGCGACAGCTCCGTGCCCTACGACGAAAAGCTGCAATCAATGCTACTGCAGGTAAGTGCCACGAATGTAAAGAACTGAAGAACCACGTTTACGTTTACCAGTTTTAATAAGTGCCGTACGAAGCAGACAAGCAAGAGTGCTTTATAAAGCATTCGAGGTGTTCGGTAAGGTAATTATACGTAATATACGCAGCCCCTCGTAGGAGAAAGCATGACAATGCGGCTGTGCTGCTTTTTTTTTTGCCTAACCCCGACGAAGAACCGTGGTTAGTATTTCCGTATGAAGCTCAGCAGAATCTCTGACCACGCTGCCCACCATGTAATGCAGCATGAGCAGCAAGTGCAGACTAAAAATACGTGATGAACAACATGCACGTCGCCACGTCACATTAAATAAAATTGGTTGCCACCAGACAGAATAAAACACTCATTTGTTTGAAGGCTCAGTGCGCTGGTTTTAACTGGCAAATGCTTACAAGTACACAGTACAAGTAATTTGAACGGTATTGCTCCTCACCATTTTCAGGTTTCTTTTACTTCTGTTGTACCCCATTAAAGTGGACACGTTATACCCCTGTCACACGTGGCAATTTGAGTGCACTCTGAGCGGTTGTACTTATGCTCGCGGAGTGTCATTTTGGCGCTTCGCTGCTGCATGAGAAAGAGAAGTGTGCTTTGAGAATGATCACAGTGGCAATGGACGGATTTGAAGCACAACGTATGTTGGTTATTTTTGCGCATGTGTCTCATCGTCATATCACATAGTCTTCGTGGAAGTAGCCCCTGTGGCACACGCTATTTTAAAGGACTAGAGAACGACTCACCTACACATGTGTTAGTGTGCTTGGAAGTAAACAACGCGGCGGACGCCGCCCTTGCAAAGCATGTGGCTGCCGCATTCACTAGCAGACTTGGCCGCATAGTGACCTATGGTGAGAGTAGCGAGCTTTTTGTTATATTCGATTAGTTGTTTTCAACACATAGCATTATTTCTTGTGTCAAAAACAATGCTTGAAATAATAGAAACACCACTTTAGGCAACAGCGTTTTTCTGTACAAGCCACTGGTACCTATAGGCTACACACATCGTCGCAGCCGTCGCAGCAAAGTGAGGTGGACGAACACACTTGCCGGCAAGTGTACTTTGACACCAAACTTTTTTGTGTGACAGCGCGCAAATTACACTCGTGGCGAAGTGTACTCGCTGAAACTGCACTTAAGTTGCCACGTGAGACCTCGTTTGCAGTATACTATACAAACGAAAAAAAAAACCGTCGCCTACATAACATTTGCGCTTGCGCATAAACGTTCGCAAGCAAGAGAAGGAATGTGGGGCTTTCACTCGGTTAGTCACCTTCATGGCGGGGGGGGGGGGGCGCATGTTTGCCCTATATATCACATAGCAGGGGAGAGAGTGCTGCGATAAACCTTCGCCGCCCCCTCCCCCCTTCTGAATGACAAGCCTGCGCACGCTTATCAGGATTTGTAACCAAGCAGCCTGATGCCCAGGAGACGAGAGCTGAAAGGAGAAATCACCTCAAAAGGTGAAAATCACCGGAGGTACTAGTCTCTCATAAAGTGAGCTTTGAACCAATGATGGTATGCATACATAGGAAACTGAATTGATCTTTTATGTACTTCACCACACTGCCATTACGTACATAGTCACATTTTACGCAATGGGGTTTTACACAACGGATATCTGCGAACTTCCCTCGAGCTCAATGTCGTACGATGCTCACGTGCACCTGCGAGTTCCACAGCGTCTGATACTTTTTTTAGCAATGTAGCCGTAGTTTCCTTTATTAAGAATCTGTTTTTCTGAAGCGTGAAATGTCGAAAGGAGCTTTCTAGCTTCTTGATTTTTTAGGAAACCGCAGCTGGAGACCAACGAAACAAGATTTTTGATTGCGGCCTAAACACAATCGTTTGGGGACCACTCTCTTTGTCCTATCCACTTAGCACCAAGGCTGCGATGAGGGCGCTAGAGGCAGAGTTTTTCGCAGCACTGCCTGAGCAGAGTCTGTCGTCTGCTTTTTGAAGACGCACAGATAACTTTTCTGCCTTAAACTGTTCATTGTAAAAGGCAGACACTGTACACACACACACACACACACACACACACACACACACACACACAGATATATATATATATATATATATATAAAGGAAAAAAGGGTACACCTAACGGCTCAGTTTTCCGTGTTTTGACACAATAATAACGAGATCTTACAGACAATAATGCCAAGGAGTGTATAGAGGAAGTTATTACAACCAATGTAATGTAAATAGAAAGAAATAAAAGTGTGTAAAAAAATAATTCGCCGTGAGCATGAATCGAACCTACGACCTTAAAATAACGCCTTCGATGCTCTAACGACTGAGCTATCCCGGCAGCTATCTCCTCATCCACTTTATTGGGTTTATATGTGAATTTAGACGTGGGAGTGTCGGTCGCTATCTGTAGCCATATATATATATATATATATATATATATATATATATATATATATATATATATATATATATATATATATATATATATATATATTCAGGAAAAAGGGTATAAAGACTGTTGTTGGTTTGGCGTGTAACGTTCCGTCTGGTACACCAGAGTACAGCTGCCATGGACGTCAGCGGAATGGAGATCGGCGGCAACTGCTTGCACGGCCAACTCCAGTGCCAAGCTTACTCAACAAGAGGGAGCCGAGAGACACCGAGCCATGCAGGGCCCCAGCAGTGATGACGTCGCCACTCCCATCAGTGAGGTGCTACAACGCCAGGCGGACGAACACGACGAAGACTAGGGCAGCGGCTTCCCATTGACACGGGGAAACAAAAGGTACGGGCAGTCTCGAACACGCATGGTCCTCGTCATTTCTATCGATTAGGAAAATGCTTGGAAAACGGGTGCAATACGAAAAACCTGCGGAAAACTTAACCAAATATCTGTCTCACTAAATTAAACTTAAGGGTCGCCGCCTAGCTTCCAACCCCTCAATGTCTATACGAAGTGAAGCAGAAAGGGGGAAGTGTGAAAAAAGCTTTACTGGAAGCGCCCTTGCAACTTTCTCAGGTCATTGCGGACCATAATGAGTGTAAGACCACCGAATACAGTGACACGGAGGCCACGCAGAAATTGGTATCTACTCTCGGAGGGCATAAGGCAAGAGAACTGGAAAGATATGCTCTAAAGAACAGAGGTGGAATTTCAATAAAGATAGAAACATTAAAGGGACAAGAGAAGCTCCACCGCTCAGCTACAGAAAAGTGTAAATAAGACCTTACAGGAAAATAAAAATAAGGCTTGACCTTTTCTCCATCATCTGGTAGATTCAATGAATTTGAACTGTACTAATACCTCGAGAACTTTTCGCGTTATCTCCGCCTCTGTGAATACTTTCAAGATCGGAAGCACTGTAGGGACAAGAATAGATTGATTGGTAGTGACAAATCAGGGTGGCCAGGTGAGCAGAGGGACAAACACCTTGATATTTATATATGAGCAGTGCAAAAAGATATCACAAGAGCGTATGAAAAAAATCGGCCATGTAGAAACAACCTATCAAAATCCAAACGAAGGGCACTCGATGAACTACGAAAAAAAACGCTGAAATTACCATCAAACCTGGTGATAAAAGGGGCTGAATAGTAATCTAAACACGTCGAAGTACCTGAAGGTAGAGGAACGACAACTATCAGACACAAATTTCCACAAAATACTTCCAACGGACCCGAATTTAAAAGTGAGATAAAAGGAGCCCTGAATTATCTCCGCCGGGGCGAGAAAACTACCGGCAAAATGTTAAAAGCAATATTACCGGCCCATTCTATTCCCGGTCGATTCTAATCTCTACAAAATACACAAGGCAGGCATTTCGAGACGTCCGATAGTCCAGTAACGGCACATCAAAAGAAAATGTATCGGAATTCATCAATTCCTTAATAAACGACATCCCCCGAAGTTTCTTTATTACCTAAAGGAGACAAACCACTTCATCTGCAAAACTTCAAGTCTAAACATCCCAGGTTGTACTTTTCTGGTGACCATGGAAGCCTGCTCACTGTACCCTCACATACCCTACTTGACGGAATAACGGCTATGGTATCGGAATATGTAGAACTTGACTCATCAACTGGTGGAAGGGGCCAGGTACTGTTTACACTTATTGAACTTGTACTAAAATTAACCATTTTTATATCAATGGCAAGCACTTCCTTCAGGTTTGTGGCACTGCATTGTGCACAAAAATGGCCCCAAACTTTGCGATCACCTTCATGGCTTCACTTGAAAGCCCATTCATTGAGGGGCACACCTTGAAACCTTTCTAGTAGAGAAGATACTCAGACAACATTTTTATGTTATGAAACAATGATGGAGGAAGTCTTCTGCGCTTCATATAGGATTTCAACAAGCTTCACTCGTGGAATACATTTACACACAAAACTCCCAAATGTAGCATTAACTTCTTGGACGTCACTGTCTTGGTCAAAAATGACCGCCTGTCAACAAACCTTTGCAAAAAGCCTACAAACCAGCAAATCCACCTACATTTCAACAGCAGCCACCCAAAGCATTGCAAAACGGGTATTCCATATTCTCAGGCTTACCGGTACCGAAGAACATGCACCGATATACAGTAGTTTGACAGACACGCAGAACACCTAACGCATTCCTTATTGAAACAAAAATATCCCGAAGACAATAATGACGATGCATGCCATATACGTGCTCGCAACGTGAACAGCAATGATATAAATGAGAGGCCAAACAGAGTATCTAAAAGGACTTCCCAAACGAGCCTTGTACTAACTTGCTCTTCATCAGTGCCACGAGTCAACAACATACTTTCCCGCCGTTTCAACATAATCATCAGTGCCACGAGTTAACAACGTACTTCCGCGCCAGTTCCACATAATCAGTAAAAGCAAACGACTAACTTCAATTTTCACGGAGCCACCTCACGTGGTGTACCGCAGGGATAAAAACCTAAAGGACATTCTTTTCAGAGCAAAAAGAAGCCCCTCCAAAAATCAATCAGGGTGCCGTCTCTGCGGAAAACCTCAATGGAAAGTATGCCCACAGATGGTCAGAACACGTCAATTCAAAGCGAACTTCTCCGACTTCCAATTCTGCATAACTGAAAGCCCTAATTGTGACTCCAGTAACGTTATACACATGCTACATTGCAAAATCTGCGGGCAAGATTATATAGACCAAACAGACACGCCATTTCGGCTGCGGTCCACCATCACGGGTATCACGCCACTCCACTGCCAAAGCTACCAATGTCTAGACATCTGCACCTTCCAAACCACAGTTTTCAAAATATCAGCTTACCTCTTTTACGGTCCTGTCTCTCAAACATGTGCGAGCGCGAACACCGTGTGGCATATTTTATTTTCAAATTCAGAACATTAGTATGCGGCATGAAGAAGAGCCCCGGAAGACTCTCCTGCCTCTGGGAGGTAAGCCACGAGGAAATTGGCTACTAAGATACATAACTGCAGACCATGTAACTTCCAAGTGTGGCAGCTTGGGCTAGTTGGTATGGCATGACTATAGTTATAGCACGAAAACGAAATGACGACACAGAGACAAGAAAGCCCTTCGTGTCTTTCTTGTCTCTGTGTCATCGTTTTGTTCTCGCGCTATAACTATCGTCATGCAGACTATGCCTGTTTTCTGACTGACTCGTACGTTTTCAATGTATTTTCTTGTTTTGGTTTTTTTTCACGTGTACGTACAAAATAAGTGTTTACGCTCGCCTGCAACTTGAAGGTCATTCAAGGGAAACGGGCGAAGATGAAAGGTAAAGAGCCGACCAACCCATTAGGGGACACTATTTCCTCATACGGGGATGTGCGGGCCCCTTCCGCCACCACGGCAGCAATCTTGGGTAGCCCCAAACACGTCGAGAATTGGCCAGCACATGATGAGAACCAAATGTGGACTTACACCAACTTTTGGATGTGCACAGTCTGATTTAGTGCTCAGCGTTCACAGTGTTTGTTTCATTCCTCTCACACTCTCGCAAACCGATTTCAAGGTGAGAAGGATAGGGCAGAAACAAAGCTTCAGCATATACGTCAGCCTAACTATTTCGGGAGGGGTCCTCTCTTCGTCAGAGGATGATCCTCTGACGAAGAGAGGACCCCTCCCGAAATTGTTGTGAAATGAATATATCGTTGTTGGCAATCCTCCCGTTGTGTTGTATCCCATATCTTCACCGAGATAACCTGCTCATTTAAATATTACTTTCAGTATATATATATATCTTACTAGGAACGGCAAAAGGAAAAAGCCCGGCCCGCACCGACACTGTCACTGTGATAGCGATGTCACCGAAGTAAAAGCAAATTATTTCAAAACTAGTATTTTCCCTTCCTCCACACAGGTTTTACGACTTTTTCGTACAGCTACTGAACCACCCTTTCTGGAAAAGCCGGAATTTCACTATCAATTCCAAGCATATTTATTCTAAAATCGCTTCAAGAGTAATAATTGGGCCGTGAAAATCACGGCCACACGTTACCTCCCGCACTCGGAGAAGATGGTCTTATCGAAGCACCGTTCGGCGGGCAGATGGCTTCGCAGGCATGTCTGGCGGCAGCTCTCGATCGACGAGAAGCGGTTCGGGCTGCTGTTGCACAGCGGCGCCTCGCCCTTGGTGACGCGGCCTCCGTGCCGCACGGCCCGTACTGCCACTTCCTGTTCAGCGTCCTGCTCGGCGGCCGCGGCGACAGCGATGCATTCGCTGCTCTCGCGATCGTAGAACACCTCTCGGCGTAGGCGCGGGCAGAAGGTGTAACGCACTGCGCCGCACTTGTCGTTCTTCTGGAGTGTCGGATGCGGCTGAATTACGGAGCATCATTTGTCATACTGGTGGGACTACAGACCGCAAAAAAGGTGGGAAGATTGCAATAAGTGCCGCAAGGCTCAATCACAATGAGGCTGATGGTTTCCTCGCCAGTCTCGGCTCTCACTCCTACCTACTGGTGGTGTTTGGTCATCGTTCGTCAATGATTGGAAATTAGTCTGAATCATTCGATAACACAGCAATAATTGTCAAGCCAACTCTACCTGAAATCTTATGCTGAATTCCAATAGCAGTTCGTGAGCGCAGGGCCGGATTGCGAATGCAGCACGCAGGTGCGATCGCGATTGCTCTCGCCAAATCTGCGATTGGAACGCGCGCGTCTCGGCAGCAGTTGTTGGAGAGCGGAAATCTAGCAAGGGAGCTCCAGAGGGTGCGAGGAAGTTCAAAGCGTTTTCCGGAAATTCATCGGTGATTGAAATAAAGGCGGGTGCATAGAATACGTCACTTTAGCTTCTGGCCAAATCCACCGATTTAGGCGGAGCGAGAATTCTTGGTCCACAGAGCAATCCGTGATCTATGGTTGCTCTCAATCTGCCATTGGAACACACAATTCACTCTGACAATTCGCCATTGGAATGTTATTGTTACACTTAGAGCAGAAACACTTGATCTGTATCTGCCATTGGAATTAAACATCAGTGATGTTTATATATTGTCATTGGGTCACCAGTATTAAGTATGTTGGTTGATTCGGTCCTAAACAACTTATTTAGTCGTAATAATAATGACTACTAAAAATCTAATTAAGAGGCATTAGACTTAACTAGAGTCGACTAAAGCAATAGCAACACTTTTCACTAAGGTAACAGGCCTTCAACTTGCAATGATTGTAGTTATTTATATATTGCCTAATTATATTTAGTCATACATGGTTTAAGTAGAAGATACCATGTTAAAATACGCTTAATAAGTTTTGCATAAGAATGGAAGCTAGAGTGAGTTGGTGCGAGTTATTCTCTATTGAACAGCGCACACGAGAAGACGACGAAGCAAAAGTAGACAGACAGGCGCTGACTCGCCTGTTGTGGCTTTGCTGGTCCCATGTAAGCCTAATCTGGCTGAAAATGGCTAAGCCAAGCTGGGCTATCCTTTATTATGCTCGTCTTAACGAAACATTATTACAATAGTTCTAGTTAGACCTTTAGGTTATCTAGGCTTCATTCGGTTTGGCTACACTTCCCTTGGCCTAGCTACGCTCATTTAGGTTTTAACTAGGCTCAACGAGGCGAGGGAGCGCTGGGCGGAGTTTTCGTTCCTACCACACGGCATAACACAAAACTTAAACAGCTCTGCGTTTAAGGGCATCTATGTAATTTGATTACACAGTTAGAAAACTTCACTTTTGCTATATGCACACGCCAACGAGCCGTCTGCGGAAAAAGTACAGAACTTGAAAGCTTGCGCCAAAGGTCAAAACCGCTTGGCGCTAGTTTTACTGATAAACAGGAGGTCGGCTCGAAAATTGCGCAGTAACTGCAATGGAGGCAATGCAGGGTTATAGCACGCCTGTCTCTTTACTGGAAATGAAACATCCTTGAACGTAAGGCTGGATATTGATAATAATACATGGATAACACGTATCCGACGGCCGAACAATATGCTCCACCGAGCCAGCGTTGGCGAAGGACGCCTACAAATTCTACACAGTCATTCATTCCTTAGGCGAGGACTGGTGATAACTGGTTTGACTACACAGTCGTTCATTCCTTAGGCGAGGACTGGTGATAATTGGTTTGAAACGAAGTTTTTAACACGTGTTCTATGATACTATTAAAGCGAAAAATATGCGGATATAGACTCAGGTTAACAGAACGAAGTGATTTCTCCCGTTGAGCTAGCTGGCCAACGCTGTGTCTTCGTTATAAATGTTTCGAAAATGACAAATAGGAAAAAGTATTGCTTAGGCTAAAGAAAATGCCGTTTCCGCGCAAATTGGAATTGCAGAAAGTGTCAAGACGCAAAGCCGAGCCTTCCTGTTTGCCTTTGTTCACCGTGCGTCAAACGAAACATAATTATT
This sequence comes from Rhipicephalus microplus, assembly GCF_043290135.1. NCBI lineage: Eukaryota > Metazoa > Arthropoda > Arachnida > Ixodida > Ixodidae > Rhipicephalus > Rhipicephalus microplus. The sequence goes on from NC_134710.1 coordinate 452,444,643, forward strand.
TACCGTAGCTTGTACTGGAGGAGCACTGCTAAAGCGACAGTCGAGCTGACGGGCACGTGGGTAGTCTTCGTTTTTACTGTTTTGCCAAGTTTTCGAAAATTTTCTTTTTTCCGTTTTTCTGATTTATATGACTACGCGTGCAAGACAGTCAGCACTGGCACGAAGGACTGTGACAGTTACGTGCGTCGTTTTATCTGGCAACGGTTGTAGGCTGAAATGCCCGCGTCTTTGAGTGCCGTGAAAGGTTCTCATGGATCTTCATCAACTAGACCGGTCAATAACTCTGTCCCCCATTTAGTTGCGGCGAAGCTTCTTCGCCTGTTAAAGTTTAATTTGGTTGATATGTAGAATTTAACGTCCCAAAACCACCATATGATTATGAGAGACGCTGTAGGGGAGGGCTCCGGAAATTTCGACCACCTGGGGTTCTTTAACGTGCGCCCAAATCTGAGCACACGGGCCTACAACATTTCCGCCTCCATAGGAAATGCAGCCGCCGCAGCCAGAATTCGATCCTCTTAAACTTTTGATGGGCGCTGGCACAACTTATCTCATTTAAAAAGTACTCAGAAGAATGTGATGGATATCCTACAAGCACGCAAGACAGGCGGACTCGACAAAGGCCGACTCCGTAAGTATGCGTCCCCAGTATTCTACTTGGTTTTTATTTCATATAGGGCAAAAATGGGTGCTTTAGAGCGCTACTGAGAGCTCTCAGGGCAGCGAAATTTGAAAGAAAAGTCGGTTTAAGTACAACCGCCGTTGCGAACCATTCTCTGCATTCATAAGCGTGCCCACGAGGGGCCAGGCATTTGGCGGTGGCTCCCCTTCTAGTCACCTAAACAGGAGTGGCAAATCCACCTTATATTTTTACTCAGTTGTACCTATTTCATCATTTCTTGAATTGCAATGCTGTGGTATGCATGCTTATGTCAATAATGATTCGTCGACCACACATAATACTTCCCAAGACCTGTTTTACTACGCGTCTTTTCACCTGAAAGTGCAGGACGAGGTGAAACTACTGCGGGAAAATTGCTTCATTTAAACTGTGCATACACCCCACAGCTTTTCCTTTTCCTTCTAAAGGGGACGGCTGCAGTTAGAACTGAGCACTCCCCTCCTCACCTTATCAGTTAGACCCACCCCCATGTTACGTATTAGGCACCACTTAGTGGAAGACCGAGTCAAGCACAACCGAATGCATGATCGAGATTCCGAAGGTTTCACGTGAATTCACACGAAAACTAGACAATTCCTTATCTTTTGTCTCACTGCATTGGCAGTCATGCGCTAGAGAAACTGAAGCGAACATAATTCGCATTTTACTCAATGATCGATACTTTGTTGATTACGTGTGTTTTTTTTTAATGCGAAGCACTTCTTAGCACACTTCTGCAACCTTGACCTTATCTATCTATCTATCTATCTATCTATCTATCTATCTATCTATCTATCTATCTATCTATCTATCTATCTATCTATCTATCTATCTATCTATCTATCTATCTATCTATCTATCTATCTAGCCGCCTACGACCTAAAGCCGTCCTGGCCGTTTCGATACTGGTAATAATACCAAAATTGTTTTTCTTCGTTCAGCGAACTGGGAGCGCAGAGAAAACACAAAGGACGAAGCGAGGAACCACACAACACGAGCGCTCACTAACAACTGATTTATTTTCCACATCGGAAGGACATATATAAACACAAAATGCGCATGTCAAAAAAGATTATGACGAAATCAAGGGCAGCATGCGAAGCGTGTAATCAAGGCACATGTCTAAGGGTTATCTAGGTAGCTGAATTCACAGTCAAGTAGTGAGAGGGAAGGATGACTTATAGATTGGTCCGTATTCCTGGAAATGTGATAGGCTTCAGAAATTTCGCGCGTAGTTTGATGAGGATGCCGGAACAGAACAATTGTATTCTCAAACAGAGGTTGGCACTTGCACGAAACGCAATGTGACGCTAAATGGGAGTAAGGTGTACTTTTCAACGAGCTTCTGTGTTCCCTGAGACGCACGTTCACACATCGGCCGGTCTGGCCAATGTACATCCGTCCGCAAGAAAGGGGTATCTTATATACTACTCCGGTGATGCACTTAACAAACTTAGTTACGTGCTTCTGGAGGCATCCTCTACCTTTAGATGCATTATGTGCCCTCCTGTGCACCATTGAACATATACTGGCCAATTTATTGGGTGCCGAGAAAACCACGCGCACACCGAACCGGTTTCCCACGTTTTTTAACCCATGGGCCACGTTTTTTAACCCATGGGCCATTTTATGAATGTAGGGGATTACTGCTGCGCGCTTCTTATTCCCTTCCTTGTTCTCTGAAGAAGTACATGTGCGTTTTTCATTATTTTTGACCGTACGCAAGAGCTTTTCACAGACTGAGGCTATTACGTAGGAAGGGTATCCCGCACCTATCAGCCGTTCCAACTGTGCTACGAAACCACTTTGCAAGGTATGCAGGCAACTTTTTCCGAGGGCTGAACGTAAGCATGACATTACGATTCCGCGTTTAACAAGCTTGGAATGGCCGGAAGAGTAGTCTAGAACGGGTTTTGCAGAACGAGGATTATATCGCCAGCAAAGGTGCTTATCACCAAAAAACAGGGAAAGGTCTAGGAACTGCAATTTGTTATCTTTTGGAAGCTCGGAGGTGAACCGGAGGCCCATGCCTTCCTTCTCGAAGCATGCCTTCATACTTTCAACGTCCACTGCTGAACACTTCTTGATGATAATCAGATAATCGTCAACATAACGGAATACTTTTGTGCCAGGTTGAAGTTTAGTGCTTAAGGCTGCATCCACCTTCCCAAGAAAGATTTGGCTTAAAACAGGGGCCACACTTGAACCTATACACACACCTGATTTTTGCATGTACAGGTTCCCAAGCCATACGACGAAGGTGGACTTCAAATAGAACGTCAAAATTTCTAGAAAAGACTGAGTCGAAATTCCCGTGCTATTCCTGAACGATATCTCATCATTGTCTTCCACAATGCACTGCTCTACGCTGTTTAACAGTTGATCATGCGGCAAAGAATAATATAAGTCGACTACATCAAGACTAAAAGCTGTAACACCGGAGCATTCACATGTGTTGAGGTATTCAACCACGACACCAGAGTTTTTTGCGTGAAAAGGGTCATTTACGCGCAACGCAGAAAGATGTGCTTGCAGATACTGAGATACAACCAACTGCCACGTATCCCTTTCTGAAACAATCGCGCGCAGCGGCATTTCCGGTTTGTGTGTTTTAATGGAGTAAAAAAGTTCTAGCTCTACACCTTTCGCCTTTTCTACTGAAGAGCCGAGTTTTTCCAGGTTAAGCCTTTTCAGCAGCGATATCGCTCTAGTCTTTACTTCCTTGCTTTTTACAGAGAGTGGTTTAAAATTTCTTTCTAAGGCTTCCTCAGCCTTCTTGAGAAAATCTAGTTCATTAATGATAACGAAGAACCCTTCTTTGTCAGAAATGAGTACCCTTAGCTGATTGTTCAAACAAAACTTAACAACTGGATGAACGCGCAGTCTTCTATTCACATCGCTAACATTGCTCGAAAATTGCTCACCGGAGTAGTATATAAGATACCCCTTTCTTGCGGACGGATGTACATTGGCCAGACCGGCCGATGTGTGAACGTGCGTCTCAGGGAACACCGAAGCTCGTTGAAAAGTACACCTTACTCCCATTTAGCGTCACATTGCGTTTCGTGCAAGTGCCAACCTCTGTTTGAGAATACAATTGTTCTGTTCCGGCATCCTCATCAAACTACGCGCGAAATTTCTGAAGCCTATCACATTTCCAGGAATACGGACCAATGTATAAGTCATCCTTCCCTCTCACTACTTGACTGTGAATTCAGCTACCTAGATAACCCTTAGACATGTGCCTTGATTACACGCTTCGCATGCTGCCCTTGATTTCGTCATAATCTTTTTTTGACATGCGCATTTTGTGTTTATATATGTCCTTCCGATGTGGAAAATAAATCAGTTGTTAGTGAGCACTCGTGTTGTGTGGTTCCTCGCTTCGTCCTTTGTGTTTTCTCTGCGCTCTCAGTTCGCTGAACGAAGAAAATGAATTACCAACTGGCCCACATTTTGATTCTTTTGCAATGATACCAAAATTGGTATGGAATTACATGACTGTGTGACGAGCATAAGTGACTAGCAGTAACATGAAAATAATGAGACGTATGTCATGAACATCATGATATACATTGCATGGTCTTGCGGCTCTTACAGTGGTTTAGTTCACAACTTCTTGCAAAACTGGTATGATATGACGTGACTGCATGGCGAACATAAGTGACAGACCTTAGCGTGGATATAATGACATGCATGTCATTTGAGCCCTGACTACACGCCAAGATCATGGTGCGCTCGTGGTTATTTTGTTAGCTTCATATATACCAAATTTAGTATTACGGGACGTGAATGGATGACGAAGGCATAAGACTGATGCAAACATCATAATCATGAGATACATGTCATGTAAGGACCTGACAACATACCACGCTCATGATGTGCTCGCAGCCGTTTCGCTAGCTTCACATATACGAAATTTGGTATTAGGTGACGTGAATGGCTGAAGTGCAGACTTGATAATGAAGGCATGCGTGTCATTTAAAACATGACAACTTGCTATGCTCACAGCATGCTCTCGGCCGTTACGCTCGCTCCACATATACAAAATTTGGTATCACGTAACGTGAATAGACGACAAAGGTAAATGAGACCTGCAAACAGTGCAATGATACGCCTGTCATGTAAAACATGACAATATGCTACGCTCATTGGGTGCTCGCCGCAGTTTTGCTAGCTCCACAATACCGAATTTGGTATCACGTGACGTCAATACATGACGAAGGTAAGTGAAACGTCCCAACATGGTAATCATGATATGCCTGTTATGTAAAACATGACATGCTACGCTCATGCATGCTCGCCACGGTTTCGCTAGCTCCACATATACCAAATTCGGTACCACGTGATGTGAAGAGACGACGAAGGTAAATGACACGTAAAAATGTGATAATCATGACTTGGACGTCATATACGGCATATTTTATGGCAGCCTCGTAACATTGTGCTGATTTTAAAGTTACATATCAACCTTCCCCATTCGTGCTTCGCATATAATTGGTTCCCACTGTACGGGGGATCTGACAAATCTTTTTTTTTTTCGCAAATATAGGGGCAGTTTCTTCTGGCAATGGTTAGTTGGCATTTGTAAGTGCCGGAGTTGCTTTTTTTGGTACTTTTGATAGTGATATAATGAATTTAACTTTTTCGTAAAAATACATTTTAAAATAAAAGCCCTTTTTGCACTTGGCAATTGTAGTTACGCGGCCAGTGCCACCATGTACGTAACATGCAAATGTAAGGCTATGTGCACGGAAGGATTCAGACCAAGTGTAGGCGATCTTTTGAAGTGGAGGGCTGGCTATCATAAAACTCACTTGGCGTAGGCTGCACTGCAAATCAAGAAGGGGGGGGGGGTACTTTTCAGGCAAAGAGAAATAATTTGTGAAATCGCCCGTAAGTATAGGAGCTAGAATAAAAATTATGGTCATTTTCAGCGCGAATGTTACGAAGCACAAGTTTAAAAGAATAGCTTTAACCAAACATTATTCCCTCTGCCAGAGCGCATAAGCTCCTGACCGCAGTCTAAGTGGTGTTGCCCCCCTCCAACTAAATATCAGCTACCAAAATGCAAGATTTGTCTATCCGCTGAAACAACTTTTGGTACTGGAATATTTCCAGGTAACTGGCAAATATCTACATCGAGGTTGCTTGCCGACAGATGCAGGAAGTTGTGGTTTCTATCGGATAGTCGGGAATGCATTCCATGAACCTCATTTTCGAGAAAGCTTGTTTCGAGATGCATCTATTCTACTAAGGTGTGATCGTGGCTATTTTCCTCAAACTTACTTCGCTCCTTCCTCAACCCGTTTCATGTCAAGACTGACATGTTGCCCTTCACATGGGAAGTGGGGAATTTTGACATCGTGCAGGGAGCGAAATCTCGCTCCCCCGCCTGCAGATGTGGCTCGCGACATACAGGTTCTCGACCTTGGTCTTATACACAACTGAATCACGTGGCAGTTGCTCAGAAATTCTGGGTGCTATAATACGGCAACGATGAATAAGCACTGATGTGAAAGGAGGGACAACGTTAGGTCATTTTCTACAACGTTGCATGCTTTCTGGATGCTTTGAAGGTTGAAAGAGTGGGACCATGAATTTACGTTTATCGGTTTGTTCTGTGCAACATTTTATGGTACAACTCGGTGACGATAAGCCTCCCTTACCGTGGCATCGATGTGGTCGTGGTTCACGCCAATAGGCGGCCGGTGAGCAGCATGCATTTTTCGGTGAAACAGCTTGCCATCATCCCCGATGACAGCGTCGTGACCACGATGCCAAGACTCGAGGGCTCGCCTTTTTGTCGCTGCGGCCTGTGTTCGCCGCTGCTCACGCCGCCGTCTCTGCACGGCAGTTCGTCTCGTCGACCGGGTTCTTCCCCTCGTCGGATACGTCTCGTCGTTGTAAGCCTTCGCAGCATCCCGAAAAATAAGGAGTGGATGAGGTTTTTTAGCTGCTTGTGGCAGCGATAAAAAGTATGGCTTCTCTGTGTGCATGTGTGCGTATGTGTGATGGCGTTTAGGTATTTGTGCCTGTGTATGTGTGTGTGTTTGTGTGCTTGCGTTTCTGCATACGTGCGTGTCTACATGCGTGTGTGTGAGTGCGTTCGTGTACTTGTGCGTGTGTATATGTTTGTGTTTTCGCTTGCGTGCGTGTGTCTGTGCGTGCGTGTGTGCGTTTGTGTATTTGTGCGTGTGTATGTGTGTGCTTGTGTCTATGTGTGTGTCACACCACTTTTCACCCGAAGATTAAATTGCATCTCAGCCAACCCCAGAGGTCGAGTGAATATGGGGCCCAATAGCTCAACCATATGTCGCGGGATCGAATCATGGCCGTGGCCACAGCATTCTTAATGTATGCGAAAGTGCATGGGGCCGGTGTGCTAATATTTAGGTGAGCGCACTTACGTATAGGTAGTCGAAACGTTTGAAGCTCTTTGCTACAATGTCTCTCATATTCGTATCACGGTTTTGGGACGGTAAACAGAAACGGTTCTTAGATAGCAGTTAAGTGGTGCAGCCGGAAATTTCTTCCTAGGAGGAAAGAAATTCACCTCGTTTGGCGAAGCAAAGAGTTTTCGCTCGAAACAGCGACTTATTATGCAATAGGCCTACATTGTTATAAGAAAGTTGGCATATTCACTAAGTGTTAACCATTAACCTGCCAAAAAGAACATTGTTGATCACCCTTTTTAGAAACCCAGGATAACACGAAAGTGAAACGTCTTCTTGCAGAGGTAGCTGAGCGTTCATTGTACATTGTTTTGCCACAAGGGCGAATGAATGGATGCTACAGCAAGAAATTCCAATGTCACGCGACAAACGGCAAACAGCTCGAAACTTGCCACGCCCAGCTTGAGCAAAAATCACGCACGAAATCAGCATACACAGGACGAGCGTGGACAAACAGCTGTCACAGCTCAACACCCCAAACGCGCTTTTCCAACACAAACAAAGGCGTATGATTCAAATGAAATGAATGTACAAGTACACACAGCACAAGCGTGAACAACTGTCACAGTTTTTACTTCTGCGTGTATGTGCAGTGTGCCCCTTTCGTAAACGCAGCCTTGGCAGCGAGTAAAGTGAAGTGTGCTTTAGCAAATGACGAGTCTGATAAGCGCGCACGCTGGAGAGACCACGTGCTGTGGAGGTGGTGATTACCGAAACACGAGAGTGACGGTCTTTAGAGCGCTCCCAACACTAAAGCCCCTATACCTTCGAAAAAGTACGGCCTTCTTTTGATCTGCGATGCTTTTTACTCTCCCCGCCAGAGCTTCTTCTCTCTTCGGGTGGATGCGGCGAAGAACCTGTTTTCGCCGCTCGGCGCCATGTTGGATGCGCCAAAGCGTCACTGTGTTGCTTGTTCACCGCACGCAAAGTGCAGGACGTTTATTTATTTATTTATTTATTTATTAGAATACCCTCAGGGCCCGTAGGGCATTACAAAGGGGGTGGGTACAACATATATAACACACAAGAAAAAAGACAAAATAAAGAAACAAGTATCAGATGCGCAAATCAGGAAGGCAACATAAGTCAACCAAAAATGTATAAGAATTCAAGCACATACAAGACAAAGATAGATAATGGAAACTGCGTATAGTTACAAGCATTGCTGAGAAATTGCAGTCTTGAATAACAAAGGGTCTGTTATTGATACAACGGAAGAGGGAAGGTGGTTCCAATCGGCGGCTGTTTTCGGTAAGAAGGCTGCTGAAAAGAATTTGGTGCGGCAAAACGTTCCAGAGCATTTCTCAGTTAATGTTTCGTTAATGTTTCGAATTTTCAAAATTATCGCGGCTGTTGTCAAGCGCAGCCCGTGTCTGCAAAAGCATGCACGTCGCGTGTGCTCTTTATGTAAGGAACCACTGTCACTTGCAAAAAAAAAACGCTTTGTTACAATACATATGACGATGTGTCAAACTTTTTTCATTTCTTAGAGGCGATACGGTGCATTGAGTTCAGAGAATACATCGCTAGAAATGAGCGAGCAGTAATTGCGATAGCGATGACGTGACTTCGTTTTCCGACTTCTACATCACAGCCCCATCTTCGCCATCCAGCAAATTGAAATAGTTTACGTGTGCAAGATTGACCTTCGTCACTTACATTATCTGCAACACTCATGAAGACATGTAAAACCTCAAGACAATGGTTGCTAACTGCGCCGCAGTGGACAATCATTTGAGAACGGCGAACTGCGTGCACAAGTCATTGGGCAGGCAGAGGAGAATACGTAGCTTGTGAAACGTCACGAAGTTCTGAGCGAGCAGTTTCATGAACATTGTTGACATCGCTGCACTTATAAAATATCGAGATAGTTTGTACACACTGGAACTTCTTTACCAGACGGCGTGGCTCAGGGCACCACAGCTGCGATTTAAATATTTCTTACCGGTTTATTAAATTGCGTGCCGAAATTACTTAATTTATTTCAAACTGTTCTCAATAAACCTAGATACGTATATCAGCGCCAGATACAGAAGGAAACACTACCCTGCGAAAATAAGTTTAAAAGACGTGCCATCCTCTACAACTTGTGCATGTCTTCTAGTAGCTCTTCTGCCGTAATATTGATGGGGAGTGCACCTAGTCTTCCTGAGAAAATCAGCGCAAAAGAATCATAACATAAAGCTGTATGAGGGGCACGGCATAAGGTTACGGCTGTACAGGACCGGCTGTTACTAATTCAGCAGCGGCGGCACGCCACCGGCTCGAAAGCAAACTGCAAGCTCGTGGCGCGTTACAGGGGGCGCCACTGTCGCAAGCGAAAGAAAAAAAGCAACGCACCGGAGAGGAGGGAGCGAGGGGAGAGCAGATGGCGGTACTTTTACGAAGTATAGGGGCTTTACTCAACACAAGCCCATCGCGCTGTCTTGCCACTGAGTACGAAAACGCACTGAAGTTAGGGAGCTCAGAGGACCGTCAAACTGTGTGGTGTATACAAATGGCTTGCAGTAGCAAGTTAAAGAAGGTTCGCTCTGAGACGTAGTGATTTTAATGAAGAAAATAGGATTGTATAAGCTTCCTTCAGGACTTTCAAAATTATGGTATGATGTATTACGTTAAACATGAGGCACATAGACCTTTCAGTAGTTACCTACCATGAAAAAAACAGGAAAGCCTTGGTTAGAAGCGACCAAACTTACAAGCTTTGCTAGCTGTTCCCTAGTAAAGGAATAACTTTGAGCGTAAATGGACAACATACAAGAAGCGAGGACGACTGTACGAGCGTTTTTTTCTTTTTGAGCCTCTCTTCTTTCGTGCTGTCAATTTGCACTCAAATCTATTCCAGAATGAACCGACGCACCCAACAAAACATCTTAATAAAATGCCCAGTAAAGAGATGCCACGAAGATAGTAAACTAAGCTCGAAACCGGTTATACATACACTTACTGTTTACTAACGTTTAGGGCAGAAGCTGTTATCATCTTTCAGAAGCAATAGGACAGTTGTCCACTACCACCGCTGTCCGCCACCGTCATCACGAGAGACAAGGACAATATTAATATCAGTAGTAGTAAACAACTTTATTAAAAAATAATGTCAGAAAAATATTTCAGAAACATTGACAGCTCTTGATAATTATCGTCATCAATCTAACACGAGCACTTCAACAGTTGGTATAGGATCCATTTCCGCTACCTCTCTTGTTAAGATAAAGTGATGACGTCAACCTGGGCGACAAACACGACTAGTTTGCTTTCACCTTTCAGCTGGTTCTTCAAGGTCACTCACTAATATACCCTATACAAGTATCATGTCCAGGAACACTTGGGACAATGCTTGAAACTTATTATAAAAGGCTGAGCCATAGTTTTTCTCCATGATCAGCCAAGGCCCACCATATCAAAAAAGTGTACGTACTGTCTTGCATATATTTAGCGGGTACCTGGCTTATCCGCCAAATGAAGAATATTTGCATAAAGGGTGCTTCACAACTTCATGAAAGTTACGGTGTTTCACGGGGTAGTAGTGGTTACCGTACACGTGTACATATTTTAGTCGCCGCAAGAAAGTGTGCAACGGGCTCTGGAAAGGCTGTTCTTACAGCTTTGGCTGTGACTGTGCTGCGAGTTTTGCGTAGGCCGAGTGATCTTTTACTTAAGTGTGTTGCGTATATAAAAACTCGTCAAGAACAAGCTGGGAACCTACCACTGCTGACATGTCTGCAGAGCAGAAGGCAAGATTTCCTAAGAATTTTGTGAAAGGGGCTGGTACTGAAATATCAGGGTGATGCCGCGAATAGAAGGCACCAAACTAATTATCAACCTGAAAGACATCGGTCACGAAATTCAGTGCATGTTGGAAGCAGCCCTGCCTCAAACAAGCCCTGGTGGTCATTTGATGTCGTTTAACGTCCGGTAACGACTATATCTACGAGAGGCACCATGCATACTTAAAGGCTACGCATTGGATCAACCACGTGGAGGTTTTCAACCCGCATTGACATAGCACAGTACATGCATGGGCTTTCAGCATTTCGTAACCATCTGAATGCGACCGCTGCAGCCGTGATGTAACCCACTAAGCTATCGCGGAGACAGATCTTGCGGTGTGGCAATTAGGAATCAATATTTTCGTTAAGCTGAGACGTTCACCTCACTGGTAGTGCCTCCTTGGTCAGTTTGTTCGCTTTCTTCTGTTTCTTCCTCGAAGCCCAAAGCTGTTGTCAACACAGGTGCATGGTTGCGGTTCCAGACCTTGGCCGACGGCTTCGTTGAGGCGACATCAACAGTTGCAGTCACTGGCATGATTTTCGCCTTGGATGCATTCCGGACTGCCATGGCCGGCGCGTCCAACGCTCGGACAATGTTCCACGCTGGTGCAGCCGCGGCGGTTGTCGTCACGCTGGGCTCAAAGGGAATCCAGTGGTCCAGCTACATTTGTAAAAAAGAAAGAACAAAGATTTAACGAAGTCTCCTTTGTCGTCAATAACCTACACGATACAGTATGAATGACTTGTTAATTTATACATGCTAAGTATGCAACGTGATATTTTTAACAAACCTATGTTTATTCATAACCTACCAGCATATGATGTACTCTGCATTACAGAATGCCTGTTGCCACCGTGAATATTTTATGTTCGTACAAGTTAGACCAGCAGCCCCTCTGTGCTTCAGTTGTTTTCAATACTTATTATGCTAGTGAAAATCAGCGCTAACAAGACTGGCACAATACACGAAAAGGACACAGCATAGGTGCAGATTCTTTTTCGCGCTGATTTTTTGAAGTACTCATCGTTTCGAACATGCGCATCTTTGTACCAACTCTACGAGTCGCTCTTTCTAAAAACTACAATGGGCCCTCTGCAGTAACTCATTAAAAAACGTTTTGCTACTGAGCAAAACATTGCAAATGCCCTGTGGTAGCTACACTTTTGATGCGGACGATATGAAATAACGCTTGCATGATTGGGCTTATGTACTCTCTTCAAAAAAGAACTTGTAATGAATTTCTAATTGCGTGCATTTGCATGTCTTGAGCGCACTTTATAATTTCGCACCATTCATTTACTAGCTAGCAGCTAGTAAAGTTCGTTCTAAGTAACCATGGAGGAATTTTAAGCGCCTTTCTCAACGTATCTGCTATGCAACCTATATTGGCAGATGCTTCGTAGGGGCCCCAGTATACCCTACTTCAGTCACGAGAGTCTGAGGCAGGATTTAGACAAACTCAAGTTTTTTTTAAAATATGGTGGAATAATAGTTTCGGGCTACATACTGGTAAACATATATGCAAGCAGTGAGATAGACAATAGTAGGTAGACATAGTGGAAAATTTATCTGAATTATGCACCATCTAACGTGTACAATGTTTGATTTTCTAAAACAGGAACACAAAGAGCTTTCCAGCTGTGCTTAGAGTAGATATGGTGAACATAAGCTTTCTTGACAAACTTTAATTCGACTGCCATAGGGAGAAAGTTTGAATGTACCCGCGCAATCACTTTACGGGCTAATCATTACAAGAACCCATCGGCGACCGCAGAAACTCGTGCTCAGTCGAAGAGTGCCTTCTAGAGAAAAACAGCGTAGTAAATAGTGGCTACTCGAGCCGGTATGAGGCTTCGCAGGGAAGGATATGGACACCGGCCAAGTGGCGCAACCATGCGCACCTCCACTTCATTATCAGCACTTCTAACAGCCGCTTCAGGAGTACCTCAAAAACACGAGCTTGCTTAAGAAGAAAAACGTTTAGTGATGTGCATATTCCTCCGTGTCGGCTCTTCTTCGTGCCCTGTAGATGTAGTTTAATGCAATGCCACAAAATAGAGTAGAGCCTGCATAAAAACTGTCCTGTTTCTTAATTTTTTTTCTTCCATGCGTACAACGCTTCCATATGGTTCAGATGTACACGTAGACGCCATCATAAAGTGCTCTAGCTTAGCCTAGTGCTAAAAGCAATCGCCTATACGCAGCATAAATGCGTGTGTTCAAAACTCAATACCAAAAACAAAACGTTCTTCTTTCCTGCATTTTATTTTTCGTCATGCCAATAATCCACCCAGCTGGCTTTTCGTGGCGTTGACATCTGTGCAGTAGCTCGGCCACGGGGCTCTATGGAAGTGTCGACTCTCTATGCATAGGTGTAAGTATACATATGTACTGGTCTATGTATACCTCTCTGAGGGCTTTCTAGTTCGCAAATCCGCAAGAGCAGAGCAGTCTCCCAGTACTCCGGGGTGGGGCTTTCTTTTTTGGTGAGGCCAGGGATGATGGGCATGCCTACATCTTGTGGAAAATGTCCGCGCATGTCTCGGCAAAGTCTGCACACTTTACTGTACCGGCATGATCAAAGTGTTTTCAAAGTGCCGGAGACAGCAGTGTTTTGGTGTAAACGTCGGCACAGAAACCTTAATGTTTTGTCTGTGCTTTTCTGACACTCGTTCGTGGTTCTTCATACCACTCTATGCGCGTTGTTAATGTGCTTACTTATCCTGGCAAATATTGGAAGTAATCAACGGTTAATAATCAGTGTGTGACAATCCCGCTTAGCTCTGCTTTTTTATTTTATCACATATGTGATTTTGTAATAGAATCCACTTGATATGGCAGTGCGCAAGTAAATATATACAAAACAGGCATTAACCTCTAGTGGGTAATTGTATAGCTCACTAGAATTAGCCTGGTTATTGAATGGCTAGTGTGACTGCTAACTTTAGCAATGAACTGAACATTTGATTTGCTCCTATTCACCTACTAAGCAGGCAGCTAATTTCACTAGCGCGCATTTTACTGCTCTCCCTACTGGGAGTTCAGTGCATTTCGCGACAGATAAACGGTTAGTATTTAGTGAGTCAATACTCAGGCTTTTTTTAAGTGCAGTTGTTAGGTAGTCGTGAATATTCTAAATAGGCTTATAACCCATAATCTTAAAATATGCCAATAAAATAAATGCAGCTCCACTACTGCGAAACTTGAGGAAGTGCGCCGTACAGGCATTCAGCGATATCCTTTCGTAGGGGTCCCACTGATTCGTTTAATAGATCACCGATGACCCCGATGTCTGAGAGGGGCATTCAGCGTTTCTCCGCTCACGAAGTATCTTGTTCGGGCGATTCGTAAAATCCATGTGCGGCAAGCGCACTGCTTTTTTGTGCTCTTTAGGTACTTCCTACTTGTTACGGCAATGTAGATACTTGTCTCGTGCAGCGAGTTCTGCCAGGTTGTTTCTCCTCTTCAAGTACGTGCCGTGAAGTGCACTTTGGATGAGCAATCGCTATAGCTGAGTGAGGTGGTAGCGTGCTATGTAGGATGAAGCTGGAGTCAGCCACTTTGCCTGCATATTTTGAGCGATTTCAGGTTAGTTACAACACTTACACCTGTTGTGTATTTACGTTGTTACCTGTATTATTTTTTGGAGATTGATAGCTTACTCTAAACTGTTTTTGAGCGATGGTAACCTCGTTTTAGGCTTGAAAGGAGCACTTTAATATAAACGTTATTGCGGCACTAAAATCTATGGTTGGAGTACAAGCAAGGCCCCCGACGTGCCAGGTATACTTTCAAAATTTGGGCAGCTATGCTCTTGCGTTGCGCAGACGGGAGACGACAGAGCCTGGAGTCCTTTCTCTTATCCTCGCCCTTACACCCCTCTTCCTCACAATGACTGCTCTTTCTATTTTCCTCTCTCGTTCTTTGTTTCTCCAAGTTTGTTTATGTGCTGCTCTCAGTTTTGCCTTTTCTCTTTCGTTTTTAAATACGGAGCATTTTTTGCGAACTTTGGCAACTTTGACCGTATCTATCTATCTATCTATCTATCTATCTATCTATCTATCTATCTATCTATCTATCTATCTATCTATCTATCTATCTATCTGTTTGTCTGTATATTTGTCTCTCTGTATCTATCTATCTATCTATCATACTATCTATCTATCAATCTATCCATCCATCTATCTATCTATCTATCTATTCCTCCTACGACTATGAGCTCTTCTGGCCGTTTCGATAATGCTATCTACACCAAACGTGGTATGCCATAACACCACTGCATGAAATCATAAGCGTCTAGTCATTATATTACAATCATGACATGCATGTCATGAGTGTCATGTTTTACTTGTCATGGTCTTGCTGCTCTTACGATGGTTTCGTTCACATGATATATTGCAAAGCTAGTATACACAGGCGAAAGATGGGAAAACTTAGGAGCGATGTGCTTTGCGACACATTACTTCTACTTTACAAGTTTTCTTTTTTTAGTTATTTGTTTCTCCCTTTCTTTTTTCCCACCCTCCGAGAATATTTTGAATCATTACCACCTAACTTGAAAGGAAGCGTGGACTGGACTTTTCTGCTTTATGGTTTTTTTTTCTTCTCAGACGGCAATGTCTAACAGGGACACGCGACACAACCAGGAGATTACGTCACTACTAACCCCTTAAAACTAACACGCCAAGATTGATCACGCCTCTGACAAAGATAGGTCCTCCTATGGAAACGTCGGCCAGCCTGTCTGAGGCACTTCACTTGTTCACACTGAGTATCCGACTACGTGTTTCTATCTGTCGGCCCCATCATGATTCTTGAACACTGGCACAGTACGACATGACTGCATGGTGAATACGACTGACAGACTCTAACGTGGAACTTATGATATGCACGTCGTCTAAATCATGATATGCACGTCAGTAAGTCATGTTATGGGACGTAAATGAATAACGACTGTTGCAAACAATATAATTATGAGATGCGTGTCATATAAGAACATGACTACATGCTACGCTCATAGTGCGCTCGCGGCCGTTTCGCTAGCTTCACATATACCGAATTTGGTATTACGTGACGTGAATGGACGACTAAGAAAAATTTTCCGTCCAAACTTGATGATCATTAAGTGCGTGACATGTAAAACTTGACTACATGCTAGGCTCATAGTCTGCTCCCGGCCGTTTCGCTAGCTCCACATATACTAAATTTGGTATCACGTGACGTGAATGGACGAAGAAGTCAAACGACTTGTCCCAACATAATAATCATGATAATCATGATATGCGTGTCATGTAAAACATGAGTACATGCTATGGTCATAGCGTGCTCACGGCCGTTCCGCTATATACATAATGTGGTTTTACCTGACTTGAATGTCAGGCGTAAACATGAGAATCATCCCACGAGAGTGATGAACGGCATAATTGAAGTCCACCTCGTAACCTTGTGTTAGTTTAAAAGTGGCATATCAACCTTGCAATTCGTGCTTTGCATATCATCGACTCCCACTGTATATGGGATCTGCCAATTTTTTCTATATTTTTGTGTTTTTCGATTGTTCTTTTCCTCTGACATGCTTCGTTTTACTTTTATTCTGCAGATGAGTTCGAGGTTCATTCAGTCACGTCCATTTTGCAAAACACAGGCTCGGAAACTCACAATGTTTTTGCACTGATTTTAATTAAACTTGTAACAGATATGTTGCCACCTTTATTTAGGTACATCTTGAATTCTATATTTGTTACAGGTGTGTTTGCAGCCTGAATGAATATTGATAAGGTACCAGCATTTGGGCTTATAGAGAGAAACGGGGCATCAGAAAACACCGTCCTATTTCAGTGCTGATATTTTTCAGCAAATTACCAGAAAAATATACGCTCCGTATATCACTTTGATGGCTATTAGCCCAGCTCAGTATTCTTTCTCGGTACTGATTTCGGAAATGGTCTTTTCAGTAAAAATATTTCTACAGTGTACACATACTGCAGGGTCAAGTTACAGACAGAATTATAAAATCAATAGATGGTGCCTATCTCGTGTAAAAAACTGTTCATATCTTTTACATAAATCTTCTGACTGGCTAAATCATTATATATTTAGAGGACATTAGGGCCCCAATGATCCTTTTTTTTGTGCTACAGTGAAATCTCACTTGAGAAATTGACTGGACTCGAAGTAATAGTTGAATTATCAAAACTGTACTAAACTGAATAATCATTGAAATATCCAACAGCATCGAAAACAGAAAATTATAAACGAAAAGCATAAAGTGCCGTTTAGTTTTTTTTTTAATTCTGCCACTTTAATCTGAACTGGCGTCTATAAAGCGCTGAAAGACGCAAAGATGTCCAAAGTGTACGTATCCGTGCACTGCTTCTGGCTCAGCTGCACGTCTTGGAGGTACGTGATGTGTGTACGATTACAGGCCCGCCAATCAGATGTGAAGTCTTAAAGCTGCTATGGGACAAGAACTCTGACGTTGCAGACAACTTTCATTCCGACATATAACACCGACAGAAAATCAGCGTTTTCCTTGGTTCCGACGTGTGTTGGCAGGTCGAAATTGAAATGATAGATTGCGTGTGCAGGTGAAATTATAGATTGCGTGTGCAGGTGTATCATGGCCGTGAAAACCAGGTTCAGATTAACCGATCAGAGGAAAATGAAAGTATCAAAAAGTTCACCTACTGCCGCTTGATTCCTGAGCTGCATCACGACCCCCAATCCTCACAGCGATGATTCTGCGATGCGATATCTCCTCGATGTCCTCGTAGTCAAGCCATCTCTTCAGAAAAAAAAACAAGACTTCACCAGAATTTGAGGCAATCGAAGAGCGCCTCGTCAAGTCACACAAGTGCTAGCAGGTGCTACTGATGTCAAAGTATCCAGGAATACCTGCACTAGCGACAACTGAAGGCTAGCTGAGCGCCGGTGCCAAGCCCAATTGAGCAAGCTCAAAGAGAAGCTCGAACTCCTTAAGCAGTGTGACTCGGTAGTTTGAGAGTATACGTCAACAAACAGTACCCAGAGCGAATCACAGAACTACTGCAAAGGAAGATTGTATATTCTACATGCTTGGTCAGGTGATGGGCCTGTCATGTTTACAAAGGCGGGTGAGGTGCTACGCGATGGCTGCAAAACTCTAACAAAGCGGCAAAAATGAGAGCATAGACCAAACAGAGCGCGAACGTCTTTGCATGAACGAGGAGTGGAGTTAAGATTGGTATGATGGATGTAATCCCGACGGTTCCGATGATCCCGACGACACGTTGAATGACTGGGCTGCACACTTCCTGGCAAACTTCCGATTATTTGCGCACTGACACTTATTCACCAACAAAGATCGGGGCGGCAACTAAACCGACCGCACATTAAGAACTGGACTGTATTAACGTCGACGTCACTTGCCCAGACCTTCGTATACTCAACATATCGACACTACTTCTAGATGTAGTATCAATCTTTGATCAAAGTCGGCGCCAAGCACGACTTCTTCCCCCGCTTCCCGATCTCCTTCTCTTCCATGCTACCCTCCTCTCTAATTTTCTCTAATAAATACCTCCCGTGTCATCTGAGACCGCCTAGTGGGACTAGCCCCTTCTCGATGCTGCACCAATGCAGTGAACAACTCTTCTGTTCTCAGAGACGCGTGTCCGCCTCTGGGTTCCCAGACTTAGCTATTCTCATCCTCCAAGAAATCGGCAAAAGAATTCCATCATTTTGTCAACGTACAGCTTGAAAATAATTTCGTGCGACAACAAGCCTGGCTAGACAGGTGGTCGGCTGTCTGGAGTTAATACACATGGTGCTGCCGTCTATCCACCTGTATTGTAACAGCACGCCACCACATTATCTTGTCGGGAGTGGTGTCGTGACAGGGACCACTTATTTCTTAGTCTGGCTCATCGTGAGAAGGCTTCCACCGTGCAGGTGACTCACCAGCACAAGGTGTGGTGAACAAAAGCTTATGGGGTTTGGTAACCAAAGCACGTGTAGAGGCGAATTGCCTAGTCCGCGCCTGCACAGCTTCTTTTCACTAACTTCCATTTTCGGCGGGCGCCGTTTACCAATTGGCCAACCTTCGCGTGCCCCAAACATAACTAGTGGGGAAGTTCGTAACGTCGCGTATTTTTTCGGGGTCCGGTCGGTTACCCGCAGCGTCAACAAGGTGCCCAAGCACGGTGACCTCTTGGTGGCCAAAGCGGCATTTTAAAGAGTTGAGCTTCAGACCTGCTGTGCGAAAGAAGTTCAATATTGCCGACAAACGTTGCAGGTGACTTGTGAACGTAGGTGGGAAAATCCCCGTCGAGGTAAAAGAGGCATGTGGACCACAGTAAACCGCGATGAGTCCATCATACGTTCAAATCTTGCTGGCGCAATCCATAGTCCATCGGGCATGACAAATATGTACATGACACTTGTAGACCCTGCCTGGTGTGTTAAAGTTAGTGTTCTACCGATAATTTTCATAAATTTCGTCGACAGCTGTTCGCGAAATGCCTGAGCGGAGGTCTATGAAAGTGCCACGCATCATGAAGAGTATCAAAGGCGTAGCCCATTGTCTGCAAAAGAGAGACGTCTTTAATGGTGATCTTGTTTAGGTTCCAATAGTGGACGCAGAATCTCCAGGTGTTTTTCTCATTACAAGAATGTCAGCCGACGCCCAAGGACTCGAAGATGGTTCGATTATGTTCTTAGCGAGTATCTTTTCGACTTCCGTTTGTACGATGGTGCGTTTGGTCGTGGAGACACCGTAAGAGAGTCGTTGAATGGGTCTGCGGTATGAAGTCATGCGCTCATACGCAGTAATCCACCGCGATCCCATAAAAAATTGTCACCCACCTGTCCCGAAGGGGGAGGGGGAGGTAAGGGGAGCTCGTGTAAATGCATTGCAGAGTGCTGGGGCTATCGCGTAAATGTTGCGTAATATGGTATGGTCTGGGAATGCATATTGGTTATTTAGTCTTGAGTGTTGCTATTTATTACATGAAGGAGAAGTGAAGGTAAGGAGTGTAAATTTAAAGCGTGTCTCTTCAAGCGCGTGTTCCACCGCTTACATACACATAACCCGCGTTCGAGGGAGACAAGATGAGGCACGAGATAAACCAAGCATGCGCAGTGGGGGTGGGGACGGTGCCGAGGCCGAAGCGCGATGTCGTGTGACTAAAAAATGCTCCACGTTGAAATGCTTCGTGTTGTATTTAAGGCTTCGCCGCAAGTGCAAGCCGCTTATCTCTGAGAGAATGATGTCCCACTGGTGTGTACAAACCTCGACGCTGATGCGCGGCTACCCATTGTCTTCCGAAGGCAACAAATCATGAAATAGAGGTTCCTGGGTAATAATAGAATTCATTGGTGGGCAAACAAGTTAGAGCGCGTCGTCCAATTGGCGAAAAGCGTATTTTGATTGACGTTCAGTTGGGAGCAACAATCTCAACACCGAGGGCCTCGCTACTGTGATATTTGAAGCTCAAGTGGTCATCAGCAGCGAAGCTACATTGTATGCATTGACAGCAATCCTGATAAAATCTCACCTCAGACTTG
Source organism: Rhipicephalus microplus (assembly GCF_043290135.1). NCBI lineage: Eukaryota > Metazoa > Arthropoda > Arachnida > Ixodida > Ixodidae > Rhipicephalus > Rhipicephalus microplus. The sequence continues at coordinate 452,465,073 of NC_134710.1, forward strand.
ATCACACTTCTTTTGCCAAGGACACGACGTACGCTCCCTACAATAATCTACGCTTTCCGAATGCAAAAAAAAATTACAAGAGAGGACGTTCCCCGCCACGTGCACTATCATGAGTGCACAGCGGAACTACGGACGTGATAGAAGGGGTCGTTTTGGACATTACTTCAACTCGTCCACAAAGGGCGTGGTCGTTAACAGTGCCAGCTATGGGCTGGTGATTATGCGTGTGAGTAAAACGCACATTGAGTGCTACGCTAGCTGACTGTAATTGTGTTAGTGCACCCAAAAAATGACTGTTTTATGTGTATCTCTACAGTGCGATTACTTTATGGACACAAAAACTAAAAAGGCCATTCAGAAAGTACACAGCCACCAGCACGCTTAACTCGAACACTCCACCTCGGGGGCTCGACCCACTTCGACAGATGCCAGTGTCAAAGTAAATGTAGACTGGTGGCGTAACTTTCATAAAAGCCCAAGTATCTAGTAGTTGGCCGCTCGTTGAAACCGTCGCCTACTACGAATAAAAGAGACAACAGCAAACAAAAAATTAAAATAAAAATATTATGCCAGGCCGGAAGTGGTAACGACGTCGTGCAATTGTCCTACGTCAAGCAAAATTGAAAGTTTGTTAATTGCTAACTTTTACGTGTCGTTATAAATACGCGATTTTATTGCGCCTTATGGCTCAATACTTGCGTGCGTGCGAGAAAGGGAAGACCAACAAGGAAGATTAAGAAAGCAATGTTGTTTTATTAGTCTAACAGTGTACTTGCAATATACGCGAAAAACTTCACAGACCAAATTGTGACACAACTGTTCACCAGCACCAAAGCATTATAGCTCAAAAACTTATGTTGCCCGCTCATGGAAAACCAACGCAGTGAGGCAGCAGTTTTGAGAATAATGTTTTTGCAATCGTAGAGTACAGCATCTCGTTGCTTAGCGAGTCACATTCACCATCACCAGAGGGCATGCCAGCCATGAAGCAGCGAGGGCAGTTGTCAGTCACAGGAGCGGCTATCTACACATTCTGCGAGCTAGTCAAGCTCTGAAATGTCCTGCCAGTGAACAGCACATAAGCAACTAAATAAAGTACAGACAAAACGCAAGAAACCACCAGCCAAAAGTGAGCAATGCCTCGTTGAACCCCATTGCGCCGAGCTTTTAGTACAAGCCCACAAGACATCATATATGATTGCCTAAATTCACCCCTCCCGCCCCACTCACTCTTAAGACATTAGACCAAAAAATGAGGCAATCAACCATTTAGCCAAGTGTTAGATATACTGTAGAGTAAATATATTGGTAATGTTGGCATATATAAAATTACGACTATTTGAAAAATATAGTGAGTTTTTGTTTTAGTTTGTCCCTCTCCTCACCTAGTCGCGCTTTGGTCATTGGTAGGCGTTGATGCCAGTGGCAATAGGTTTTCGAAACATTTCGTTCCAAGTTTCGCGATATATGCATTTTGAATATCTAGCAGACTACCTGCATACGCCCCCATTTATGGCACTTGACCGAAAAGTGAAACAATCTACCATTTGGCCAAAGGAGATAAACTTCAAAGTAAGTTTCTCCTTTTTATTGTCATATTTAAAATTACAAATTTTGAAAAAAAATTTTGCCTTTATTGTTTGTCTACGCCTCACCTAATTACCTAGGCGCGCTTCAATCGTAGGGTAGGCGATGTTTGTGACAGGGGTTTTTACACCACTTTTCGTTTCAAGCTTCACGGCCATTGTGATTTGGCCACCGTCTCATTTATTTACTTCAATGCCAGTGTAAACACGCTTCTCAAAAGAAACCATAGGTCCCTGGTGGTTCAGAGAAGGGTCATGATGTCATGCTACAAGATCGCTAGCGCTGCTTGCGTCGCACGTTTTTTCGAGCGTTTTCGCGATGCGATAGACATGTTTCCTACTCCAATATGTTAGGTCTCTCAGATTCGTTTCATTGTGCTTCTTCTTTGTCACTTGAAGCATCGCCACCGCTGCATCACAGAGGAGCCCATGTAGTAGCGTTGGAGTGAAACTTCGCCATTGATTCGCCGCATAGCACCATGAACGACGACACTCTATCTGAAAGCACCAGACTTTTTACAGAGCCAGCGTGACCACCAATATTGTTACCACGAGGAATGCAAGACGCACCCAACGAATCTGTACACAACTAAACAAAAAAATACTTCATATTATTTCAGTCGTGAAGCACTGCATGAGGGGTTCTCTACCCCATGACCGCCAAAGCGCATGCGAAGGTTAGGCGATGGGCGAGAGCAAAAAATGGGCAGATACAAGGGTGGTGAATGGCTTAGTCGGGCGCATGTGGCTGGCATTCATAAAACAGAGGAGGCGTCCATTTGATCATGCCAGTGTCGCCAAATCATGGACGAAATATATTTGCTGCAGCTAAAGACAGATGGTACGTTGGTCGATTTCACTGTTAAGTTCCTACTTCACTTCTGCCTGACCAGTGTTTCGAAACCATTCACTTACTAGGGGTTCTTTATTGCTGTGATTCACTAAGCGTGGCGTTCTCATGCGTGCACACGAAATTCGTTGCCATACGCTCATCTCGGCACTAAATCATATGTGCGACTGCTGACGCCGAGATAAAAAATACCACGAGGAATTGATTGATTTGTGGGGTTTAACGTCCCAAAACCACCATTTGATTATGAGAGACGCCGGTGTGGAGGACTCCGGAAATTTTGACCACCTGGGGTTTTTTAACGTGCACCCAAATCTGAGTACACGGGCCTACAACATTTCCGCCTCCATCGGAAATGCAGCCGCCGAAGCCGGGAATCGAACCCGCGACCTGCGGGTCAGCAGCCGAGTACCTTAGCCACTAGACCACCGTGGCGGAGCACCACGAGGAATTTCATGCGCACTCGTGAAAGCGTAGCCACGAGTAAACGTAGCAAAAACGAACTTGCCATGCTAGTGTATTCCACCCACCGGTATAGGAGAAGTGAAATAGAAATTATTAGTGCAATCATTCGCTACGCAAACATACCGGCTCCATCGTTTGGCGACACTGGCGTCAGTCGAAGCGGGTCGAGGCCACGTGGTAGGGCTTTCGAGTTAAGCGTGCTGGCAGCTAGACTCAAGTCTGCAAGAAGAGGTTTCTGAGTGATCACTGCGCACCTTCGAGAATATGTTAATGATAATTGCGGACGGGCAGCAGCGAGAACCTCAAAAAAGAGGAAGACTAAGAAATTCGGCACGAGAACTCGAATAATAATTGGAGGCTGTGATTTAGATGTCGGGCCTTCAGCAGCAGAATTCTTTATAATATGACACTAGCAATATAAGCATAGAGAATCTAGGAGCAAAGGACCTTAGCGTCGCACGAAAACTCTCTTTGTCGAGGCTCATCGAAGTCACTAGTCGAAGAACATGCGCGAAAAATTTATGTATAATGCCTTCTACAAAGCGCACGTCACGCGCATTTCCTAAACAACCGAAATAAAAGTAGACAATACCGCAAACACCTACATTTAAAGGGACAATAAAGACAAGTATTGGGTCAAAGTTGATTGTTGAAATAGCGGTCCAGAAACATCGTAGTGTTACTTTTGTGCTAAGAAAGGTCCTACTTCCAAATAAAATCAACTTTTAGTGGTCCGCATTGGATTAGCGCACTTCAAATTACCTGCTTTATAAAGTGGAAAAGCCGGACCGACTTGCCGGGCACAAAGTTGCCCGGCTTTAGTGCGCTCATAGCAGCCGACCGAAAGGACAGTGAGGCACAGCAGCAACAACGGCCATTGATCAATTTCCCGCCATTGGCTTCGAGACTGCAGACGGTTTTTGTTTCAACAGCACTCTACTAGACGGCCCTAGCTGTCCTTTGTAACCACGCGATAATGGAATCTTTTAACCCCTCGCGTCATTCCCCATAGTAACGTCCGGCAGTTCTTTTTTTTTTCGTGAATCAAACAGAAACGAACAATCATATTTTATTGCGCCACTTGATGTACGGAAGGTTTTTTATTTAGTGCAGTAACATCGATTACTAGTGATGACAGCGGCATCATTTTGAAAATGTCCAACTGCCGCGCTTGTGTTCTTGCGCATTTACATTAATTTCTCGGTTAGTAGGGCACTGTAATTGATAAAGTTGTCGTTTTAGATGTCGTACATTGAGCTTTCTTTTTGACATTATTTGTTATTTGACTTTAGTGTCCCTTTAAGAATTCCGGAATGAAGAGTAACAAGAAGTGAAAGAGCTGACCCACAAAACACGCATTTTTTTTGTTTTTCTCCAATTCTCTGTCGCCATTAAAGTGACTAAGTCCTGTCATGTACGCTGTGAGTTTTTTTTATTGCTGTGTGCTACTAGCTCGGCTATGTTGTGCCTTAAAAACATATCAAAAATGCATATTAGAGCAAAGTGTGAAGAACAAAATAAAACACTCTTAACAAATACGAAAACTTGGACCATCTCCCCGAAGGGAACAGCGGTGTAAAGAGCGGCGGTCACGGCAAGTATTGCAGGCGAACGGATGAGGCGACAAGTGCGTGGGCCGCGGTGAGTGCGCGACAGACGAGGGAAAGGGTGACGTCAGCACGCACTGCGAGGGAAGCGTCACGCCAACGCCCAGCAACGCTGTGACCTACTTGGCAGCGCACCGACACCTGCGGCGGGCGGCACGTTAGTATGGAAGGACAGCGTTACGCAGTCTAGTCAAAACCTGCTTCACATCTAATAGGAGGGTACATCATAAAAGCGACAAAGTGGCAACGCCTACAATTTGGAAACAAACCGAAACATCTGTGAACAACAAAAGGTTATTAAAAAGCTATTAACTAGAACAAACACAATAAAAGGCCACGCCACCGTAATAGAAATGACATTCAACCGCCCATCCATCAAAGCTTATGACAGAACAAAAGGCTAACAAGAACGAAATTGAAGGCCACTATTCATAATCAGATACGCACTGCTTCTCTATGTCATCAGCATTCACTTCGTGGATATGCAGTGATAAAAATATTAAAATACGCTGCTGTTTCTTGTACAAGTACATTTGGCGAAAATTTTCCACTGCATGAAGCAAGCTACAACCCATTGATTATTGCTTTTTTCTCCTCGGTTTGCAATAGCCATGAGGGGTGGAGGCACCGCTCGGGGCACTTCCGAGAACTGCGCTAGTGTAGACGAAGACGTTTTGTGAAATACTTGTTCGTAGTAATAATTTCTGTTAAATGTGGTGCGGCATCTACGTCTAGAAAGTGTAGTTGTTGAATGGCAGCAGTAAAGAAGAACGACAAGATTTCTGCATTTAGCGCCTAGTTGAGAGCATCTCTAAATATGCCCACAGAAGTTCAACACATAGAGCCATTATCAGAGCAAGCAATCTTCGGTTTACTTAATACTGAGAGCTGAATTGTGTTTAGCTTGCTGAACCTGAATGCTTTCGTTTGTACGTTAGTATACGAACACGTTAAAATAACTAACATGTGAATACAGATTATAAAGGCCGTGTTCTTGGTTCGTGAATTAGAACAGTGAATGTCTGCTCTCACTGTGTATTCTGTATAATATTCTGTTACCACTCACCGCAGTTGCCGCAACGCAACCGATGATGAACATACCGAGCGCAGCCACCACCACGTTGTCACGGTGCGCCCGCCACCACGACTTGAACCCTTGGCGGTGGCGACGGCGGTGCGGAGACTCTCCTCGCGAAGCCTCCGCACGGCATCCAGTGCGCCGAGTGCCTTCAAGAGATGTGACCGAGCTACCATACTCGCTTGAACTGCGATAAAGAATAAAGGCAGCACGCTGGTTTAGGCAGTTTCAAGGCGAGCTGCCTTTTATATTGAGAGTAATCTGTAAATATATATTTTAAAATCTCATCTATTTGACGGAACTACCGTGACTAAAACATTCTCGTGCTAAAAAATCATCTCTCACTGAAACGGCCGTATTTTTTACCGCTGGCAAGTTGCGGTGTTAAAAAAAGATCCCATCCAAGAGAGTTATAGCCTTGACACACAGGCGCTCTAAAGTCGTTTGGACAAAGGGACATCTTCCGCAAAGACGTGCAGCCGCAGTGGCACACGAAAAAGCATCAATTACTTTCCGGCAAATATTCTTTTCGAAAAAGAAGATCTGCGTTCATTTTTGGGCATGAAGGGAGTATACTCTCTCGTGCAGTGTGCATAATTGATCATAGAACTAGACATGTCGCAACAATGCGGTGCCCTAGTATTTCTGGAGCTCAGAAAACGTGTCGATTTTCAGCAGTACCACGATTTGTTTAAAAGAGAAGGTTAATATTCTCGCTATACTCTCAAACGCCAGCATCACGTCACTAATGCCGCCATATTAGTGTTGGCAGCGGCGGTTGTTCTGTGCTGCCAATACACAGCAGGATCCTGGTCCTATGCGCATCGCACAAAACTGCCCCTTAAGAAGCGCGTAAGGAGCCCGTCGGTTGTACACTCAGTTATGGCTGACCTTTGTTGGCATTCTATTTTCTTGTGTGCGCATGATCGCTCTTGTGATGCGGAAGCGAATCTCTGTGCTCCTTAAGAAAAACTCGTCTAAATGTGTCTCTCCGCTGATTTATAGCAGATTCACAATAAAACGCTGCCCGCCGTCACTGTCTCAGCCATGAAAAAGCACGGAAAAAACAAGAACAGCAAACCACGATTTGCAGCGGCCGCCTTTTCTACGGAGGCGTAAAACTGTAAACGCCCGTGTGCTCAGATTTGAGTGAACCTTGAAGAACCACAGGTTGTCAAAATTTCTGGAGCCCTCCACTATGGCATCTCTCATAATCATATGGTCGTTTTCGCACAGTAAACTTCACATATCGTCTCATTTCCAGCAACAGCAGCAGCAGCAGCAGCAGCAGCTGCTGCTGCTGCTGCTGCATAATATCGCTTTACCGGCACATTTATGTTTTATGAGCACGATTCTTTAATATTGTGACATTAAAAATCTACAAAACAAATGCTTATCAGTGCAAGAAGGAAATCCCTGATGAGTTAAAAAGACAATCTTGTATATTTGAGACATAAGCCTGAATATTGGTTAAATCGTAAAAATAGAGTAAAAAAATTGGAGTTTGCACATTACAAGCTTTCAGACGATATCAGAAATAGTTTTTACGCTCTCTTATTTCTGGACGTGACGCACGTATATGCACTTTTTTGTAGATATTTGCAACCTTTTACCTTCCACAAATACCGCCATTTTTTCCGGAGGCATTCTTCTGGAGAACCACCTGAAGGAGGAGTCCGCTGTCGTGTGTCATCGGCGTGACTCCTTTCTGCAAAGGAACCCTTTTGGCGACAAAAGTCGTTTACTTCGAGGCACTTTACCTTTGCCCGTGTGTCACGGGTATTATCTACCATCTTAACGCCGTATAGCATTACAGTTTTTTGCTTGTTGCTATCATAATCACCGTTGTGTCTTTGTGGCAAAACTAATTTTCGCTTATTTTCTTTTTGAAGAAAGGAGTGGCTACTGCCCAGGGCTCCATGAAGCGCTGAGTGAGCACGTTGACGTCAAGTTTAGAATGGAATGTCATCTGCAACAGAAGCCCTGTTGAAGCGTGGCTTTCATGGTTAGCTCCGTTGGAAGCGCCCAGCCGGCGCTTATGCTGGTGGCCACAATTGAAAGTACCATAAGCTTGGCTGTTTGACGCCATGGTAGATATTTCAATTCATGAGAACAACTTAGTTTTTCTATACTTTCGTCAGCCTGCAGTACACAGTAAAATTTTATACCTTTTTAAGTAAAAAAAAGGTTGTTTCCTGAATTTACACCCTTTTATCTGCTGGTAGACTACAAGAGAAGGGTAGCATAAGAGTGTTATTATCCCAATTGTGAGGGTGTTAGTGGAAAAGATGAAGTGTGTGCATCTATAATTGCAATAACAATTTTTCGGTTGCATGTCCGAAAGCCGTAATATAGCACACACACACACACACACACACACACACACACACACACACACACACACACACACACACACACACACACACACACACACACACACACACACACACACACACACATATATATATATATATATATATATATATATATATATATATATATATATATAAATATATATATTGAAGAAGTTTTTCAATAGACCAAACGTACTTGGGAAGAGAAGAAACCTAACTTAGTGGTTGTCTTTATTTTACTACCAACGGTTTCAACTGGTGAACCGGTCTTCGTCAGGGCCGGACCGATCTACCCTGACGAAGACCGGTCCACCAGTCGAAACCGTTGGTAATATTGTGCGACGCCGCGTCCCACGGCATAAAATTTTTATTTGCTATCTATTCAGTTTCATAGCCCTTAAGGGGGCGATAGGCAAGTATGAGGTGATCAGGAGGGGGCACCGCAAACCCCTTCGGGTCACAATGCTTTTTCCCTATTTCTCTATGTATAGCGCTTCACTTTGCCCTCTCTTTAGTGATCAGGGGTCGACCCCTTCCCCCGCATGATGTGCACGCCTATGCATAAGCACCATCAATCATTGCAACAAAATCTCGCCTGTATATGTCTGAACTAATATTTGCATTTCTTTTTAATCCAAAACACATGAGAGTTTTGTGGTGATTATTACCGCTGTTGTCCATTTGTTTCAAATAGCGTTATACCTGCAAACGTTTCGAATATTGCGCGCTCAGGTTTTTAGTATTATGTTTTTTTTCGCAGAAGTAAAAATATTTTGCGCTTTGCGTATTTATGTATTAAAAATTTACATATAAATTTCATACTTATTTGCATTACCAAAACATTTTAGTGGGCAAATGCAGTGTACGTCTGCGGGGCTGTAACCATGAGACTTGTTCGGACGTGCCGGACATGCTGCCAGCTCATCGGGCGCCTCGCAGGGTGTCGGTTTTGCATCGATTTTCCTTTCTTTTTGAGGTTTGTTTGCGCTCTGTGTTCTTGCTTTGTGTTCTTCCAGTGATGCTTATTACGAAGGTGAGCTTTACTCAAGCGAGGATGTGTGGCGTCGTATAGTAGAGCACTCGCCAGATATGTACCACATTTCAGCTATCAGCGTTTCGTTAACAACAAGAGTGTGATAACGATGCCCTGCTATGTTTTTCGTAACATGTGGACTATAAAGTGAGATTTTTAACGTATCGAACCTGTTTGTGTGTGTCATTTCATCAGGGCGAAGGCAAATTTGTGGAAAGTTGAGCGCGGGCGAGCTCGTTCTTTCGATTGAAGCATGCTTCGATGTGTGAAGGAGAGAGCGAGTGTGTTCGCAGAGGGAAGTCGGCGGCAGATTTGAGCAGAATTGTGGCGGCGGCCGCCTCCTGCGGCAGTGGTGTTGGAAGAGAGCTTTGCTTGCCGTTAATCAACATTTCGGGTAAATATTTGTTGGGTGAAGACAGCGTTTGTTAGCTGTAAGTGTTGATCACATCTAGGGCGCGAATGCTTGGATCTGTTATTTGGGGATTTGGTTTGCATAGCTGTTAATATTGTGTGCTATAAGAGTGAACTTGACTGAGACCATTTTGTATGTTATACGTCCTATTTTGAGCTGCTATGATATAATTCTTGCGGGTAGCCGAACGTATGCCACCGTATGCATCCGCGCCGGCACGCATCTTTGAACTACCGTGTTACCCACGTTGGCATGCAGCATGTTGCCCTGTCTTAGGTAGTTCTCGCAAAGCTTTCACTTACGTTTAGGTGTTTATGGAGCCCGTTTAGTCAAATCTGACCTTACGGTATACAGCGGCAACAAAAGTAGCCTGATGTGGCCACAACCTATGAACTTTGAGCAATTCCTTAAATTTAAACTGTAATTTCGAACAAATTTTTTATGGCTAATTGTGGCCAAATTGCTGTACCTTAACTGTGCGAGCCCTAATTCGATCATTAGTTCATGCTGTTGAGCGCATTTGATTTTATTTTATTGAGCTTGTTTTCGCTATGCTTGGACTTCATTATTTTGTTGTGGTTTATTAAATATTGTATGCTCCTCGCCCAACCTTGATGTTCCAACTTAGCTAAACACTTTTACGTGTGCGAACAATAAGAACAGTTTAGACCACCACCTTCATTGAAATTTTCTGATGCTTAAACCCGTCTGTTGAGATACACACATGAAAAACTTGAAAAACTACACATTGGCCACGAATAAAAGTACAATTTTTTCACTTGTGAATATGGCTCTTGTGCGGGGGCCAAATCGTCACGTTTTTATTTGCCTTTATTTGTGGTCCGCATGCTGTTTTGTCTTTAGATCAGATGACAAGCTTAAGTAAATTCTCTAGACATGCGCTATGTATGTTGAAGGGATCTAGGGTGTTTACAGAAGCGAATAAATTATTATTCGCTCAAAACATGCAATATTGTTATACATCATGGCATGCATATATAAGGTATGCGCGTGTTACTATGAAAATGTTAAAGTGGACAAGGTCTGAGAATCATGAATATAGATTGAGATTCATGAATATAGACTGCATGTTTCCAAGCTGTTGGCATTGAAACAATTATTCAACTTCGGAAATCCGTCTCATCAAATGTTTAATATGTATTGCTGAATCGCAGCCATTAGCTTTAAGGATTCAGGTTACCGGAGATTGTTGCAGATGCTGGCAGCTTTCTTGGGAAGTTATTGATTGATTTGTGGAGTTTACGTCCCGAAACCACCATTTGATTATGAGAGACGCCGTAGTGAAGGGCTCCGGAAATTTTGACCAGCTGGGTTTCTTTAACGTGCACCCAAATCTGAGTACACGGGCCTACAACATTTCCGCCTCCATGGGAAATGCAGCCGCCGCAGCCGGGAATCGAACCCGCGACCTGCGGGTCAGCAGCCGAGTACCTTAGCCACTAGACCACCGCGGCGGGGCTCTTGGGAAGTTATGTAGTTCAAGATGGGTGCCTTGTATGTCTTAGCATTTCCCCATTTTTTTTTCATATATTCATTCAGCCTGTGGTGAGGGATATGTGAGGGATGAATGAAGGGCACTGCCTTTTTTAGCTACCTGGAAACATTGAAAATTATAGCTATATTTTAACAGCAAACAATAGTAATTTAGTTCAACCAATTGTTAGTCTTAGAGGTATAATCGTCTTAACATAAGCAGCCGGAAGAAAGTTACATTACCTGTGTTAAAAATAAAATTAAAAATTTAATTTTACATGTTACTTGCATTGGATACTTGACGAAAGGGCACACCGTCATATATGTGCTGTCCTGTCACTGAATTAGCATGTATATGCCGGTGGGAAGTTGTGTGTTTGTCCACCCTAATTTCTGAACATTTTTATCGTGATTGCTGTACTAATGTCAAAAAGCTACATATAACGTCTCCTATATTTTTCATGGGCTGATTGTCTGTACTCATTGAAGGACTGTATATACATCTGCACAGCTTTGTAATAAATTTCAGTTGAAAGATTGTGCTGCATCTTTGTATCTTTTGTCCCTTCTATTGCATTTGCTCGGAGCAGCCTTTGCAGGCGAGGTAACTTGTGGGATATGGGGGGGCACGGTTGTTGTCTACATAATATCAACAAGTGATGTATGCTGGAACACACTTAAATCAAATTCACAGTGCTTGTCATACCTTTACTTGCAGAACACCCCTTTGGTTTCTGTCCAAACCAGCCACTACCTTCTACATCATAAGTGTGTGTTGGCTTCCACGAGCCTTGCAAGTGCTCTCCTAGCAGACTTCCACAAATGAAGAGGGGGCAGACTTGCATGGGAGCACAAAGGCTGATGTCCTTGCTTTGGCTGCGAAATTTTATGGGTCATGCATAATTACATCTCAGAGGCAATTATCGCTGCAACCAGGAATCCTTCATTGAAGAAAGTTGTCTGTGCGGTGACTACGTCCATGCGGCTTTGTGTTCATGTAGCCAGCTATGTTCGCATGAAAACCATGTTACGTTCCACCTCTCTTGTTGACGCCCTCTGAAACCGAAATCGAGACGGAGCACTGTAAAACCTTTTTCTAGGTAACTAACTGTTCCATCCACGATGAGTGTGTCATTACCTACTTATTGCAACGGAAAAACCACTATGAAAATATTTTGTGTGAGTGATCAGGCTGTGTCCATGAAAGATAATTGAAGCCTTAAATGCTCATTTTGTTCTGTGACATGCAGGATGGTCAGTGGCTAAGACAGAAACCTTACATAAGATGCACTCTGTGAGCACCATTGCAATCTATAAACAGCAGTTTAAAGGTTTCTCGGAATCCCTGCGTGGGTTGATGGGTTAGGCCCATTTTGACGACAGTGTGTTGCTTGCACTTAGTCTAAGTCAAAAGGTCAGGGAGATAGTAGAGGTGCAGCAGATTGCAAGGTGAACTTACAGATGTGTAAGCAAGCTATCGTTGCACCTTTGAGAGAAAGAGCATTCTCTTTTGGTGTGATTTAGAGATGCGAGCAGTTAAGCTGCATCTTTTTAGTTTCGCTTATCCTGATATTTTTTTATTCTGGTCCATGATTTGATGCTTTTATTTCTTGTATTTTTGTATACAGCTTACTCTTGTTGTACCTAGATGGACAGGTGAACAGAAAAATTTTGGTGTTGCAAGGCTTTCGTTATTGGAAAATAACACAGTACTTACTGAAATATGCAAAGATGCATACCATCGGGGAACTAAACTGAGGACAGAACAGAAAATGCGTCACTCGCAACTAACTTTATTCTTGGAAAATCAGCGAAATATGTAAGCGTAGCAACCATGCGCACGCACATTGCCTCACATGCTAGTTATAAAACAAGCAATTAAATTGACAATGAAATAATAATGGCAAAAAAGCCACTAAACGAAAAAGATTCTGAGAAACAAAAATTCCCCCCCCCCCATGCAGAGCTACAGATGCATCACAAACATGCGTATCCCATTTTTTTAATGTAAAATGCTTCCATAATTTCACGTGTGAAGGTATCATTACTCTTTCCAAGGACGGATACAATGAAAAACCTAGCCTCACTTTTGCATGAACCCCAATGTGCTGGCAAATATGCCAAAAGTTGAGTTTTCACAGGAAGTTCTTGTTTCCTAATTCTGTCCTTTATGCACCAGCACGTTTGCCTGCACATTGTGGTTTCTGCAAGTGTGAGGCTACGTTTTTCAGTTTATCCTTCCTTGGAAAGAGTAATCACACCTTAGCACGCAAAACTATGGAAGCATACTACACTAAAAAGAAGAGGGTTACGCATGTTAGTATTACATCTGTTGCTCTGCGTGGTGGGGAATTTCTCCTTCAGAATCTTTTTTTTGTTTTGTGTCTTTTTGTCATATTTTTTTGTTGTCAATCTTATCGCGTGTTTTTTTACCAGCATGTGAGGCAATGTGCGTGCGCAAGGTTGCTACGCTTATATATTTAGCTGATTTTCTGAGAATAAAGTTAGTTGCGAATGACGCCCTTTTTGTTCTGTCCTCAATTTTCTTCTCCGATAGTATGCGTCTTTTTAGAATTAAGTAAGCATGTACCAACTACCCCAACAAAATGATTTATTAAGGTGGCGGTCCCTCCCTGGCAGCACCCGCTCTGCATTTTAATCACTGTTTGCTGATACTCTACGTTCAGCCTATCAACATGAATTTTATTGCATTAGAAAGCTTACATTCTCCACTTTCTAATGACAGCTATTATTGTCGCCTACTCTGAAATGGTTTTGCATAGCACTCAAAACAGTGCGAGCAAAGACCAGTGCTTTTGCTGTACAAGCCTTGGTTGCACTGGAAGTGTGGCAAACCTGTTCAACATAACCAAATGAAACTTCCTGAGCCTCTTTATAAAGCACTATGCAAGGTTTGTATGAAAAAATGTAGCCAGTAAAGCAATCAAAAAGTCATGCAGGCTTCAATCAAAATGAGCAGAACACTGTAGATTTATGAGTGAATAACTTTTTTTCTTTTTTGTGTGGAACAACAATATGGAATAGGTTTCCAGGCTATAATGTACTTAATGTCTATGATAAGTTGTTTCTCGTTTTGATTGATTGATATGTGGGATTTAACGTCCCAAATCCGCCATATGATTACGAGAGACGCCGTAGTGGAGGGCTCCGGAAATTTCGACCACCTGGGGTTCTTTAACGTGCACCCAAATCATAGCACACGGGCCCACAACATTTCCACCTCCATCGGAAATGCAGCGCCGCAACCGGGATCTGATCCCGCGACCAGCGGGTTAGCAGCCGAGTACCTTAGCCACTACACCACCGCGGCGGGGCTGTTTCGCGTTCTGATGAATAGCTCATAAATAATAACGGCTTGAAGTCACAAATTTATGGATCCATTTGTTCAAGCATTACCGACGAGGTGTAGGAACTGTCCAAGATGAAAATAGGAAATTTTCAATATTGAAGCAGCAAGCCTTCAATAATTTGTCATAAGTTAATTGGAAAAATGTAAGACAAAGTGAATTCAGCTCATTTTCTGCTTGCCAGGTTTGTGCAAATTAACTTTGTTCTTTTATTGCTAATTCACAGTTTTTGCACATTAGCAGGACTATGTCATCATTTGTAATTACCGGTGCTCGCTAACTATGCATGGCAGCGCTTGACTCAAAAGATTTTCAACAAATAATAAATATTGCAAACATTTTTGTTTGTAGTGGCGTTATCTGGGAAAAAAACCATGTAGTTGTCTCGTGTCAGTTCAGACGTTTGTGAAAACTGATGCCGCTAAACACGACTGCGCCGCCAAAACACACATTGATTAGTTCTCCAGATTTCAGACTTCAGTGCCTAGCCCAATGGGTAAATTTAGTCGCTACGTTTCCAATACACAATGTAACTACAAGAGGCTGCTGAAAAAAAAAGAAAGTAGGGACTGTGTGACAGAAAGAAAGAAGGGAACAAAGCGTGCCACATTCCTGACCAAGTGGTTTGGCAATTGTGCCGAGCATTCCAGGACCTGCTTGGCTGCTCGCCTTTGTATTCAGGGGACTGCAGAAGCGTTCTAAAGTACACAGAGAACTTGACCTTGCCTTCTATTTTTTGAGACTCGTGGGACATTACCTGGTGGTCTTTCCTTCGCGAGGAGGTGAGGTATGTTTGGCAGTGTGTGTTGCACGTGACACTGGTTGAAGGGTAGTATACCATTGGACCTTTTTCAAGAGACTCGTCTGCACGTGTGAAGGGGTGGCGACATGACACGCGTCACGTTTTGTTTCTTAGGAGAGGAGGGGAGTTCACAAGGCCAAGCTGCCTCTATAAACGTTCCACAGAGTGGCGACAGGTGCTAGCTAAGAGGTAGTATGAATCGTCTGCAGATAATTCCTGAAAAATTCTAAAACCCCGAGATTTTTTTTGCCAGTCCGTGGCGGATAACTTCACAGGCTACGGACCCCGAGTTTTGATTTCGGTGACTTCCAGAGGCGCTTTTTAGACTTGAAAAGGACCCATTGACAAGTTTGTGGATAGTTTGTGGGCAAGTCGGTGCATAACAAACTTGCATGTGCGCAGCAACTATGTCATAAACTGTCAGTTAATGAGTCATATTTCCCTGACTGCAGGAAAAAGTGTGGATGGCTGCGTGAGCTCTATAGCGTTCCCAGCCACGCGTAGCAAAACAAACGTCAAGTTTCTTGACGCTTTCTGAAGTTTGGAAACAATATTTTCAGTATGCGAACTTCTCGAGAAAAAATTGTGTTTGCTAGCGTAATACTAACCCTGAAATTATGGTAACACGTGTATTGCGAATGATCATTTTGTCCTCGAAGATCATTGATGTAATGCCATTTGCTTGTTGTAGTGGGCAGTGACTGGTCTAGCAGAGAAGTAGCAGGAATGAAGCTTAAACTGCACGAAATAGACAAGACTGTCTCAAATAGACAAGACCTCTAGCAAAGCTAAGCTTTGGCAAATAAACTCGTCGCTCGTGTCGGTCATGTTATATCTTACTTTCTAGGCACCCAGCCTTCACTGACCATAGCGGGACATAACGCATTTACTCTCAGCATCGGCCACCATATAGACACCTCGAAATTGAGACGTTCGCAGAAAACGTAGACGCACTCAAGCCTATTTCTCCTGTTAACTTCTTCGAGTGCTCACTCGGTGCAGCCACAAATGTGTGAGCTGTCTATTTCCCTGCACCTCAAAAATGACCAATGCAATACCCGGACTGGTTTTGCAGCTTCTACTCGCTAAGCCAAGGGTGTCAATCAGCTAGCGTGCTGTCCAGACACTCAAGATGGTAAAATCTCAAACGGGGTGGGAGAGCGAGAGGCAATTTCAAGTTTTAAACAAAACAAATGGAACTTTGAAAAAAAAAGACTGTGCGTGAGTTTCCGCGATGACCATATCACATGCTAGAGCTATAAGTACTCACATAGGTGAGCACTAATGAAGCAATCGTTTCGTGTGATCACTTCGTATACCAAACCACTGTGCTGCTCTTCTAAAACTGGAATGAAAATATCTGCAGTACCATGTGCCCAAACTGATCAGACTCTGACAGGTCTACCGTCGCTTTCGTGAAAGCCCAGTAAGTGCGCTGGTGGGGTGTGAAATTTCTGTCCCAGAAAAACTCCGAAGATCCCATATGCATTTGCCTCAGACGATTTGAACGCCAAAGCAGCCATCCAGTTCTGCTTCTTGGTCGACTGCATTTCCTCGCCAAAAGCTTAATGCACCGAATGCGATTTGTCAGTTTTTCGGGGATCTGCCCAATTTAGACCAAGCGGCGATGTCACTTGATGACATCATGATTTCAAAAACTTTGGTGACCTATGATGTCCACCAATAATTTTACTTAGCACTTGTGTAAATGGCGACAGGCACTTTTTATGCTTGATAATACTTTTCATACATTTAGGATTAGAAATCTGCGTATATATGATATCATTAGATTCGTTGTTCAAAGTTCAGCGGGTGCAATTTAAATCTGTCTTACAAATGAATTGCGGTGCAAAAGGAACTCGTTTTATAGCTGAAAGAATGGACTGTCATATGTTTTACTAAATCTGAACACTGCATTCCTGTATGTAAGTGCGAGACCACCCTCTAAGTATGACTGCTGCGCTGCTTGATCTCATCTTTCCC
Organism: Rhipicephalus microplus; assembly: GCF_043290135.1. NCBI lineage: Eukaryota > Metazoa > Arthropoda > Arachnida > Ixodida > Ixodidae > Rhipicephalus > Rhipicephalus microplus. The sequence goes on from NC_134710.1 coordinate 452,482,105, forward strand.
TCTGTGGGCCTACCACACTTGCACCACTTCATGACCGATGTCAGCCCAACCCCATTTATATTCTTGAAGGTTTCAAGTACCTATTTGAGAAAGAGAAAGAAAGTGGCAACCGATACATCTGTTTAGCGATGCATGAGGCTAGTAATGTTTTGGCTGGCAAAATATTTCCGCCCTTCATGCCCATGAAATCATCTTTTTTTCACTCACTTCAAGGCGTGAAAAAGGGGCTTTGTGTAATGATAGCCAAGAATTAGTAAAAGATAGTTTTCCGGGTAGCTTCTGTATGTAGCGACATAAGTACCAAGCGGACCATGAGCAACACCCGCAGTATATGTGCAGAGGGGTCCACTGTTAAAGGGAACGCCAGAACACGTGTAATTTGCTCTTGTGTTTTTTTACAAACTGCCACATCTAGTGGCCATGTGATAAAGTAGAGGAGGTTACTTTAACATCCACTGAAACGGGTTTGCAAACCTCGCCAGCTATCGCTCGTGTCTGTCAACTCACTACATTCCCCCTGTAGGGTTTCTAGAACGAATATGAATAGACTGGCAGTGATTAATGATGCCGGCTGGAGGGCAAAGCCCCGAAAAGGGGGCCATGTTAGCACTTTCGTTAAAGGAAGAGTGCACGATGTAAAGCAGAAGTGAAGAAAGGGAAGTAGCAAAACAGGACGTTTGACATCAATCCACAGGGGCGTCGGGCATCATGTCCATCAAGGTGCTGCCTCACAAAGACTGGTGTGCAGCTGCGCCCTGCTAGCGATGTTTCAAAAATACAGGCAGATCTTGAGAAACACTGAAAGCAAATGGTTTATCAGAACAGAAGCTGCTCTCAAGTAAAATTTTAATGCTTTCATTTTTTTTTCCCTGTTTTTGTTCAGTGTGCTTTAAGCTCCGACAGAGGCATTTTAGAGTGATGCATATTAGAGTAGTTTGAGTGTCAAAGAAGCGCTGTGTTGTAAACGAAATGTGGTAAAATGAAGGTATTCTGTTGCTTTGCACGAGTCAAAATGTTGCTAACATAAGTTATACCAGTATAATGAAGGCTAGGCATTGTACGTGATTTAGCCATGTTTTGTTGTGAATTTGCATGTTAAAATGATATTCAAGGGAATGACTTTGCAAAGCCACTGAAACAATGTCTTCATGACGAGGAAGTACATAAATTTTTAATCTTATGCGACAAATTGTAGAGCGAAAAACTAAGGTTGTCCTATTCTAAAAACTTTGGGAAATTTCAGTTAAGGCAAATGCATGAAATTGGGTTAAGTTTGTTTTGATGCTTTAAACTTAGACGGTGCAAACTGATAGATTGAGCAGCAGTCATTGAGCTAACTACTAACCAAAAATTTGTTAGTCAACTGTTGCAATTCTTGAATTGACACAGGCGGTGTAGCCAAATATAAGAGACACATAGATAACAATTTCCAAGAAAACGGTTCACTGGCAATAGCATAATTATGGGATGGTAGATAATTAGTAGTGAAAAAACGGCCTGAATGCTGAGTAGCAATGTATAATTTGCCTCAGGAGGGAACCATGTACGCAAAGATGGAAAACAAGTCTAAAATATTTCTTTTTTGTTTGAATAAAAATTTTTTTTCTCTGAAAATATTTTAACATATGCCAAATATACATGTAAATAAAACTCTGCTCCTTAGTGATTAGAATATGTACTCCGACTTTACACAACAAAATATAACAAATATACACATACAATTCGCCTCCTATGTGAGTGACATCCTGAGTGTGCACTGGCACCAAATGTGTGGAGGTGACCAAATTTAATGATTGTCTCGTATGTGTCTACTCATCCGGATGGAGGCCGTGATTGTTGTTGCACGCTGGCTGGCCAAGACGGTCTAACCACGACTCGAAAATCTTCCTCTTCCCTCTCTTTTGTTCCCGAGCCAGCGTCATCAAATTAGGGAATTGAAAGCATGCCCCATTTTCAAGCAGTGTTTGATGTGTTTTGTCTTAGAATGCGCAGTTTTTAAGATGTCCCCTTTGTGTTCAATAAAACTCGTTGACCACTTCCTGCTAGTTTTGCCATCATAAGTGGTGTCGCAGCCACCGCACAGAAACTTGTAAACAACCCTGTTTTTATCATTCGCAGGGGTGCTGTCTTTGGGCTTAGAACGCACCTTTACCAAGGTACAATGAGGCTTGGAAATTGTTTTCATTCCCAGTGGACGATGTGCTATTCAAACACAGTCTAAAAGCCTTCAACATAAGATACAGAAACAACAGGTTTTGTGTTTTCTCGCGGCACACTCCTTGTTCCCTTTTGCACGTGTTTCTGCGTGTTGTTGGTAAACCTGCTCAGATAATGGCTTCGTTACAATACACCAACTACGTTTTCTATCTATATGATTGCAAGTGCTGATCAGTGATGTATGCGACACCACATGCATGAGTGAAATAGGCACGAAGCGACCAACAGGGCTCAAAGAGCACAAAGGAGACATTGCAAAATCCACCCATGCCACGCATGATAAGACAAAACTCGTCGAACACTGTTCGACGACGGGACATGCCTTCGATTTCAGTATTGAGACAACGCTAGCTCGGGAACAAGTGGGGCAAGAGAAATCTCCTCGAGTCGTGATTCATGAATGTGCAACGTGTGGCATGTGGCATTTGCAACGCTAACTTTAAAGACATGCTTGTTCACGCAAAACATAAAGCAAAAACTAGGACAACCTTTAGCCCCTGTGGCGAGCCCAGATGCTCCACCTGCAACCATACACTGCCGGCTACCAACATAAAAAGCACAGCGTCTGACTGCATTCACAAGATCACATCGAGCTTCACCTGCTTCTCAACAACCTAATATACTGTCTTGAGTGTGCCACCTGTAGAAGAAAATATATAGGCAAAACTGGGCAACCAATTAAGGTCAGACTTAACGGCCACTGAGCAGACACAAAGCACAATTTACTAAAAGCAGTATACAGCCAGTTATTTCAACCAAAAGTACCATGATTTCGACCAAGCAAAGCTTTACCGTCTATAAACAAATTTAGGGTCACCACGAAAGAGAAAATACATAAAATCATATTTGACACACAAAATTAAGTCTCTACACCAATCAGAAACCAACGTAGCACGTGGGAATTTGAAATCGCTGAAAGCCATAGCCTAATTGCGGCAGTATTTAGAGACAAGATATGCTTAACCTTCCATTAGACATAAGCGGCATTACGTGTAATCGCTCCAAGCGCACATGTCGTAGTACTAATATTTTCTAAGTTCTTTTATTATCATTAAAAATGTATCTATGTACAACTGAACAGTTTTTATTTTCTAGACCCTTTCAACTACGGCTTTCATTCCTAATTTCTTGCTTCAAAAAATAGTCTGACCGCGCTTCGTTGAAGTCAATGCCAACCCACCAAATTTTCAGCGTGTCGTTGTTTTCACTCGTCTGTTAACGCTAACGTCCCACCTACCCCCAACCACCTTGTTCCATTTTCCCCTTTCTTTTTGTGTTTCTCTCGTCCCTGCTCATTTTCTTTGCATTGTCAATTTCCCTTTTTCTCTGCCAACATGCCGACAAATTCCTGGCCATTCCTCTGAGGGGGCCACCTATGGGGCTACTTGAAGCATATTTTAACCAATGACCTTCCCCGTGAAGCACGTGCTTTTCCGAACCCATTCGGAATTGCTTACCTTCGACGTCATGGCATTTAAAAGTACGCCGTCTGCTTCTCTCCCTGCCTCCCTTTTTGGAATTGCTTTTTTGTTATGCGTCCCATTCATAGGTGTTCGAGAACAGGCGTAAGCCACTATCGTCGGGAACCCTTTCGGTGGCCGGACACGTGGACCATCTGCCGGCTTTGAACTTTCAAGATCTTTCCTTTTTCGTGTTTATCGTGGCCACCACTTCGCAGCAGAACGCTCCTACTTTGCGTGTTTTCTCGGTATTTTTATCTTTCCTTTTATAAGACGATAGTTTTGCTTGGGGACCTTCGACGCAAAAAGTTTGGTCTGTCTGTCTGTCTGTATGTTTGTCTGTTTGTCCACTCATAACGTCACCTGGTACTTGAATTGGTCAACTCCATCCGCAGCGCCTACCAACGTTGCTCAAGATTTAGCGTTATACTTGTGCAATTGTCAATTAAAAAGCAATTCTTGAGCATGTCTGGGGCACCATAACAACACGTATATATTCTGCATGTGCGTCTTTTACTAGAAAAGGCATACATAGGTAATTTTAAAGACCGTAGCGCTTATCACGCTGCACTGACCATGCAACGCTTGCACGAAAAGGCGAGTTTCCAACGTTTCGCTAAGACGAAACGGTAGTGACACCTACCCGTCACCTTGCGTTCTACACCTTATCATCTCTGAGACGGGCGCGCACACCTGTCTCAGAGCCGCGCGCTTGGTTTTCCAAGAAAATGGCCAGTTGGCGCTCATGAATCACATGTGACGTGACTTGATGCGCTCGTTCGCCTCCACTCTAGAACAGCGCCTCCAGAATACTATTTACCGATTTTCTTGTGCAAAACATCAAATAAATGTTTTGTTCACTCTCTTCACACGCAAGACTATGGTCTTTCGACAAAATTTGCAGATTAACATGTAGCTACGGGGCCAATTTTTTTTTCTCCACCGTCCTTTTTTTCTCCAGTAGTGAGTATGAACTTTATTAAGGTCCTGAGAGGAAAGAAAGCGGTGCCGAAAGCCCCGCCATCAATCCGGCGGCTCCACCCAGGTCGGGACCGGTAGACAGAGTCTCTCGGCGACGGCCCGGGCCCTCTGGACAGCCTTGAGCTGGGCGATGAGCTCTGTGCTTCGAAGGGCGGAGTCCCAGGAGGACTGGTCAGAAAATTCTGTACCCACGTTGGCAGGGCACAACCAGAGCATGTGGTCGAAATTGTTATACTCGTTTCCACAGTGTGGACATGCAGTGGAAAAGTCCGGATTAATCCTGCTTAGTGTCGTTGGTGTGATGTATGTACGTGTCTGCAATTGTCTGTAAGTGATTGCTTGTGCTCTGTTCAGATCTCTGTGAGGAGGAGGAAAAGTTCGACGTTCTAATCTATGATGTGAGGTGAGTTCGTGATATGATACAAGTGGGTCTTTGTAATCGAGGTTCCTGCAGGCTGCATTTAAGCGAGGGGGCGAACCACTGACGCGGAAAGTGAGCTCTCGCGCCAGTGTGTGTGCCCGCTCGTTTGGGTTGCCAGCAAAGCCGGAAATGTTTCCCATGTGGGCTGGGAACCATGCGATGTGTGTAGACCGAAAGTTTTCCTCCTTCGTCTCGTGGTTGAAAAGCCTGTTAACGACCGCAGCTGCCTTCGAAGAGACTAGGGCCGCCGAAAAAGTTCTTATAGCTGTTCTAGAGTCCGAGTAAATGACAGAGGCTTCAGTGCAGCTTCGAAGGGCTAGCGCAATGGCCATTTCCTCTGCTTCGTGGGTGAAGTTGGTAACTACCGTGGCTGCGTTGACGAGCGAGCCGTGGGCGTCCACCACAGAGACTGCATAGGCACCTCGATTCCAATATTTTGCGGCATCAACGAAGAGGACCTGCGTATCGTTGCACCTGATCTTGGCGAGTATTGCCTTGGCTCTCGCTTTTCTTCGTCCTTCATTGTGGGTTGGGTGTATGTTTCTGGGAATCGGGTCAACTGTTATCGCTTTCCTGGCTTGTGTGCAAAGTTGGGACTTTTCTGGCGGCATGAAGAAAGGCTGAAGACCGGCTTCAAACAATATCTCGTTGCCCGCCTTTGAGAGTGAGAGCCGACTAATCTGTGCATGCCGCTGTGCCTCAAAGAGTTCGGTAGCTGTATTATGCAGGCCCAATTGTAAGAGTCGTTCCGTACTAGTGTTGCGAGGGAGGCTCAGGACCCTTTTCAATCCTGTTCGAATTAATGTATCAATTTTGTTGAGCTCTGTCTTCTTCCAGTTGAGGAAGGGGGCGGCGTAAGTCACGTGGCTGATGAGAAAGGCGTGAAATGCTTTCATGAGGTTGTCCTCTTTCAGACCAGCCCTTCTACTGTTGACCCTTGATAATACCCTGGTGAAGTTGAAGACACTTTTCTCTATACGTTTGAGGGCCTCCGCGTTGTCACCGCTGTAAGCACCAACTACCATGCCCAGGACCTTGATTGTGTTACATATTGGGATACTACCTCCGTCCTTGGTGTGTAGGTGAACACTCCACATTTTGAATCACTAGAAACCGACTTGAAATGAAGTGAGGACTGTACTCCTCTGCTTTAGAGTCTTTTTCCAGAGGGCAATGGCCAACAAGGACATGCACCACCACCAGGAGATGACGTCTCTACTAACCCCGTTGAAACGAAATCAACAACGATGACAAGGCACCGTTGATGAAGATAGGTCCTCTCTCGAAACGCCAGCCAGCCTATCTGAGGCACTTCCTTTGTTGACACTATCCCACAAAGTGATTCCACCTATAGGCTCCCATTTTGCTTTCTTAGGAAAATTGTGATTTTTAGAAATGAAGGTAGTCTCTATTACCTAGAAAAGTGGTGAATAACCTTAAAATTTTAATAAGGTGGTGAAGCTTGATGACGGTAGGGTTGATCTGTTAATCTTATCTTTCTTCAGTAACTGACAGATGTACATTACCTGTGCGAATATTGTCTCGAAAATGCTCTAAACTGTAGTATAAACGATAACATTTATGAAATATAATAAATGTATTTGTTTTCAGCAGAGAGAAAACTTGTGTTGTGAAAAGGGTTCTTAATGTTTATACTACGCAAATATACATCTATTTTCAGGAGGTGTGAAAAAGGATTTGTAAATAAGTGGAAACAATGTCTATCAGAGCAGCTTTTTCATTCGTGTATAATCAGAAACTGAAATGAACTAGGTTAAGGTGAATTTACATGGTTTCACGATGCTAAGTTTACCTGCAAATGAAGTTGCTTAACGTTTATATGTCTGCATCCTGCATGAGACGTGTGCACTACTACGCGTACTATTTTATTCAAAATAATGTGTTTGTGTGTCTACACACGCGTATACATACCAAGAACCTTTGCTGTATCGACTCACAGAGCCTCCTGTAAGAGACTTATGTTATTTACCACTCTAAATAATTCTAAATAATTGGATACCCATAAAAGGCAGTCTAAATATCTATAGTTCACTTTACAAAGAAGGCTTTGAGTAATATTATTGCATTTCAGAAAGCTTCCTGCAAATATATATATATATATATATATATATATATATATATATATATTATTTTTTCATCCACTTTTTTTTCTTCTTATTTACATTCCATTGGTTCTAATAACTTCCCCTGTACATTTCTTAGCATTACTGTCTGTTAGATCTCAATAATATTGTGTTAAAACGTGGAAAAACGAGCCCTTAGGTATACACTTCTTTCCCTTATTTCATTGAATGAGGGTCTCGTAATGACAGACTTGGTGTGTTTAGGTCGTATAAGAGGGACAATTAATCAGCTGCCCGCTCATAATAAGTTCACGTGTTACGTGACGCCAAACATGCGCATAAGAGTGTTTACACACTCGTCGTTTGGCTTAAAGATGGCGCTGACTGTCACTTCTACTACTAAATTCACATATAAACCCAAAAAAGTGGATGGAGGGAAGGCCGCTGTGGTTGCTCAGTGGATAGAGCATCGAACGCGTTATTTGTACGGTCGTAGGTTCGAATCCTGCTCACGGCTGGTTATTTTTTCATACACTTTCCTTTCTTCCTATTTACATTCCATTGGTTCTAATAACTTCCCCTGTACAATCCTTGGCATTACTGTCTGTTAGATCTCATTAATCATGTGTAAAAACACGGAAAAACGAGCACTTCTTTTCTCTCTCTCTCTCTCTCTCTCTCTCTCTCTCTCTCTCTATATATATATATATATATATATATATATATATATATATATATATATATATATATATATATATATATATATATATATATAGGAAAAATAAGTATACGCCTCTAAAAAACCTTTTATTGGTAACGTTTTAATCGCAGACCGATCTTAATCAGACAAAACTTAGTAGGCTCCGACGCGCTTTTATGCCATCGTCCAGCCGAGAGAGAGAAAGAAAAGAGAGAAAAAAGAAAAAGAAAAATATACATATACCAGTGGCCCAACATTTTACATATACCAGCAACCCATCATGCAGTGATAAGCAGCCAAACAGTCACGTGTGCGTACTACGCATAGCTCGTGCATTTAAAAAAACGCACCTGGGCCCGTGGGAATACCACTCAATATACACAGATAAGTAGTCAAACGACCACATGGGCGTACTACCAATGGCAGGTGCATTTTGTAAAAAAAATCAAAAACGAGTGGTCAAACAACATACAACAATCACGGCAAGTTTTTGGCCCAGATGGCTAAATTAGGCAAATTGCAGTGATTCCAGAAATTCTCTCTTTTTTTCTCTCTCTCGCTCTCTCGGCGAGACGATGGCATAAAAGCGCGTCGGAGCCTACTAAATTTTGTCTGATGATGATCGGTCTCCGATCAAAACGTCACCAATAAATAGTTTTTTAGAGGCGTATACTTATTTTTCCTTAATTCTGCGGCAACCTAAGCCACTCTTTAAAACCTCTTTCTCTCTTTCTCTCTCTCTCTCTCTCTATATATATATATATATATATATTTATATATATATATATATATATATATATATATATATATATATATATATATATATATATATATATATATATATATATACATATGTAGCCTTCATTGTGACATGGACTACCAGAGAACTTTTTCTATTATTACCTTTTGCAGTTATTGATAGCGTGCCTACCCATTCGAGGTTCTGTGAGAGTCGATATAGCAGGGGGCACGAACTCTTTCAACACACTCATAGAAGGTTGGTAAAGTATAACACTATAACACCCTGAGTTTTATTTTGCCAGACACCATTCGTGTAGGGTGTTCAGCTAATGCCCTTTCAGAAGGGTGTATTCGAAAACAACACTCGTGGGGTCTCCTTCTGGCGACAAGGCAGTTTGCATCTTTGACGGTGTAAAAAATTACTGAACTGATTGATTGTTATGTGGGGTTTACCATCACAAAACCACGATATGATTATGAGAGACGCCGTAGTGAAGGGCTCCAAAAATTTCAATCACTTGGGGTTCTTTAACGTGCACGCAAATCTGAGCACACGGGCCTACAACATTTCCGCCTCCCATCGAAAATGCAGCCGCCACAGCCCGGATTCGAACCCGCAACCTGCGGGTCAGCCGCCGCGTACCTTAGCCACTAGACCACCGCGGCGGTGCGTAAAAACTACTCTGTACGCTAACAGCACTCTTGCAGTTCGTGTCAGTGAGTGACGGGAGCTTCCATCGGAGTGCAGCGTGGCTTCGCCAAAGAAACCGAAATGGACGTAGTTGTGGTCATTCCGTTTTCAGCTCAGTTTCGGAGCGCTTGTGTTGGCGGAGTAAAAGAAACTTTTCGAGTTTCTATCAAAAACCTCATGCTGCTACGACAGCAAAAAAATTAAATCGTTAGCAATTTTTTGGTCCTTCTGAACCGAATTCTAAAGCTGCATAGCCTTCCTTTTGATAACATGGTTTGTGGGAACGATTGTCAGTACTCCACTGCCGCTTCATGGTTTCTGAAGGCCACTAAACAAACTTGGGCGTTAAAGATTTCTCTGTTTAGACAGATAGAAGGCTTACCTGAGAGATGCACTGCCCATGGTTGATTGTGTATTCTGCGCACTCTCGGTGCTCGTTGCTGTGCAATTCGTAGACTCACTGGAAGACGGAGGTGCCTCGCTATCCTCGCCTTCCGCCCGCTGCTGCTCGTCTTTCTCCGCGGGCGGTCTCCGTGGTGAACCAGATGACTTTTGGCGCTTCCCTGAAGACCGCGACGCTCGTCCTCGGGAGTTGCTCTTCCGGACAGCAGAATTCTTGGAACGCAGCTTCATTGCTGTTCTATTACTTAAGCGAATGGTAATAAGCGGGCGGCCGATCGAGGCACTTCGTTGTCGTCGCTCCCTAGCCTTTAAAGCTCGCAACCACAATGGGGGTGGGGGGAGGGGCTGATGATGATGATAATGATGATTAATGATGACGATATCTAAAACATGACCCATAAGCATTCTCGGAGATCGGACAAAAATACTAAAAAAGTCTCATTATATTAAAGTGAAGGCATAAACTAAAAAATACTAAATAATTTACCCCCGCCCCCCCAAAAAAAAAAACAAATCTCAGCATATATTCACCGAGTTAATGGTCATAAGTGGGGTGTAGCTTCGGAGAGTTTTATTGGTAAAACGTGAATCATGTGTCTGTCGGTCTGTCTGTCACGTTCAGAAGAGACAAGCATGTAAAGAGCTACGCCTTTAGGAACTTCTGCTTTAAAACAACACAGTAAGGTATCAGCCATTTTCAATGTATTTTGCCTCAAAGTTAGTAGCCTCAACACTGTCGAAATAAACTTGACTGGCGCAAATACCCTGTTTCGCTGTAGAAAAATTCTTAATGAAATCAAGGCAATTTTAATCGCAAGTCTCAACATTAGTAACCCTAATTTTTGAAACAATTTTATCATTCAATTTATACCCAATTTGTACGTGATCCCTTCTATGTAAAAATTTCTTTGATGGCCAATCCCCAAGAGTGGGTGTGAGCCATATTTATAGGCTGTTATCGTCATCATAATCAAGATCTTCTTCATCAAATACTCAGCGAGAAAGAAAAAGAATAAAACACTCGGCCAGTGACAGCGGTGATGGATACACTGGAGCAGTATCTAAGAAACACAGCTCACGTTTGTAGTATTATCTGGTAGTCAAAGCTAGGAAGTATGATGCGCTGACGGATTGCGGCTGCTGGCAACCCTCACTGGTTGTTACCGAAGGATTCACTGATGCATGAGTATAAGGCAACGAAGCAGGTCGACACTGCAAGAAACACTTTCAAGCAATAAAGCACCACGGGAACTTTTCTTATCCAAATCAAATAAGCTACAAACGCCGACTGCACAACGGTGTTCACACTCGGGCACTGATCCCTGTGGCGAATACATCCACCTTGTGCACATCTAAGAAACTTTGCTCATTTTCGCAAGATAGTTTGCTGTTTCGCAAAAACTAGCAGTTCGTCCATGTACTAATCGATCTGATGGATGAACCTCGTTGTAAAAGGAATGCAAAAGAGGAGGCATATTTTGAGCCTGTTTATTGAAGACATTTTAGTCAAACATTTTTGGATTTTACTTGGTCTTCAAAGTGCCCCTCACCAGGTTGGACAATTTGTAGCTGACGTGCGCAATGCACGAATGGTCTGTTCACGAACATGTCGGCCGAAATGTCCAACGCTTACGTACGTGTGGCGGAAATGGGTTAAATTTCAAGATAAACACTGCCTGCCCTGCCTTTCGAGGGCACACGCCGGAGAATGAGGGCATGACGTAGGCGTAGGAATTGCCCTACGCAGACGGTACTGCAGTGACATCGGTTAATAGCACTTAGATAATTTCAGGCCTGCTGACTGTTTCTCGAGTGGAATCTGATGTCACTGTTTAGACCGGTGTGTTTAGCTGCACAGACGTGATTGCGCCTGCTCTCGTTGCTAAAGAGATATTTATTGCCAAGTCTGCCGAACGTTTTTGTGGTGTGCTTCTTGGCGACTCTAGAAGACCGTGTCTTTCTGTTTCCGTTAATACCTGCAACGTCGATATGCGATGCGCTTTGTGCACTGGATATTGTCAATCTGTACAGCTGCAAATCTGAACGGCTGGGTGATGCTGCGTGCAAGTAGTCATGGCAAAAGAACCGAAATTGTGAGCGTTCTCGTTTCATTTTTAAAGAAAAGAAAGAACACTATGTGAGCGTGCATTAGTCAAGCTGACGTCCACACCAGTTTTCTTCGTCACCCGAAGGTACGCGTGTTCGCCCTACATATTTTTTTTTCTTAACCAAGGTGCAATGTGTACTTCTGACTTGTTATTGTAAGCCCTGGCATTAAAATATTCAAAGCACGTGGCAGTACGTTTTCAGAAAAGTCGTTATTCCTCTCGGGTCGATGAACATTTTGCTATTGGCAATCAGCGAATCGGACTTCTTGTGTTACTTCTGTTCACTTGGTTGAGAAAAAAGGAAGGAATGCTGTTGCATTTCTTAGTGCATTGGTTTGTGCGTAGTATTTTCTTGCCAGTGTTCCAACCACTTCATTGCGGTAATATAATTTTGCGCAAGTCTTGCCAGCCCCTTCTTTCTCATAAGTTTCCTCGAAATTTAGGTGCTTGTAGACACTTACTGTAAAGCATTCTCTTAAATGGTTTCTATTGACGTGTGAGCTCTACTTTAAGCTAGAATACTTGATAAACACTACAAAATATGCCCATTCAAGAACCAGCCGTGCAGTAAAAGCACCCGCGGGGGCTGCACGGCTTAATCTAGACTCAGTACCAACATTTTTTTCCTGGCCCAAGGTAGTCGACTTGTGGGGTTTAACGTCCCAAAACCACTATTTGATTATGAGAGACACCAGGCCCAAAGTAGTATGAGCGACTACACACCACTGCGTGAGGGGCCGGAGCAAAAGAGGAGACATCACTTCTTGTGTCGCTCATAAGATAATTTTGTGAACAGAAAGATCGTTTTTCTCTTGCATTGGTCATCCCCGTGGTAATGTACTGAATTACATACTTTTGGCAGCAGTCCACTTTCCTCAATACAAAGTGTCTTTGAAGACAGGTGTTCGAAAGAGTGCAGATAAAACTGCAGAAACTTTGAAAATGAATAGTAACAGTTCCTCCGCATTGTGGGTTCTATATTGTATGTGTGTGTGTGCTCGTGCGCGTGTGTAAAAATAAATGAAGAATGAATCAAATTTACCCCATTGCATTCGTAGTTTTGTTATCCCATCAAATTTTGCTCTTATCGACCACACGCGCAATTTGACATTTTTTGGAATAAATGGCTCACAGATAAATTTGAAAACGGTTTCAAGTCTACTGGAATAGGTAGGACAGGCTCAAGTTTGCGCAGCGCCGTTAACCGCCCTAGCGGAAAGAGGGCAAAGCTCCGGTAACTCGGACGGGCTGCGCTTGCTGGGTTTTCCCACTGCGCGCGCGGAAAACGTGTTCCTTGGAGCGCTTATCTCGCATTTGCACGCTATGGGCACCACTCCTTCGTCATCCTGAAAAGCAGGCATGCACTACTGCTGCATTGTTTGCTGCTACAAATGTGCAAGCGTCACGAAGACCTCATAACTGCCCGTCAAGTTTTTACCGCTTCTAATGCGATCAGTGCGAGAAGCAAAGGCGTTAAGAGTGGATTACGGCAATTCGCCGATACTCCGCCGTCTCATTGCTTTGAAACTTTTTGTAGTGCACAGTACTACAAACTATTAATTAACTGAAAGAAGCGCAATGACCTAACTCCGGATAAAAGAAAGCGTGTTTGTAAACTGAAACTATGACAAATAGAAAACCGCTGTACATTTCGTGATTGGGCTCTGGCTTTCCGAGACAACCATTGGTAGTACGAAAGCGGTGGAGCTTGCTAGCTTATTACACCTAAAATACCGTACTGTGAGCCCAACAAGTGTTTTATTCAGGCGACGGCTGTTGACTTCTCGTCGCCGCTCAGTGTAAAGAGATTTGCGCGGTGGGTTCGCGCTGAGCGTTTATGAGTACAGGTCTTGCAAGCAACGCCCACCGATAAGTTAGCACAATGAAGTGTTGTGATTCTAGGATCAAAGTTCGATTCCCACAAACGCCAGATACATTTTCACGGGAGAGAAACGCAAAAACAGTGCGCTCAGATTTTGGTGCAAGAATGATAGACAGGGCGTGTTGGTGTTGCACATTTCTTGCGTACGGTGGTATGCTCAATGTAAACAGAAGTGACACTTGGTGTGTGTGCACCGTTTGTCAGTGGTTGTCCGGCCGTATACTATTCAGTAAATTTAGGTGCACATTAAAAAAAACCTCAGGTGGCCGGAATCAATCTGAAGTCTCAAACCACGGCTTACCCCTTAATAGTATGATGGTTTTGGCATGTAAAATATTATGTCCTAGCATTTGCCCGAGCTGCGGGTGATATACAGCTGCCGCTATGAAAACGAGTTGAAAAAGGAACCAAGGCATATGTAAAATTTTCGATGGTTTCGTGAAATTTGGCGCAGTTATCAGGGGCGAATCTTGGCGTAATTAAAAACATGCTCGATCCTAGTGCATATCGTGAGGTATGACGACGGCCAAGGGAGCTGTCATAACCACCTCATCAACATAAGAATCAGTAAACACGCTGCGTGATAAGGCATGAATATTATCCGCAATGAAACATGCACTGCAAGAAACATGCATAATCGAAGTGGACGTACAAAATCTTTTTTTTTTTTGTGCGCATCATTGTACTTTCAAAGGAGCTGCTAAAATCAAAGGTGTCCTTCAACTTATGATACGACCTTGTTAACATCCGATGACAACCTCGGCAAAAGTGAAACTTATGAAACTGAACACACAGCATTAAAATAGTGCTACGGACTGAGCAGGGCAAACGTAAGTTTAGTCTCTTTACACTGACCTCCTAGTAAATTGAAAGCCACATGACAAACTTGGCATTCAATCAATAGAAATACCAACGCTATATGCAAATCAACGCGAAAGCGTGGTGGTAGTTTGCTGACAGCTCATAGAAGAGACGAATGCAGCCGCAAATGCGCGTTTTACCGCTAACACACATACAAATTTTGCGCCGTCCCCTCACTTTTAACGGCACAGAAAGGCAACTGTTCACCATCGACTTTTACAGTCCATTCGATCAAACAAAACTTGTTTGTTTCACTTTCTTGGCGTCGCAAAGTTTGTCAATAAATCGTTCTCGGTTCAGATAAGATTCACACTTTGAAAACGTTTTCATAATCTTTTTAAACGTTTGGAGCAAGCCACAGATGATGTTGCATGGGGAGGGCGACCACATAAGAGTGCGTGTAGAGCGCGTGAACGTGCTGAAATAGCGCAGGCAGAAGGCGGCAACGGTGTACCCAGTGACCGGCTTTTGATAGAAAGGCAGCAAAACGCACGCGGAGCAGCACCCTCTAGCCGAGGTTAGGAGGCCTATAGCTAAACCAGTGTCTTTTTAGACGGAAACTGCACAATGAAGTTGTTAAGCATGTAAAAGTTGTCGCGAACGCTTTATCATTTAACGGGACACGATCGTGGTAAATTTTTCACAGCATCCCGTACGCCCGCTCACTCGGGCAGAACGAATGACGTCATGGACACAGTAAGCAGGTCTGAAAAAAATTATTTATAGGTGGCATTGCATCTGTCCTCTACGTAGACGTTTGTGTTCAGATGTCACCAACAGTCACACGTGACATGGCAAAAAATATTTCAACAATATGTGTATTTTGATTGATATGTAGGGTTTAACGTCCCAAAACCACCATATGATTATGAGACATGCCGTAGTAGAGTGCTCCGGAAGTTTCTACCACCTGGGGTTTTTTAACGTGTACCCAAATCTGAGCACACGGGCCTACAACATTTCCGCCTCCACCGGAAATGCAGCCGCCGCAGCCGGGATTCGATCCTGTGACTTGCGGGTCAGCAGCCGAGTACCTTAGCCACTAGACCACCGCGGCGGGGCATATGTGTAGTTTGTTGCTTGAATCGACGAATAAAACGAGATAAATAATGAGACGCACAAAAGTGAATGTGGGCATCTTTTTCATTTTGACCCGAGGATTGCGTCAAGATGTGGGATTATTGTGCCAGAATTTTGAATGCGTTCGAGTCCCCGCGACTAGCTCATCAAGCAGGCCCCAGCTGTAAAAACAAAATAAGTATTCTTACGCGTTCCAGCACTCAATATGCTCATCTATTCTACCACATCTAATTCCATACGAGCACGTACCGAGGTGCACATACTGCAAAGCGTCACCGCTTTGCTGCAAAGACAATGCAATGAACGCGAAAGCAACAAATTGTAAGGTCACGCGCCCAATGGCAAGCACATCAAAACATGCCCTGCGTTTCTTAGCACAAATTACGCACGAAATGTACTCACAGGTACAGATGAAAGCCAACAAGCGCCTCTGTTGTTACTTCGCTGTGTCTGAAAAGCGCACCCTTTTCGCAAACGAAGACTGTGCAACGATTGCAGTGACCTTTGTGTGACCGGTCACGACAACAGCATCGTTCCGGGAAAAGCCAAAGGCCAGCCAAGATGTACGATTTACCCCACCGGAAGATAAGCGCTCGCGTTAGCGTCCATCCTGCTCCAGTCCACGGGGTGAGAGTACACGTGGGAGATGAGAGCGCGCGCTGCCACGTCGTCACGAGGTGGCGACGCACGCTATTAGCGCCATTTTGCTGGTAATGTTTAAATGACGATAGACCAGCGGTAAGCGGTAGATATAAACAGCTTGCCGTCTGAACGTTTCAGGAGGGGTTCATTCGTGGCACAGTGGTTAATGCCTCACACTCACACTTCAGAGGCTCCACGTTTGATTCAGTGTGCCGGAGTTTTTCATGAATTATTTTTTTTGCGTTCTAATATATATAGATGCGTAAAGATGTACGGTGAGCTGTGGTGATGCCGACGCCGGCAGCAAAATCCAGCCGCAAGTGTCCATGTAATTGATATCCCAATAAAACGAGAAAGAAAAGATCAGTCCCGGCAACCAGCTACCTCTATGTATTGCGCGTGGCGCTTGCCACTACGTTGAGGAGCATAGTTGCCAAGAATACCAATAGAAAGCCATTTATATACACGTTATACCGTTTGGCAGTCCTCAGGGCTTCGTAACTTCAGCGCTTTTCTGTCATCAGTAGCCAGCTTGCGCGAAAGTATTGTATTGGGCGTGCTCTCAAGGTCATCGCTTCTAGCGTTTCGATCAGTGCCGCCTTCAATAAGCGTTGTCTCTCCTGCGTTTGCCCTTATCAGACTCGTTATTCGGGAAAACACGAAAGTCACTTCGCTAAGGCACACCCTGCTCAAGCATGGGGAAGTTGCTCGCGCTGGTCCTGTGCGTACTTGGGCGTTCGTTTCGTGAGTCTTTTTTTCGAGTAGCATGCTTTAAGTGCCGAGCGGGGACAGCTGCTAGTCCACGCACATCTTGTGTATGCTCACTTTGTGCGTGCTTTCTGCTTGAGGTGTGTACTGCAAAGTTACAGGTCGTTGTCAATTTTCACGTAATTTTGCAATTAGTTGCTGTAGCATTCATTCTTTCGCCTTTTTGTCGAAACAATCCACAGAAAAAGGCCCAACTTCTCTGTGAAGGCACGTTTCGATTTCCTGTTATACTGATCCTGAGAAAAAAGAATAACCACATTTCTTTATTGATCGAATGGCTTCAATAATAACATTATCGTCTCACGAGTTGCCTGTTAGAAATTTTTTTAATTTGTCAAGTCTGAAAGAATTGTAGGGATTTGTCGCACGCTTCAAGTGTTTCTCTCTCATGTCGTACTAGCAAACGCATAGAAAGTTCTACGCAGGGAGGTGGAGGGGACAAGAAGATGCGTTCTTTCGTCAGCTGGCGTCTTCACACTGAGTACTTAGTTTTCATTTTTTTTTTGTTAAGCGTGGAGCATATTTGCAAAGTGATCGCGAGCAAGTGCGCACACACATGGCGGCATCTTGCGGCGGCCGCTGTAGCTATGAAGACCGCGGTGCTGAAATATGCCAATGGCCGTTGACTTTGGCTTATGGCGCAGTCATTCTGGTAGCTGGCATCATTTGTAGATAGAACATGAAGTGATTTCTAACTTACTGTACATTCCAGGTCGCGGGCGACGCTTTACATTTGGCTCATGTTCTCTCATGAGCCTCGACTACAGATCGGCAGCGTATTGTACCTATGCAAAATTGTGTTGCAAGGCCCCTTTCAACTATATATTGCATAATAAGCACATGGAAATCTACTATAGAGTATGTGCAAGCTCAATTAACGTTCAGTGAATAAAATTCTCTCGTGTAACTCGCTGCATTGAACATATTTGCACGTGTCTCGCCATGCACACAAACGTACGTTGCTATCTGCGAGGGCGGAATAATCTCCCGCGGTCCTGAAGACCAGAAAAGACAGCCAGGCGGCGCAAATGTTACGCAAATTCTTCCGTTATATCTGTCGTCAGTATATAAACTAAAGACAACATATGTGTGAAGTGAAGCGACGTGAAGTTTATTTCTTTCAACCAAAGAAGGAAGCCGGAGATTAAGGCTGGGATGCCTGACAAAGGCCTCGGCTCCATTGTACAGTCTGGCGACCGTTAAAAAAACAATACAACTAAACACATAGCATAATAAATAGATAAATAAGCAAGCTTGCAAGTACAACAAAATAAAGTATTCTTAAGCATATAGCAGTAAAAATGTTATACCTAACAGAGACCAGAGTCGAGTAAATCTTTCTTTGTTTTCTTTTTAAATATTTTCAATGAAACATCAAAAATAACATTTCTAGACATTATGTTCATAGCCACAGTCACCTGATAAGTTCATTTTTGTTTTCCATGGTGTGCGTCTCAGGAACCCGCAGGCTTTGTTTTCGAAAATGGTCTGCAGCATTAGTCAAATTATTGCTTTGAGTATGTAAATTGTTTCACTTTATTATGCTGCAACAGACGAAAAAAGTAGACTTGGTTCAGCTTAAGCAAAGCATAGTGACGAAACAATGGCGAAGTGGGAAGATCCTGGGGCCTGCCGCAGTAGCCATGAATTCACCGCAAAGCTCTCTTTTGAAGTGCTTGTAGTTTCTCATCGTTAGTAGTCGTAGTTGTTCATCAGAACAGAATAAAGTTGATTAATTTAGAATCTACACGCACATAATACATCTGCAGTCTCAACAATACAGGTACAAGACTAGTCATCTTGTAGAGACAGCTAACACTTTTGCTTATTGCTGACGCTAATTTTAAGACATGCTTGCTCCAGGAAAGCTTCCGGTGAAACCAGACACCGAGATATTTTATAGAATCAACCTCATGCATTTTACTAGTCCAAACTGGCTGTTTACCTTATAAAAATCTGCAGTATTATTTGGTCTAAAAATAATATAGCTGGTTTTCAATAAATTTGACGAAAACTTGTTGAATTTTAGCCATGATTGCAGGTTGCCTAAGTACCCGTTCACGATAGCCTCTGCTTGTACAAGAGAATTCGCTGTAAAAATATATTTATATCATGAGCATACATGATTATATCATGACAACCTGGTAGTATGGTTATAATGTTGATATATATAAAACAATAGTGGTCCTAGTATTGAGCCTTGAGGTACTAGTTCCGCAAGTGACAGTCAGTTGGTTAGATGTAAGATTGTCGTTCACCCGTACGTAGGGCAGTCTATGACATAAGTAATCTTGTACTAAATTGAGTGTTTTTACTATATTCTATGCTCGCGTGACCGCTGCCGTTGCGGTTTGTTTCTTGTTCTACTATAGGGTTTTTTTCATTCATATTCATCATGTTCAAAATATATACTGGCATTACGACAGTCTTCTTTGATTTTCTACCTTGAAGCACAAGGTTGTGACTTGGTTAAACGCAAGCCAGTGCCATCATGAGTGCTAAATATTCCACAGGGGCTCGCATGAGGACAGAGTGTGATGTCAACTTATCGCTTACACTCGGCCAACGCACACAAAGGGCACAATAGCACATCAGCGATGCAAATATGAACACACACACGCGCACATTCACATACATGCATGCTCACACACTTCAAATGACACTAAAGAAAAAGAACAACTTAGCCTAGATTGAAAAACTGTGCTCTGAGAACTCTAATGTCATAGGTTTCACTGCCATAAGCTCGTTGTTACCGGAGAAAGTGAAGGTTAAAGTTTCCTTTTTAAATTTTACACCAAAATATCCGCGCATCATGTAGAATGCGGCGGCAAGGCAGGTTGAAAAAGACGAGGGAGCTGTTCTGAAACAGGCCAACTCTGAAACAAATCTTGTCAAAACAACCTTTCAAGTTGTGATATTACGTTATATACCACCTTTTTGATTCACATCTACTGTGGCTTGATTCCATTTTCTTAATTTTTATTCATATTTTCCTGGGGGCATGCGGTTATTAGCGAACCGTTCGCATTATTTCAATGAAAGTGAGGACGGCAGAAAGTTCTGCTGATAGGTAGGAGTTCTTCATGAATAATTATTCGCGTCTGCACAGGCACACTATTTTGCAGTCATTTGATTGGCTAGGTGCAGCACGCTGTTTTCCGGTATAATGCTTTCGCCCGTATGCTTTGGTCGCTGTGTTCTTTGAGCCATGTTTCGCTCACGTATTATTGAGTTCAAGCAGCCGCGTCAAAATAAAACTATGGTTCGCACGCATTTGCTTCTATCAGGATTGTAATATTGATAACCTGCAAGTAAAGTAAAATTATTGCGGCTAGTTAGTTAACTGCTTTGTCTCTGGTGTTGTGCCAGCGTTCATTTGAGCAAAGGCTGTGATGTGTAACTTTGCGCGTGCAACACTGGTTCAGCGTCGCTCAAGAACGTTCAGAGGGAGCAAGAAACTTGTCCGGATGGTCTCGAAAGTGCAGCGGACGAGCTACGTACGTTCATTCTAGTATTTTTTCACACATTCTTTGCGTCGAGCTCGAGCGTTGCATTACTGTCATTGCCACTTGCCGGCGATACACGTAGTGGTGCAAGTGGAGCCTTGTCTAGAGGTATCTCTCACATTTTGTCGTTGCCGCAATCGTAGTGTCTATAGAAGTTTTCCTACAACAGGAGTACGTCATCTTAAATTGGTGAATATGAGTGAGCTCAGTTAGTGCACATTTTTTGACGTCATTTGCAATAAGCGTTGTTGCATTATGAACAATGGGAGTACTGGAATTCGGAGCATCTCTTATACCTGCTAACTCTCCCTATTCTCCCGGGAGACTTTACATTTTTTAGTCGTCTTTCAGATGCTGCAGTTAATACTTTCAATCCCCTACTAAACGGCCTCAACGCAATTAAAAAAAAGACGAGCTACCATAAAAAACTTGGGATTAAATCAATACTAACTTATTCATATGACGCACTGAACAAATAGGAACGTCCATGCCTTTCGAAAGGTGCCCTGTCCACTGCTTTTCCTAGTCACCTGCCGGGCAAGCCTCTTTTTACCAGAAATACACAAACACACGCGTGTATCCCAACGGCTAACACTAGTGGGTACGTCGGAATATTTTCTTGGCAAGAGGTCGTATGCTGGATATCTGACCCTACTGCAAACTGGGAACGACAAAAAGTTTTTGATATGAACATAAACTTTCTTATATGTTTGAAAATTATTCTGAGGTCCCTTTGAAGTAATATTTTCAAAAATAAAGAATTTAGTAGACTGATCACCAAAAACACTTTTTCGGACATGACCTTGGCCAGTATCTGAAGTACTTATGTTAGCACGTATGCTTCACGGTAAACAACCCCTTAACGCAAGCACAAGAAGAAAAACAACACCTAGATGCACGCTATATAATTATCGTCGGTGCACATTGAGCGTCTGCATTTCCTGGTGAGGTCTGGCTAGCTATTTGAACGACTATGGTAACATGAAATGCTGGAACCGGGCAGCTCTGACACCAAATCAATGAAACCTGTGGTATTTCAAAGAATTTAGCCTCTTCCTATTGTCGAATACGATGTCTGTTCCACTGTGTGTAATCAGTTCTTAATGTACGCCGTAAAGTATACAGAGTGTCATTCGCCTGAATAATAACCTTACCAGTTATTTGGCTCATGAAGTATCTGTGAAATGCTTCCGTCTCAAACAGTTACATTTCAGTTCATTTTGTTTTCTAAATCTTTAGGTTTGTTGTCCATGCATGACACCATTGTATTCTTGGACTGTCCATTCAGGCTGAAGAATATTTTAGACCTGTTGATATTCATTTGTTTTATATTGATTTGTTGCTCTTTCCTTATTTTATTGCTGACTGCCATGCTAATTTTACATTTATGGTATCTTTGTTGAGCAAGTCCCGTGATAACGTTACTGTTGAACCTCGTCCTGCATATTGCTTTCCGCAAATAGCAAGTTTACGAGAAGGATCCGCAAAAGGGAAAGCTTGTTTTCTCACTCTGAGCAGACCATACATGGTACCTCTCTATCTAGAGAGTGCAAAACCGCGACCTTTTTAACACCCCGCTCAACACGTTGGTATCGCTTGTATTTGCAGCGCCCGAGGATCGGAGCAGGGTGACGAGATACCCGGGGTGGGATCGTCGGGTTCCATGTCGATAAGTGGCGTCTTGGCTGCCGTTCCACAGCTCTTAGTCAATAAAGAGTTTAATTCTAATATAATTAAGTTGTCATTCGAGGTCACTTGTCCCACTATGAAACGTGATACCACTGTACACTCCATGCGTGAAAGCACGATCATATACAATTGGTGGAGTTATACGTGCCGCTACCACCATATGGGTGTTCTTTGCACCCCCCCCCCCCCCGTCGAATACGGCCGCCGTGGCTTGAAGGCGAATCTGCGTCCTCCGGCATAGTCACACGACACCCATTGAGGCTATTCTACCATGGCAAATGAAAGCACAAAGGGAAACAGGCTGCGAAGTTTCATCAAGCGTTTATTTGCTAGACTGGGTTACAATCGTCAGAAACGTTTTAAACATCACCATAACTATACTTTTTAGAAAAGTAAGCCAATGACTTCTGTCAGTTAAACAAAATTCTCAATCGCATGCGTTTTCAATTGCGCATGCTAGCATTGAGAGGTAGAATGGAATTATGCACGCATGCAGTATTCCTTTGTCATCTACATGATTCTCCTTTGTCGTGAGAAACTCAACACAAAATGCACTTCTAGTAACAGCTGTGCACAGCAGGTAAGTACCGACACTTTCACTCACCTATATGAAAAGAGGGAGAGGGGAACCAAAAAGAGAGAGTGGGACAAGCAAATTGAGAGTAAAAGTAACCACCACAGCCACAGCGCTTAGAACACAATTGTGGCATGCACAATGACTGCTAGTTGACAAGCGAGGCGAATCGCCAGACGCATCTGAAGCAGAGGAGTATGTAGGCACAGCAAGCTTTAACGTTATAGTGAATTTGCACACTCCAGTGCTAGTTCCTCCACTCAAGTACTCGAGCTTCCGTGACGCCAAGAGCCACTGACATCACTCACGAAAGAACACCGTCGTGTGCGAGGTCATATCTTATTTCTCTCGCACAACCCACGTTGTAACGTACGTATACACTACTAAGACGGTCGTTACCGCATAAAAAACATTGTCATTTAAGGGCTGGCGGTGTACTGTATCTATTACTCACGGTCGCACTTGTGGTAGGCACGTAAAAAGAATATAAGCAAACGTTAACACAAAACAACTAAACGAGGTTGACGCGCCCACGGAACACCTACCACGATGGAGACAGTCTGGCCTGCATGCTGCGCCTCTCCAAGCAACAAGTGGAAGAATAAAAACAGACGTGACCTCCGACATGGCAACCGCGCGGCAAGCGTTTGCCCTCTCGGAGGCTTCAAGAAAAAAAATTAAATGAGGCAGAGGTTAATAGATGGCGCAGCCTTCGTGATGCCGTTGGAACTGTATGCATAGTTTGGGGTAATCGTTTTCGCGAAAACCTGATAAGCCCTAGTATCTAGTAGTAGTTCGTTCATCATTGTGCAATCATTGAGAAACTTCGGATTGTCTAAGAATCAGATACAGCATATTTCTGTGTACGCATGTTGTGGTATGGCCACAAAACGTAAAAAAAAGTTGACCAAAGCTTACTTGTCACTTCTGTCACTATGGTCAGTCGAAATACATTGCTATATAAGCTTGTGGGCTTTCGTAGTGGGGTGTTAGTAAACACGTCTGAGTGTGTGCCCCTGTGGAGAATTGTTGATTATACTCTTGTTCATTGAGTTCACTCTATTTGTGTACTAAGTGTCCTTGTGTGCAGTGTAGCTATATGAATTGCATCAGCATATATTAGGCGTCCGGTGTCAGTGAGTGATCTATGAATGGGCTGACTCGCCAACTATCCCCTGGGAAGGCGTGCTGGTGGGTATGACAACGTACGTCGCCGCAGGCAACTTTTTTAGTATCATTGAGTCCCTCCAGAAGACGCAAGGACCCGCCTACTTCACGGTTGTGACGCTCTCACACCTCCAGCTACTTATATAACTTTGAACATCCATCTATCAAAATTGTACTAATTAGCTGGAATGGTTTCGCTGCGATAGAGTGTACTAGAAGTCTTGAGTGACATGACCGCGCCTCGCCACCTGATCCCTTCCGCATTGCCCGTAGCGGTGGAGCTGTAGTCGATCAGTACTGAAAGAGCCACGTTCCGCGTGCAGGAACTGCTATGCGTTTCGGCTCCTCTGTCGCACTTTCTTGATGCAGACTTTTTCGTACCTGCCAATCATTCATGTCTAGCACATGATTTCATAGTCCTTGAAGTTTGACACGCCAATGTCCTGAATTCGAACTCCATAAAGGCCCTTGTGCGAGATGGAAATTAATGCAAACGGTGTGTATTATACTGATTTTTCTCTCTCAACTCTTTTTTCGTTGGTTAAGACTCTACAATATTCAGAATAGCTGAGTCGATATATTGGAAGTTAGCTGTCCTCAGAAAACAGAGAGATTAAAAAAACGAATACTGTGTCACGCGCACGCAGAACCAGAAAGACAAAAGTAAAGAGGGCAGGGTAAGGAAATCTGAACCCCTCACACCACGAAATGATTCTGTAATTTAGCTTTTCAGGGTATACTAAAATATTTGCGCGCATTTACAGCGACCACCAAGTGCCAAAGCTAGGCGTTCTGCTGCACACCCCAAACCCTAAAAAAATCTGCCATGGTAGCCCTACGTCGATAGTTTACTGTTGGCGAAGCTGAATATAGCGTGTCTCTACAAATTCGCACTGTGGATTTCACCTTTTCGACAGTATGATGTCTCATAAATAGTTTACAGGGCTGGTGTCACCAGATTTCGAGGCTAACCCAAGCTTTTGGGTTTATTTCCTCTGTATACAAAAATTCTCCCCACGAAGGGTCGGATCCTACAAACACGTACAATATATTTTATTTACTTCTAAAAGTGTAGATGAATGCTCACTCTCGTGATCTAGGCCCATCGCTTGCGTAGCAGCACTGACGTTCAAAATAGGAGAAGCAACGGCAATTGTCGTGACGTCACACCAGGTCTGTAGTGACGTGAGTGAACTCCCTCATCTCTGAAACGAGCGTACCCAACGTACCAGCAATGCATCGGTTGTTGTATTACTCGCAGAGCTTCGATCACTTCTTGGCTAAGTGCTACGCATCGAAACCTGCGAAGGCGTTCTGTTTTGCTGGCGCTTGTGTGGCACCAGTGTGTGAGAGCAGACGAAATTCAGCACGATGCGCGTCACAGCCTTGAGTGATCACGTGGCCAAGCCACTTATGTATCGACGTGACATCCGAACTCAGTGCCGCAAAACCGAAACCGCAAATGGTCCACCTAAGTAGAGCAATATTGAATTATTTAGCAGAAATACACGAATCTTGGTGCGTGCATTATGCTTGTTGGAGCTGAAGGAAACGCTTACAGCAAAGAACATGCATGCCACAAATTTGGTGGCACCACCCCTTTAAGTCTAACGTAATCGGACGAGAAATGCACCGCCTAAAATAGTAGCTGTGCTAAGCAGCATTGAATATATATATATATATATATATATACATATATATATATATATATATATATATATATATATATATATATATATATATATATATATATATATATATATATATATAAATATTTATATATATATAACTCATCCCCTGATGAAGGGAGGACCCCTCCCGAAACTGTTGGGAAATAAATATATTTATCCTTGTTGACAACGCTCCCGTTGTGCCATATCATATATATATATATATATATATATATATATATATATATTCATTTTCACATCATACTGTTTCACACGTTGATTTGTGTGCCACTGTCATATATTTGACATTAGATATAAAATAGACACGTGTTGGGGGCCCCCAATGTATATAAGCAGCACGTTGACGTTTGCAATGTATTCACTGACGAAGGCCGGACCCCGGCCGAAACGTAGGAATAATAAAAGTTTTCTTACGTTTGCCCGCTCAAGCCAATTTTTATTTATCCTGGATCCACAGAAGACACTCGCTTGACGTATATATATATATATATATATATATATATATATATATATATATAAATATATATCTGAGATATAACAGACAGTAATGCCAAGGCATGTACAGGGAAAGTTATTAAAACCAATGGAATGTAAATAAGAAGAAAGAAAAGTGGATGAAAAATTACCAACTGTGAGCAGGAATCGAACCTACGTCCTTCGAGTTACGCGTTCGATGCTCTAACCACTGAGCTATCACAGCGGCCCTCCCTCCATCCACTTTTTGGGGTTTATCTGTGAATTTAGAAGTAGGAGCGACAGTCAGCGCCATCGATAAGCCAAACGACGAGTGTGAAAACACTCTTATGCGCATGTTTGGCGTCACGTAGCACGTGAACTTATTATGAGCGGGCAGCTGATTAATTGTCCCTCTTATACAACCTAAACACACCAAGTCTGCCAGTACGAGACCCTCGTTCAATGAAATAACCGAAAGAAGTGTATACCTAAGAGCTCGTTTTTTCGTGTTTTTAACACAGTATAATGAGATATAACAGACAGTAATGCCAACGAATGTACAGGGGAAGTTATTAGAACCAATGGAATGTAGATAAGAAGAAAGAAAAGTGGATGAAGAAATAACCAGCCGTGGGCAGATATATATACATGTATGTATGTATATATGTGTATATATATATATATATATATATATATATATATATATATATATATATATATATATATATATATATATATATATATATATATATATATATATATATATATATATATATATATATATATATATGAGTATATGCGCGTGTGTAGCGGAAACAATACAGGGCTGGTACTTGCCCATGTTTTGTCTGCCACGAAAGTACATACAGATGCACGTGACAAAAAAAAAAACGTTCCTGAATGCTTCCAGGCTCGGAAAGTAAAGCTTACGGTTTTCGGGAAAATAAAGCTGTCTGTGCAATAAGAAGATCGCATAGTATTCTTTTTTTTCAAAGCCATGCAGCCTCTTGAAATTAGACTAAGTGGTTTTGTACACACGCATACAAATTTGGTTCGTGTAGGGAATGCAAGACGCATCAGTAGAACAGTCCGTGTGTCCAGCAATCATGGTGGGGTGGTCGGCCAGGCCTGATTAATGGATCGGACGTGGCTTCCCGCATCACCAATTCGGTTCAGTCACTCAACTTAATGCGCTAAATGATCGTATTTGCCGAGTGTAAGGCTTGAACGAATTTATCGGGAACTATTGCACATGATTTAGAACTAGAATTATCGCAAGCTAGTTGGGCGGAAATCCGTAAGCTGCATTTTCTTTCAAATTTCAAAACCTATTTGCTATTTTTGGATTTAGAAGAAGCTCAGAAAGTGCACATTGAACCATTTTTCCTAGGTTACGATTTTTTTACGTTTCTGAACAAAAAAGAGCACTAGAATAAAATGCACTTTGCAGCTTTACTTACCGATTGTGGAAACATTTCTTCGCACTTTCTTGTTGTGTTTCTCAGCTTCTCATTCACATCTAGCGGGAGATATGAAAGAAAAAAGTGCATTTTTTCTACTTTCTCCTTACAGAATGGATTTATTGCGCACATAGTACTACTGCAACTCATTTCGATAAATGTAAAATAGTTTGTATAACAAAAAAGAGAACTACAGAATTTTTGTGCGCAATACTTCCACAGAAACAAAGAAAGGAACATTGGCAAAAATTATTTTGCATATGAAGCAAGGTTGTTAAAAAAAAACGCACCGCTTCTGTAGGGCTGAAATAGTACTTTGCTGTGAAGGCCGCAAAGAATAAACATGGTACTTTTCAAGCGTATACAAAGCGCTTCTTCAATGAATCTGCTGAATCAAAAATATACCCAGAATAATTTAACAAAGTATGTCATTCTTATACTCAGAGCGCAGCCTCAGTAATCTAGATTGCGCTAATTTTGAATACGATCGGGTAGATTCGAACGTGAAAAAGAAAAAAAAAAGCTTGTGTACGCATCACAAAAATTAGCTGTGCTAAGCTTCGCTATTTCCATTATTTACTATGAAAAACTTGCAAGCTTGGAAATTTCACGCCACTGTAATTTTGAATGTCGTAGGAGCATTAACTATAGGTCATGACCGTTTGAATATCGGACACAGCAATGAACTCAGTGATATGGCGATGAATTTCGCGTTGGTTTCCTAAACACGTTATTGCGGACAGGGCCGTGCTGACAGAATACTGTTGCTTTGGTAAACAGCATAGCAAAAAGCGTTCTCACATAAGTGCACTTTGTGCACTTGTGCTATATATACGATATGTCGCTAACTTCCCCCTTCTATTATGTGCTATACCATGCCCCGGTGTGAACACTCGTACGACGTTAGTACAGTATTGTGAATACAAAGCTAGGAAGCGGTACTCGTTATTTGTCATCAATCCAGCATTCTACTTCAAGAACCTTCGACGTATATTACCGCTGCCATTGTTGACGCTGAATAAAAGCAAAAGCAGCGGCCGGCACTTCATGGTCCGAGACAGAGGAAACAAAACATTGGAAGTGAAAAAAAAAAGCAATGCCAGATGACAGGAACTCGTCTGTAGCTCCGACTTCTTTCATCTACTGCATGGATTGCAACAAACGGGACGGAACAAAACTGCTCATCGGGCCGCTTCCGAACTAACCGCAGACGATATCCAATGCAGTGCGCTTCGGTGCCACACTCGCAGAGAACGCGAGTCGGTTGGCCCGTGGGTGGTCGAACAAGAGCAGGACGACGAGCACGATCGCTGCCCAGGACGACGGCTTCCAACGAGAAAGCGCCTTGTCAACGTTCTGTTCCTTCGTCGCAGATGCACTCTCTCTATATATCTACCGCGTACTGAAAGCCTTCTCCGCGTCTCACATCACCGCCCGTGCCAAAGTCGCGGGACAAGGAAACGAACCTGCTATACGAGGCCCGTGTACATGGACGCGACGGGGGCGGGCTGAGTTGAGTGGCGGGTTCAGCTTACCTTGACGCGCCCGAGTTTATATAAACTCGCACGGATGAGTTGAAGTGAGCGGTGATCGCAGCGACGCTTTGCGTCGAGGCGAGCCGAAAGCCCGTCTTCCGGTACCGGTTTCCGCTCCTCCAAGCCTGCGCTCTCGCCGCTGTGGGCTGCGGTTGTTTACGCAGTTGTCGCTCCGCCACCGCGATGGTTGTCTTGGCTAACACTGCACAACGCGATGGCAGCAGTGGTTCTGTTGCGGCACAGCACTCGCCGCAGGCGTATCCGCAGCCTGACGCACCGTCCCCTGTTCACCTCTGGCTATAAAAATTTCTGACTTTGGTCAAGAACACTGCATTGCTTCCCCGCAAAGCACATTAACATACACTAGTAGTGAATGCGTATTAACAAGGAAATGCGGTTCTTTTTCTACCGACTGGAATCGTTTTACCGTGCTGCGTATGATATTTCACTTTTTCGAAGTTTCGTCGCAACCTAACTGCCACCATATTTAAGAAATTAAAATTTTCTTTAGAAAATTGTTTCCAAAATTGAATAGTGTAGTAAAGTGACCAACCATTACTTTTTATAGTGTAATCGTAGATGGTTTAGCGTACTGTCTGGGATAATTGGCGTGGAACAACCCTCATCTCCTCCAAAACCCGAACAGTAAACCCGAAAAAACGTTCGTAGTGCCTAAGTCCATTCAGGGATTCATGAAACACGAATTAAAAAGAGCGAAACCAACCCTGGACTACGCTTTGCCTCTGGGGGAAATTACATGTATTGGTAAAGGCACTTAATTTTTGAGATCTCTTGCTTGCACCATCGGGCGGTCGCCAAGCAGAAGGCTCATTTTGTCAAACCACTTCCACTTTGACTGCTCCCCGCCGCTTTTGCATAGGAGCAGGCGTTCCTGCGAATGCCGAAAAAGTCATTAGAAATTAAACCGCCTGAAAACTTTTCGAATCAAAGCGAACAGGGAGGTACTTACAGCCGTGAAGCGTTTCTTCAAATTCTTCCAACAGGTCCTTATTTGCTCCCACGTCCACGTCAGGCCCTGTTCCTTCAAACATCTTTCCAGGTCCATGAATATGTCCTTATTTTTTTGCCGCTTGCTATCGAGCAAATCACTCAGTTTTTTCTCGTTGACTAAAGCTAGCAACGTCGTTATTTTATCATGTGTCCACATGGAGCGTGGATCCCGCGAGGATGTCATCGTGCCTAGCGCGCGCGTACCGGCCGACAGAGAAAGAGCAACGTCGGAGTGATGGGGACAGGGCAAGCGGAGACCGCGACGGGCGGGAGAGGTCACGAGCCGTCAACTCAGCGCGACCAGTTATACATGCCCTTTCTGAGCGCGGCGAGTTCAGTGAACCTACCCCCTGTCTCCGGGTCGACGGGACTCGCCGCGACGACTCTCCGCCCCGACGCGTCCGCTTATACATGGGGAGGGCGAGTCCAGAAAACCTATTTATTTCGACTCAACGCGCCCTCGTCGGGTCAATGTAAACGGGCCTACGGTGCCCTAACCTATACAAGCGCCTGAAGTCTCAAAAGGAAGGACAAAGTTCGTTAGCATTCCGTGTAAACAGCTGCAAGCAAGCAAGCGGGTGTGGGTACGGTTGGGCGACCCTTATATGGAATGACGTGAGCGCCGTGCACTATTGCGACAGGTCATCGCGGCATCACTCACACATTCGCATACCGGCGCGCCCACGCACTCGAGAGAAAGTGGGGCAATCCGCGTTCGCAAACACTTCCTTTCTCCCCGGCTCGTTGATCGACTATGGCTGCCGGCTGGACCCGCTGGACTAAGTTATCGTGCTCTTTTTATAAGGCGGCACAAAGCGAAAGACATACAAGCGTTCCGTCAGAAAGGGCAGTGATCCCGAAAACAAAGTTTCAAGTGGTCCCGGGAAACTGAAGACGACGGGTCGGCGCTGTTTCCTGAAGAACTGAGCATGTTCATACAGCGGCACGGCTTTAGAGGAAGTCGTGTGCGCGCGAAGACGTTTCCTCACGAGTTTGTGTCGTAACAAACGCGTATTACAAAAAGAAAAAAAAATGAAAGAAAATACGGCTTCGGCAACTGGAGGCAGGTTATAGGTAGACGGTTACAAATGCTGGCAACACGACAAAGGTTATGTTTTAAATGAAGTGTCTCATGTAGCGTTTTAATGTTGCCGCATTCAGTATAGGTATACGAGATAGAAACACAATTGACTGAACAACGCCCCCGTCCTTCACATGGCAGCAGAGGCGGCAGCCAAGCTCGAGGACTAAAACACTACACATCTTTCACGCAGGTTTGTGCCCAAATTCCTGCTTGTTTCTTGAATTTTCGCCTGTCTCGTTTTGCTGCTGCTGGTGTTGCCACAAGTGTTCTGTTGTCTGTATTGACTCGTTGAGACATGGCGAAAGAGATAAGAGCACTTTTCGAGGAACTTAAGCGTGAATTACGGGCTGAATTTAAAGGCTTCAAGGAAACACTCGAGCGAGACTTTCGTAATGAGCTGAGGGAAATTAAGTCCTCTGTGGCTTCCTTAAATACTGATTGTGAAGAAGTAAAGGCTGAAAATGTAAAGCTCAAGGCGACCAACGCTATGCTAGAGGCCACGTGCGCTGATCTTGCTCAAAAGGTGAAAGATCATGAGAGTAGGCTGCTACACCTTGAGCAGTATTCTCGTAATGCAAATGTGGAGCTCAAAGGTATCCCGTACAACGCCACTGAAAACCTTATAGATACAGTGATCAAAATTGGCGAGAAAGTAGGTGTACCACTTGAGGAAGCCGATTTTGAGTCGGTGCACAGAGTACCAACCTCCAATCTAACAAAAAAGAACGTAGTAGTTCAGTTCGCACGGAGGCAGAAGAGGGACTGTTTCCTCGAGAATGCGCGTGCTGCCCGGCTCAAGTGCTCTGACGTAGGCTTTGACTCGGAGGAGCCGTTCTTTGTTAACGAGCACCTATGTCCAGAGCTGAAACGTCTACTAGGTCAGGCTACTGCACGCAAACGCGAAACTGGTTGGAAATACGTCTGGGTGCAAAATGGCAAAATTTTCGCACGGCGCATGGACAGCGCTCCAAAAATAAAGATTTCATGCAGTGGGGACGTTGCTAAAATGGTCAACCCTTTATGAAAGCTGGAAAATAAGACCAATGTTCCAAGCTTTGAAGGAGCTCTTTGTGGTGCTATGGCGTATCTTATCATGCCGTTCATATGTGTTAAGGAGACACATAGTTGTATATGTTGCGATAGTCTACCCGGAGCAAAGGCCACATGCGCATGCGCTGTTCGCCACACATTTGTTCTCTTTCCGATATTTGTTGCCTGCTTTTTTAATTTTGTCTTGTGTGCTTTAATTTTGGATTTGATTGATTGATTGATTTGTGGGGTTTAACGTCCCAAAACCACTATATGATTATGAGAGACGCCGTAGTGGAGGGCTCCGGAAATTTTGACCACCTGGGGTTCTTTAACGTGCGCCCAAATCTGAGCACACGGGCCTACAACATTTCCGCCTCCATCGGAAATGCAGCCGCCGCAGCCGGGAATCGAACCCGCGACCTGCGGGTCAGCAGCCGAGTACCTTAGCCACTAGACCACCGCGGCGGGGCTGCTTTAATTTTGGAAGTACTGGTTTGTAGTTGCCGCTTTTGCTTTTTTCTGGATTGTTTGCGTTTATGCCTGTATCGCGACATGAGTTGAGAAACAACTTGGCTATGTTTTTCTGCCCTTGTTGATAAAATCTGTAGGCACAGTGATATTTTTCGTTGTCTGCTTCTCACTTGGAAGTATGTCACTACTTGTCTGCAAACTGACAGCACTTCTATGTTGACCCATAATAATCAGCAATGACTTTATCTTGTATTAGTCCAACCACACTCAAGTCGGATATTGTTGAAAAGTGTAAATCACCATTAACATTTTTACATATGAACATGCAGTCATTACGCCAAAAACATGATGACTTTTGCATTTAAATAAACGAGTTTGGGTTTTCCTTCTCGGTTATTATGCTGACTGAGACGTGGTACTCTGATCTTGATACCATACATTTAGATGGCTACAGTGCCGTTTCTTTGAATAGGAAATTGAAAAGGGGAGGTGGCGTATGCATGTTCACAAAACTGGGATTTACCTATGACCTCCTCGATGACTTTTCTTGGTCCACAACGGACATTGAGGTAATTTGTACAAAATGCGACAATTTTGTATTTGCTGTCGTGTATAGGCCACCTGAAGGTAACTTGAGCGAATTTTTCACGTTTCTAGAGGCTATTTTCTCGTTTGTAAACGTAAACCAATACTCTTTAATTTTAGGAGGTGACCTAAACATTGATATGCTGACAAAAACTCCTAAACAGGGCGAATTATCTGCAATTCTCAATTCCCAGTTTTTGTTTAATGTAATAACCACCCCCACACGTATCACTGCAACTAGTGAAACTCTTATCGACCTTTTTATTACTAACCTAGCAATTAATGACTTATTTTCTGGTACCAATAATGTGACACTTAGCGACCACCTGCCTATCTATTTAGTAACTGATACGTACAATACGGCAAAAAATTCACTGTAAATATAATATATCAAGACATCAACGCGGTTACACTGTCGCAGTTCCGAGATGAACTCGCCAGGACAAGCTGGAACGCAGTTTTTGCGTGCTCTACGGCTGATACTGCATATGACCATTTCATAGAAATTTTTTCTTCGGTATATAAAAAACACTTTCCGTACAAAAAAATAACTAAGCCAAACCGCGCACGTAAGCCTTGGGTAACGTTAAGTATATTGAAAATGATACGTACGAAAAACAGACTGTACCAGGTGTTCTTGAAAAATCGCGATTTGAATGCACTGAAAGCGTTTAGGGCCTACAGAAACAGTCTTTCAAAAACTTTAAGGCAAGCCAAACGCGACTATTACCATACTCTTTTTAACGGTATTGTAGATGTCAAGCAAATGTGGAAAAAATTAAACACAATTATATCTTCAAGTAATAGGACGCCAGGTGTCGACGAAATTACAATTGATAATCATATATTTAAAGGAAAAGCATTAGCCAATAAATTCAATGGGTACTTTACTTCTTTGTCAGAAAGTACTTACGACGGAAATGCATTAAGTTACATGCGAACACCTATAGCCCCCTCAATATTTATTGACCCTACGGAGCAAACTGAGGTAAACAACGTTTTCATGAAACTTAAAAAAAGCAAAAGTGAGGACATTAACGGCATAAAAATGGAACCGGTTATCTTTGTTATTGGTTTATTATCACCCTGCCTGACGCATATTTATAATATTGTTTTAAGCACAGGAATGTTCCCTAAGCGGATGAAAAATGCCAAAGTTGCAGTGATTTATAAAGGTGGTGACAAAAATGAAATGAGTAATTACCGGCCAATATCGGTATTACCTATATTTTCAAAGGCTCTAGAAAAAATCATTTTCACTAGATTGTATAAATTTTTGGACTCGAATTCTGTGATTACAACAGCACAATATGGGTTCAGGTCTGGCGTATTGGCGGAAACAGCGCTGTTGCATCAAAAAGAGTCGATACTGGGCAACATTGAAGCAAGAAAGCTAACATTAGGCGTATTCATAGACATTACGAAGGCGTTCGACAGAATTGATCACCAAACCTTGTTAGAAAAATTGCCTTATTACGGGATTAGAGGCATCGCGCTCGATTTATTAGAAAGCTACCTTAGTGATAGGTACCAGTGTGTGTCTATAAATAGGCAAACATCTATGCCCAAAAAAATCAAACACGGTGTACCACAGGGAAGCATATTAGGACCTCTTCTATTTAACCTTTATATCAATGATATTGTAAATGTGGATCACTCAATAACGTACATTATTTATGCAGATGATACAAGCTTATTCTTTACGGGAACAACTATAGACGATTTGATAAAAGCAGCTAATAAAACGTTAGTCAATTTTTCGAAATGGTCCTGCCAAAATTCGTTACAGATCAACAGCTCTAAAACCAAGGCCGTTCTTTTCCGTGCGAAAGGAATGACATGTACGTACACTCAAAAACTGATGCTAAATAATTTCAATATCGAACTTTCAGAGACTGTCAAAACTTTGGGCGTCATCTTTCATCAACATATGTTCTGGAATTCTCACACTGAACAATTGTGTATTAAGCTAAGAAAAGCCCTTGGCGTGCTGAGAAGGTGTCAGTCGTTTCTACCGCTCCCCCAGAAACTTCTTATCTTTAATACGCTTTTTTGTTCTCATCTACGCCATTGTCAGTTGGTATGGGCTTCTGGAACTGAAACATCAAAACAAAAGTTGTATACACTTCAAAAAAGCGCTTTACGGGCTGTTGCAAATATAGGTTACAGAGAACACACATCCCATTTATTTGTCAAGTTTGAGGTTTTAAAATTTTGTGTTGCATATGAACACAACTTGTTGTTGTCTTTGAGGTCTGAAATTCGAAAGAATTGCGCAAACCTGAGAGGCTTAGCACATTTACAGCCTAAAATTTTGTTGCGTCCTATGCGGAGTTCTGAACACTGGCACATCCCCCGACCGCGAACAAATTACGGACTCCAAATGCTAAAGCACTCTGTTCCCCATATACTAAATAAGTTCAAGCTCACAGAACAGCAATTGCGTCTCCTTTCAAGTAGTGATATATTAAACCTGTTTGTATAAGGAGCTATAAACCCAGAAAAATTGCACCCAGTACTTGTAAATGCATGAAATTTTAAGTGTACCCCTTTCTGTTATAGCGTCTTATTTTGGTTCCCTTTTTTCCCAATAATTGTTTGTTTGTAAACATCCAAGTGTGCATCTATTCTGTACTTCATAAACAACCACTAGAATGTTATTTTCTTTTCTTTTTTCTTTCAATCATACGTGAGCACCGTATGGAGTTGGGTGTGCCATTGTTTCTGTTGCCTTGTACAAATGGGAGGTGGGGCTAGTCAAGCTGCTATAGCGCAGCTTTTTTCCTACTTTCCATGCCACAATTGTTTCTTGTTTGTGTAAATCACGGTGTATCGTTGTGGCGAAATAAAATTTCAACTTCAACTTCAACTTCAATGGCTCTGTAATAGCAGGCTCACGTGCAATATCGTCGCTAACAAAGCATGTCGGTGTTAGATAGGCTGAAACCAATGATCCGTGGATGGGGTATGGTCTCCTGCTATGTACTTCACGCAGATATTTTTTTTCTTTCTGCTTCGTCTCACTGTCACGTGGCTAAGATCAGAACCGAAGATAGCATATTGCAATAAAGGATAAAAGTGTGGCTGCACACTAACTGAAAACTTTCACAGGTATAAGAGCTTCTTTTTGTCGCTCGTATTGTTTCTTAGCAAAATTTTGTGTTAGGACGCCTACCATAGTACATCACATGCCTGACTTTTACAAAAAGATGCAAGCAGACGATTTTGAAATAATAGTGAAGATGATTGCAAAACGAAATTTTTTCATCCACTTTTCTGTGTTCTTATTTACATTACATTGGTTCTAATAACTTCCCCTGTGCATTCCTTGGCATTACTGTCTGTTATATCTCATTAATATTGTGTTAAAACACGGAAAAACGAGCCCTTAGGTATACACTTCTTTCCCTTATTTCATTGAACAAGGGTATCGTACTGGCAGACTTGGTGTGTTTAGGTTGTATAAGAGGGACAATTAATCAGCTGCCCGCTCATAATAAGTTCACGTGCTTCGTGACGCCAAAACATGCGCATAAGAGTGTTTTCACACTCGTAGTTTGGCTTATAGATGGCGCTGACTGTCACTCCTACTTCTAAATTCACAGATAAACACAAAAAAGTGGATGGAGGGAGGGCCGCTGTGATAGCTCAGTGGGTAGAGCATCGAACGCGTAATTCGAAGGTGGTAGGTTCGATTCCTGCTCACAGTTGGTAATTTTTTCGTCCACTTTTCTTTCTTCTTATTTACATTCCATTGGTTCTAATAACTTCCCCTGTGCATTCCTTGGCATTACTGTCTGTTATATCTCATTAATATTGTGTTAAAACACGGAAAAACGAGCCCTTAGGTATACACTTCTTTCCCTTATTTCATTGAACGAGGGTATCGTACTGGCAGACTTGGTGTGTTTAGGTTGTATAAGACGGACAATTAATCAGCTGCCCGCTCATAATAAGTTCGCGTGCTACGTGACGCCAAAACATGCGCATAAGAGTGTTTTCACACTCGTCGTTTGGCTTATAGATGGCGCTGACTGTCACTCCTACTTCTAAATTCACAGATAAACCCAAAAAAGTGGATGGAGGGAGGGCCGCTGTGATAGCTCAGTGGTTAGAGCATCGAACGCGTAATTCGAAGGTCGTAGGTTCGATTCCTGCTCACAGTTGGTAATTTTTTCATCCACTTTTCTTTCTTCTTATTTACATTCCATTGGTTCTAATAACTTCCCCTGTGCATTCCTTGGCATTACTGTCTGTTATATCTCATTAAAATTGTGTTAAAACACGGAAAAACGAGCCCTTAGGTATACACTTCTTTCCCCCCATATATATATATATATATATATATATATATATATATATATATATATATATATATATATTTGTATCTATATATATGTAAATGTGTGTGTGTGTGTACTGTGCACATATACGAGCGTGGTAAATTTCTCGAAACAATATGCACCACTGCCTGCCTAAACTTTTGACCATGCTTTTGACCATGCTGTTCTATAATAATAGAACCATGCTTATAATACAAAACATCGTCATAAATTTGGTCACTTGCAATGGCGTTACGCCAATAGAATATTTGGAAAGCAGCACAATTTCAGCTTTAGATACAAAATGAGAAATGGTTACAATGAATTTACGTAGGTTAACAGACAGGTTATATATACAATTGGCACTTTTTGATATATTTGTGTGTTGTTTTAATAAGTTTAATATTTAATAAGCCTTTCGAAAAGCAATAATTATTATGTTCCGTGAAACTGCCATGAAGAAACTCAGTCGTGACCGATTAATGTGGTGACAACGTTACTTATACTCGGGTTTCTTGTGAAACAATCGAGCGCATGTGAGCTCATTAGATGAACACTGTGCTCTGGATATCGTAGAGACTGTTGACAAATCGAGCATTTAGTATATTCATGGTTTCGATACTTCTACTCTCTTTGTAGTTCGCCAGTATCCACCTATGATGTAACGCAGCTCAAAGGGCTGATTGTGTAAGAAGCTAGGCGATCAGTGCAAATTACCATTGACAGTTTTTTGTGTGTGTGTGTGTGGTTCAGCAGGCTCTTGAAGCAGTTAGTGTATCGATGCAATTTAGGCGTGCATGCATATTCACTCGTGCTCCATGGCGCGTGTCGGGTGCATCCACTGACAAAGGCTCAGAAAGGCAATGAACTCGCTAAAAACGAGCAATTACACGCTTTCGTAGGCACGGGTGCGCGCGCTCCCAAGGCAGACGCTCCTGAGATCTTCAGTACCATGGGACTACAGCGCCGCCACTACTGTCACCCGCCGGAGAATCTGCCAAGATGCGGCGCGGCCACCTCGTTCACTCCACTGCTCTTTCTATAGTACACTGTAGCTGCGATCAAGTCTACGGTTTGGGGGCACATCTCGTGGTCTGTGGCCCCGAAAACACGTAGATAACGTCGCTACACTCTGTGAATCTGCGAGAAATAAAAACAGTAAGCCTAGGATGCACTCCTCGGGTGATGACTCCGCAGTATTCGTGTGTTTCAAAGGGAACGTTGTCTCGCTGGCCGAACCAAAGCCAACTAGCTCTGTCGTTCTGTTTCGTGCTGTTTTCATCCCCACAGGTTCGTCTGCTCGGTTTTATAATCGTGCCATTCGATATCGAGCTCACAAGGACCGTTTTTGTAGCGTTAGCTACACTGGCCTCCCTGAGCCGATCTTGCGTGGCACTGGTCTGCGCATGCGCAATGATACTCCGCCGCCATGTGCGCGCAATTCGATGCGCTGCGCAGACGATCAGTGGGGTGTCACGCACCGGAGCCGGCACCTTCCTCGCAGTCGGCTGCGGCCGCGCGCGACTCGCCGCCGCCGGTGTCCGCTTTCCAGAGGTGTGCCGTCATAGCCTTGGTAGACATATGAACGCCGACGCACGCGCTTTCCCTGTGCAGTCGTCATGTGACACTGCGCTGGAGCCGCTTGATAGCGCCTCTGACTGGCGTTCGCCACTGTGGTTTAACCGTGGAGAAGGAGAGTGCAAATGCTGCTCAACGATGCCGTAAAGCGGAGAATCATAACTCATCGGATCCCGAAGTAGTTGCCCGGCAAAATAAATATACATGTGCCACATATTACGTATATCATGTGTGTCATAGGAACAGCTGTAAGCATGATAATCAAGCTAATTCTAGACAATCAGGAAAGCTTTCCAGAGGAGTGACGTCATGGCCTTGACATACATATCGGCGCCAGCGTTGGAGCTGCTATGCGATGCGCAGACGACCTGTGGTGTCACGAACCGGAGCCGGCACCTCCCGCGACTCGCCGCCGCCGCTGGTATGCGCTTTCCAGAGGAGCGACGTCGTAGTCCGGGCAGCCGTAATGGCGCCGGCGCGCGCGCAGCTATCTCACACTCGTTGTCTGACACTACGCTGGAGCCACTTGATAGCGCCTCTGACTGGCGTTTGCCAGTGTGGTATAGTTATGGAGGAGAGCACAGAAGCTGCTCAACAGCGTGCAAGAGCGGAGAAGCTTAACCCCTGGCAGTTAGCGGTTGAGCGTAGGAGGAACGAACAGAAGAAGGCTAAACGTGCTGCGGAGACACTGGAGCAAAGGGAGGAACGTCTAGCAAAGCGGCGTCGCCAGGAGGCTGAGCGATGTGCCCGACCATCTCTGCAGCATCAAGAACAAGACGCCGTCGATGACGTGAAGGCTTGCCAATCGACTGACTATACTGTGAAACTTAGCGAAAGCGCCAGTGCGACTCGGACCTTCGAGACGGACTTCGCAAACAATCCGTTTGAATATGTGTGCGACGTGTGTGAAAGACTATGACACATGTAAGACTTGACGCCGCTAAGTAGTGCCATGCGTGAAACGTTGAGTTTAGCGGTGGCGCCTGAGTGGGGTGAAACCGTGGCGCGAGTTTGTACAACGTGCAAGAACGTTTTCGTTAAGCAGAAGATTCTACTCTTTAGCGTTACCAATGGGTCTCGTTACCCGGCCATGCCGCCAGGTCTACCGGTTCTGAACGATGTGGCCGAGCGTTTACTTTCGCCACGGATTCCCTTTGTTCAGATCCGTCGTCTGATAAACTGGAGAAATGGTCAGTTTGGCATTAAGGGACCCGTGGTGAACGTGCCGGTAGACACAGACGAGATGCTAAAGCAGTCGCCTTGTGGCTTGGCAGACGATAAGTGCATAGTAGTGAACATAAAGAGGAGAATGTTTGCCAAGACTACCTATCTGTCGAACATGGTTTCTCGCAATGTGCTGGGACCATGGGTTGAGGTACTAAGAGTCTTACCGCTGTATGAGCATTACGGCATAAACATAGACGAGGGACGTTTGGAGAGGCTGTATCGGGAAGCCATCGCTCCAGACAAAGACTTTAACGTGGAGGCTTGTCCCGATCTCGCCGATTTAGATGATCCGATGAATGTGGCCACAGCTTTGACATTGGACCAGCATACTTTGGTATTGTGGTCGGGATAGATTGTGGTCGGGATAGACAGCCATTATGTTCGGGATGGATCTCCGACCATAATGGCTGCATTTAGATGGGGACGAAATAGAAAAAGAACACCCGTGAACCAAAAGATATGTGCACAATGGAGAACCCCAGGCGGTCCCAATCTTGGTACGCACCCTACAGCGTACCTCACAATGATATGTTGTTGGTACATTAAAGCCTAGCAATTATCGATGTTGAACAGACATGTTCATTTTAGGCCGACACAGGCAAATGGAAAAAACTGAAATTGTGTGTAAGGTGAACTAAACAACAAGTAAACATCGAAGACATTTGATACTTCTTTAGCAACGCGTACATTCCAATTTTACTTAGCCACGGCAGCAAGTGAGAAAAACGCTTGCCGAATCAGTTGGCTTCATAAAGGTAAGTTTTGATTAGTCCGCTCCTTTGTTCGTAACAAAAATAAAAATAAAGTAATCTAAAAAAACAAAACCCTGTCTTTTTCACAAATTAAGTTAAACAAGGGCACTTTAGCATCGAGTTTTCACCGCGAGAGTATCTTTTATAACAGTTCAGAGGCGTATGAACGTGGCCCTGCACAAGTGTTGTGGGCAACGCAGCTTTCCTTTACACGCAACTGTTTACAAAAAAAAAAAGACTACCTGCCTATCGTTTCGTTCACTACACGCAGTGGCATCAGATATAGTTTGGTGGTGATGGTCAAATGGACGGACGCATGGAAACTTTGTTAGTCTTGATGTTCACTACTCAAAGCTCATCGGACCAGATAAAAAAAAAGTTTACAATGCCGTTTGTTGCATAATATGCTCCTTTCATTTCCGGCAAAACGCCGTTGAAACCAGACTGTTTGGCCCTGGTTTCCACTGGTAGCTGTCTTCACTGTCGAATAAATATAGCAGACACGTGCCATCCGGTTTAGAAACGAGCCAGACAGCACTAGAAAGGAGAGCGAGAGCACAATTTTTCTCGGCTTGCCGCTTAGATGCAACGCTGCCTCCTCTTTCTACGTTCTCCCTTTCCTCTATACGTCCTCCTTTTTACATACTGTTTGTTGCGCTTGAATAAGCAGCAGTACCGCCAATGCCCTTTTGTTTTTTATTTTGATAGAAATATACTTCCTTGGTTCGCAGAGAACGTTTCAGAAGGAAGATATAGCATTCATTGATATTAGGGGTATACCGTCTCAAAACCATTATATGACTGTGAGAGACGTCGTAGTGGAGGGCTCCGGAAATTTCGACCACCTGGGGTTCATTAACGTGCACCCAAATCTGAGCACACGGGCCTGCACCATTTCCGGCTCCATCGGAAAAGGAAGATAAAGCAGATAGATAGAACAGAGCACCCACTTGCAGCCAATTTTATTGCACAGATGGCGTGAATATATATACAGTCAAGAGGGCGAGGAGATCACGCACAGAAGAAAGAGCAAACGATGGCGCATGCGCCAAACCACCTTTTTCCAGTCTTAATGTAACAACTTAACTAAAAAGATACATGTATTCATTATCCGACAGATTAACAGGTATATTTTCAGTTAAGTTTTCATTTTAAGATTGGAATAAGGTGGTGTGGCGTATGCACCATCATTTGTCCTTTCTTCAGTGCGTGGTCCCCTCGCCCTCTTGGCTGTATATATATTCCCGCCATCTGTGCAATAAAATTGGCTGTAAGTGTGCGCTCTGTCCTATCTCTCTGCTATATCTTCCCTCTGAAACATTCTCTGCGCACTAAGGAAGTATATTTCGCTGAAAAAGTGCAATACCAACGAGCCCAAGTAGGCACTTTTTTGGTTTTGTAACCACGATGCGCGCACGCACCATCTCTACCAGCCGCCACTCTCGTCTGCGGGAGCAGCTGAGAAGTGCGTGCTCTCACCGCCAGGGTGGCCGTGGAAACTCCAACGCTGGTTACCTATACTAGCAACGTTTATAATTCGATGGTGCGGGTTCCGGATAAAAAATCTTGGAGAAGGATAACTTCAACATAAAAAAATTTTGAAGGACCCCTTTGCCTGGAATGAGCGACAGAAGTGAAACCTGACAGGCACATCATCAGCACTATGGGGAGGACCCTAAAAACTGGAGATGGCAGGACTGTGAAGTTGCAATTTTGTACTCAATTGAATCCACTAGACAAACAAGGTATCTTTGAGGTAAAACATCTTGATTGAGGAGATGCATGTATGAATAAACTTTCACGCAACTGTGAGGTTGCTAGAACAGAAAACAGTTGTAGATAACTCAAATGAACTTTGCATTGTGTAACTTTGTGCTAGCCTTTTTTCCCAATCATTATCTGCCAAAAACAACTTTGTAACAAAGCTGCCCCACACGACAAAGATTCATTTGCCTCACCTTCCCTCCCCACCTCAAAAGAGACATTTTTAATAAAAATGTGGATCAATAGAACACTCCGTAGTGCGAGGGAAGGTTTTATAAACGTTCTGCCATTATTCATTATCCTTTATATTGACCATTCACCAACAAGAGAAAAAAACATAAAAAATCTGTCACAATTAACTCCGTTTCACGGTAGTACAAGTCTTCGACATCTAAGATAAATTCACTGCATGTCTTTGGATCATTCTGCCACATAAATATCACGATAGCCCCTGAATTGGGCACTAGAAATGAATCATAATAACGCTACGCCATGCCTCAAAAAGAACTGATAACTGCTGTTAAGGCACTACAACCCGAGGTCAACGACAAGGCCAAGTTCAGCAAAGTGATAGAACTGAAATGTCAGTGAACCTCTCATGTTTAACTTGAATAAAATGAAATATTGCTTCAAAGCAGTGTTTGCAGTGACTGGTGTTGCACCAGCAGTTGGTAATTTTTTCTTAAAGGTATACTAAAGAGAACCAATTTCTCAGTTTAGACCGACATGCTGCATATGAGACCTCTCATGCCAAATTTCATTATCAGTGGAGAAAATTAGGGTTTAAGTTTATTTTTTAATTTCGTGATGCTCAAATTTTGAAAATGCATTGTATTTTTGCAACATTGGCTTGATGAATATTTCTGAAACTTTGTATCTTAGGTCCATCACAAGGAGAGATGACATTGTACCTAATTTTGATGAATTAGTATTTACGTAAGACACAGTACACGCGTTTGAATTTCATGATGTCACGTGGTTTTGTGTGAAAAGATTAAAGTGGCATCTCCACCCACATTTTGTTCTCGCGCGTTTTCTCACTTACCAAGCATCATTTCGTGGTACAAGTGGTATTTTCTGGATAGATAAATTCTACTTGACTAATACGTGAAAAACGTTTTCGGTTTTAGTGTCTTTTAAAGATGTACCGAGAAAATTTTGAGACATCGCCAAAGGGACATTTTTAGTTTCCTCTGTACGCATGTAGTATTACCACTTAGCACACAATAGTCAGCCAGCATGCATAAGAGAGTTACTTTGATTTTTAAGTTTTTATTGCAAAGTATTGGCAAGCAATGGAGTGGACATTATCTTGATGAGTCAACAAGGTTCACCCCCGAGTTTTCAAACGGAGTTTCCGTGCATCCTAGATCACAGAAATCACAGTCACGGTGAATAGGAACAATGCACTTATCGTTTATATGTACCAGAGCAGATCGCTTATCTGCCACTAGTATGTAGCAAATTGTCAAGTTCCTGAAACGTCACACTGCCTTGTCATGTTTTGGAGAAGCCACAAAGTTGATATCGAAACTGAAAGTGTCTTTTAAAGGTAGAGGTATTAAAATATATGCGATGCTTTCCCGGGCAACA
Organism: Rhipicephalus microplus; assembly: GCF_043290135.1. Taxonomy (NCBI): domain Eukaryota; kingdom Metazoa; phylum Arthropoda; class Arachnida; order Ixodida; family Ixodidae; genus Rhipicephalus; species Rhipicephalus microplus. The sequence continues at coordinate 452,526,640 of NC_134710.1, forward strand.
CAGAACTCTCTTCTTAAACCCAATCGTTTTCTATAAAACAACAATTCCTAAATATTAAAATTCGTCTCAGTACTCCTTTAGGTGATGCCAACAAGATGAATCGGGACTAATATCAGATGATTTGGCAGTATGTATTTCGGTACATGCACGATTACCTGATCAATTGTGAAGGAAACAATATTAACGAACGGATGGTATATCACTGCCGGTCTACAGGCGCTCGCTTCGTGCTTTTATGACCTAAGCAGCCACGGCGAGTAAAATATAGTTGTTTGTATACTGTGTCAGCGCACTCCGCATGAGGGCGTCGAGAGCCCACTCTTCAGAACGCCTTTTGCCGCATACGCATTGCATTGTATATCAGCTGTATCAGGCCACTTTCTCTAACCAATCACTTTTCCATTTGTTGGAAGCAGTGAGAGTAGTAGAGGTGTGTGTGGGCACAGCCTGCATTGTTTGGCACTCATGCATTGGGTAATGATAATGCACCCGCAACAACACAAAAATCTTTTTGTCTGCATTTCCGATGGAGGCGGAAATGTCGAGGCCCGTGTGCTCAAATTTGGGTGCACATTAAAGAACCCCAGGTGGTCAAAATTTCCGGAGCCCTCCACTACGGCGTCTCTCATAATCATATGGTGGTTTTGGGACGTTAAACCCCACAAATCAATCAATCAAAAATCTTTTTGTCAAGGTTTGAACACATTCTATTTGCTGAATTCGAAAATGCATGAGGCTTGTGTGGTTGTATTTATCATTTAGTTGCACATTAAACTCCACATGGTGAAAATTCCCAAAGCCTCCTACTATGACGTCCTTCATAAACATACCAGCGAAATAACTTCCTCGAACAAATATTCTTGACAATTGCAGTAGATTCTTGAGCCATTCATTGAAGATTCCCTGCTACTGGCCTGTCTGGAAAGTGTGAACAAGAGTCACGCAGAAGGGTCGGCGTGAATTGTGAAAAGTTTCTCCGACTTCTTCTAGTTAATTGTATAAATGTTATTGGATCAAAATGACATGCCATCTGGCTTGTTTACAAGCCCATGCAAAAGCATTTCCGGTTAGAAACAATGTTGCTACTTCAGCAAAAAGCATCACTACAGAGTTTTGCCAACAGTGCTTTTTTTTTCTTCAGGTGCAATTAATATATATTAGTTCTAATGAAAACATTTTCTGATTCTCTGAAATTGTGTTGTTCCCCTGCGTCTCTGGCAACGTATATTGAATATGAAAATGTTTCACGTTTTTTCATCGGCATTGAAGATTTCATCTGGGATTCTGTGGGCTCTGGGTTTTTTCTTTACTACAACAACTTTCCAGAACTGTATCGCTACATGCTCTTTCATGTTAATAAATTTTGTGTTTTCACTTTGAACAATTATTAGTTTTATTGACAATCCTATTACTATTGCTATTACTCCTGCTATTGCGAGCGTTATTCACACCTACTTGTAAAAAATAGTGACCATCCCTATTATGCTTTTCCTTTCACCTTTTTGAAGAACTTATTTCTCACCAGAGAAGAATTGGCCAACTTGGTGCAGTATCTGGCCACTACCTCCCACATGCATACGTCAAATAACTCACGGCCCTCAGTCCCCAGCAGCTGCGAAGCAACTGACCACGGCGGCGGTCAGATCTGCAACGCAGCAGAGGGTGCTAAGAATCTCTGGATCCGGACAGGTCGCCATTGGAACCTGAACTTGGCAACGTTTAACGCTAGAACCTTATCTAGTGAGGGAAGTCTAGCTGTACTATTCGAGGATCTAGAGGGTGTTAAATGGTATATAATAGGGCTCAGTGAGGTTAGGAGGACAGATGAGGCCTATATGGTGCTAAAGAATGGGCACGTCCTTTGCTATCGGGGCTTGGCTGACAGAAGAGAAGTGGGAGTGGGGTTCCTAATTCACAGACACATAGCTGGCAACATAGAGGAATACTATAGCAATAATGAAAGGGTGGTAGGTATTGTAAGTAAACTGAATAAAAGATAGAAGTTGAAGGTAGTACAGGCTTACGCGCCTATATACAGTCTAGATGACGCTTCAGTTGAAAGCTTCTATGAAGACGTGGAATCGGCAATGAGTAAGGTAAAAACACAGTATACTATAGTGATGGGCGACTTTAATGCAAAAGTAGGGAAGAAGCAGGCTGGAGACGAGGCAGTAGGAGATTATGGCATTGGTACTAGAAACGCCAGAGGAGAGCTACTAGTAGAATTCGCAGAACGCAATAATTTACGGACTTAGAATACCTTCTACCGAAAACGAGAAAACTGCAAGTGGACATGGAGGAGCCCTAATGGCGAAAATAAGAACGAAATAGATTTTATAATGAGTGCGCACCCAGAAATCGTGCAGGATGTGGAAGTGGTTGGCAAGGTACGATGCAGTGACCATAGAATAGTACGATCTCGAATGCGCCTAGACTTGAAAAAGGAACGACAGAAACTGATACGCAAGAAGCCAATCAATGAGATAGCACTGAGAGGGAAAGTACAGGAATTCAAAATGTTGTTGCAGAACAGGTACTCGGCTCTTATTGAGAAAACCAACCTTAGCGTAGATACAATGAATGATAATCTGACGAGTATCATTACGGAGTGTGCAGTGGAAGTAGTTAGACAGGACACCGGCAAGCTTTCCCAGGAGACGAAGAACCTAATTAAGAAGTGTCAAATCATGAAAGTGTTAAGTACAATAGACCAAATAGAACTAGCAGAGCTTTCGAAGTTGATTTATAGACGTAAGGTATGCGATGTAAGAAGGTATAACATGGACAGAATTGAACACGCTCTGAAAAACGGAGGAAGCGTCAAAGCAGTGAAGAGGAAACTTGGGATAGGCAAAAGTCGGATGTATGTAGTAAGAGACAAAGAAGCCAAAATAACTACCAATATGGATAGGATAGTTAAAATAGCGGAGGAGTTTTACAGAGATCTGTAGAGTAGCCGAGACAACCACGACCTTAATACTATTGGAACTAGCAGTAACCTTGATGACACCCCACCAGTAATGATAGAAGTAGTCAAAAAAGCTTTGGAGAGCATGCAAAGAGGCAAAGCTGCTGGTGAGGATCAGGTAACATCAGATCTGCTGAAAGATGGAGGACAGATTGTGTTAGAAAAACTAGCCACCCTGTTTACGAGGTGTCTCCTGACGGGAAGAGTACCAGAGTGTTGGAAGAACGCTAACATCATCTTAATACATAAGAAAGGAGATGACAAAGACTTGAAAAATTACAGGCCGATCAGCTTGCTATCTGTAGTATACAAGCTATTTACAAAGGTAATTGCTAACAGAGTAAAGAAAACATTAAAATTCAATCAACCAAAGGAACAAGCGGGATTTCGAACTGGCTACTCAACAATTGACCACATCCACACTATCAATCAGGTAATAGAGAAATGCTCAGAATATAACCAACCACTATACATAGCCTTCATAGATTACGAGAAGGCGTTTGATTCAGTAGAAATATCAGCCGTCATACAGAAACTGTGGAATCAGGGCGTACATGAAGTATATATAAACATTCTGGAAGAAGTGTACAGGGGATCAACTGCTACCATAGTGCTTCATAAAGAAAGCAACAGAATACCAATCAAGAAGGGTGTAAGGCAGGGGGACACAATCTCGCCAATGCTATTTACCGCGTGCTTACAGGGGTTTTTCAGAAGCCTAGAATGGGAACAGTTAGGGATAAGAGGTAATGAAGAATAACTTAGTAACCTACGCTTCGCCGATGACATTGCATTGCTGAGTAACTCAGGGGACGAATTGCAACTCATGATTACGCAGTTAGAAAAGGAGAGCAGAAAGGTGGGTCTTAAAATTAATCTGCAGAAAACAAAACTAATGTACAACAACCTCGGAGAGGAGCAGCGCTTCGAGATAGGTAATAGTGCACTTGAAGTTGTAAAAGACTATGTCTACTTAGGGCAGGTAATAACCGCAGAGCCGAACCACGAGATTGAAGAAACTAGAAGAGTAAGAATGGGGTGGAGCACATTCGGCAAGCACTCTCAATTTATTACAGGTAGATTGCCACTATACCTCAAGGGGAAGGTATATAACAGCTGTATTTTGCCGGTACTTAACTACGGAGCAGAAACCTGGAGACTTACAAAGACCCTTCAGCCTAAATTGAGGACGACGCCGTGAGCAATGGAAAGAAAATGGTAGGTGTATCCTTAAGAGACAAGAAGAGAGCAGAGTGGATTAGGGGACAAACGGGGGTTTAGGATATCATAGTTGAAATAAAGAAGAGGAAATGGACATGGGCCGGGCATGTAGCGCGTAGACAGGATAACCGCTGGTCACTAAGGGTGACTAACTGGATTCCCAGAGAAGGGAAGCGGGTCAGAGGAAGACAGAAGGTTAGGTGTGCAGATGAGATCAAGAAGTTTGCGGGTATAAATTGGCAGCAGCAAGCACAGGACCGGGTTAACTGGCGGAACATGGGTGAGGCCTTTGTCTTTCAGTGGACGTAGTCAGGCTGATGATGATGATAATGATTTCAATACACACGAAATGTGGTACCTTGAACAAAAATGTCCAAAATTTATCATTTTCATGGGCACTGGCGGCCGGCATGTGGATTCAAAGAAAACGTTCCCAAAACTATTTTTTTCAGAAAAAAAAAGGATTACGTTGTCTGTCATTTCGTCTGCCAGTTAGTGACGGATCATGTGGCTGAGCCTTCTGAACACGACGCACACTCGTGCATGCGTGCAGAATGGAATAATTATCAATTTACTCCAGTCTTGAAGTATCAGAAAGAGTTGTCATATATGCTTCCTACCATGTTTCTATTGCATTGGTACCACCAGGAAGTGCGACAGTAGAAATGAACCTGAGCAATATTTGAGTGCGCTAGCCTTTTTTTCTAATGGACGGCAGAGAGTTAGTTTGGAATGAGATTGCAGAGATAGGTAGAAGCACAGCCTCCTTCCTATGCACAGGCCGTAAAAAAGCGAGCGTGTGCCTCCAGATTGGCCGTAGGTAGATATACTCGGGACAAAAGAGAGAGAGAGACAATGACTTGACTTGGATGAACGAACTGTGGTCTGAGAACTCTAATGCTACAAGTTCCGCTGTCACCAGTTTCATTATTATTGAATAAAAATCAAGGTGAAAATTTCAATGTTGAATTTCATGCTTAATCGTTTTCCAGGGGTGCAACAGCCGAACTAGAATTCGGAGCAATTTTCGGAGCAGAAAAATATTACTTTTGGAGCATAAAACTTCAAATTCGGAGCAGGTTACAATTGAAAAAAACATTCGTTTTTTTAGCGCGAAAGACAGAATTACGAGCAGCTTGAGAAAGAAGGCTTATATATATATATATATATATATATATATATATATATATATATATATATATATATATATATATATGCAAGCCATTTAACATTCCTTAAATAATGCACAGTGAATATGAGCACCGGCACCGCTATTTCGACAAAGTAGTATTTTCTTTAATTACCCCACTCAGCAAACAATGATGAGGTCCACATTACAAGTTACCAGACCTGTCAAATTGTTTGAGAATTCAAATGTGGATTTCCCAAGATTGTGACCGAAACATTCGTAAAACTGGAACAAAAACTGGCTTTTTACAGCTGCAGAGATGTCATATTGTACTCCAAATAATTTTGCCAGTGACTTTTTTATGCATCAGCGAGCATATTAGTTCTCACAAATATGTGGCGTATACATACATCAATCACTGAACAAACTGTGCATTGTCTAAAGACTACAACTATAAGCCCCTTATAAATAATATAACGCTTTTCCACAGGCCACCCATGTACTATAGCGGAGGTGGCTTAAGCGGTGTTTGTGCACAGGTTAGAACAAGACCAAGAAAATTTCAAACCATAACCCCCCCCCCCTCCATTTTTTCATGAAGAGGTTAGGTTCACAGCACAACTTTTTAGCTTGCTTGCAAGGCACGTTTGACCAGATAAAATAATAACGGCATGCGCCAGTTGGCCTCGCAATGGCACTGGATATCTATCGCATGTGGCGTTGCTATGGCAACTGACGTGGTCACGGCATGAACTAAAGCTGGTAGTGTGCAAGCTCGATATGCTGAGAGTTTGTACACTTCCAGCTTTAGTTTCTAATGATTCCTAACATGCCATGGACACACTTGCTGACAAGAAAATTCATATTTCCAACAAAGTGTTGCTGGCTACGGCAACACATCTTTTGTGTTGTAGTTGCGTCGTCCCGCCAGTAAATATCTGCTGTGGTCAGCAGACCGACAGGCACGCGGCGTTGTTACTTCATTTGGTCGATCGAGTTTCGCGAGTGTCTTGACCAAGTGAGCAGCCATCTTACATTGCGGTTTAGGGTCAGGGTCTGCCCCCACATAGATTGATGATGCAATCTACAACTGGCTAAAGTGGTCTTCATTTCTCGCTAAAAATAGGGCAAATTAGAAAATTTTGAGGTTGGTCGCGCATTTTGCGCTGTGTGGTACGATTTCGGCAAATATCATGGTTTCCGCACAGCTCGGCACACAAATGAAGAATTTCATCACATTGGCGTAATCAGTGCAGCTGTTGCACCCCTGCATTTGAGCATAACGTAGCCAATTTCAAAGTGTCTTTTTCGTATTTTCGCGACTTTGGCGGCTCAATGAAATTTTCCAACCATCGTATGCTAGGTCTAGCACCCACTGAACACGGTGTACTTTATTTTCATCGAAAAGAAGCTATATTGGACTCCCCCAGTAGATGCCTTCAATATTTCGTACGTCACTGTGTTTGGGATGGCAATCTCAGTGAAATCTCCACCCAAATTTTCTTCTTGCATATTTTCTCCGTTGCCGAGCAACATGTCGTGCAATAGAGGTGTTTTCGGGATAGTGAAACTACATTTAGTAGTATTGAAAAAATTGTTTTGCTTTTTAGTGTTTATTTAAAGAGAATGAAAGCGTACTTCACTTTATGACAGAACTGCTGCAGGTATTAAACCTTCAGTTTTTAGGCCTACGCTCACGCCTTACTCAAACTTGGGTGAGATGGCTGAAACTATATTAGAAGCAGTTTTTGTAGCAGCGAAATTTCAATTTTGGAGCAGTTAGCAGGCTTTAATAAATTGTCCTGGGAGCTTAAAAATACCTATGTTCAGCAATATGGGGGCACTAGTGCATATTTTATTTGGCTTATAATACACATTCCACTGAAACAAATTTTGAAGGAAGGTTTTGATCAGATTATCGCTAGGTATGAACTGCACTACCTTTTTACATAACATACACGTGACCTATCTAACCCTCGTAACACATGAAATAATATCTAAAAAAAGGTTTTGTTGAAAGATAGGTTCTGCAGAAACATTAAAAAACACATCACACTCAAAAAGACTATAAAAAATTGTGATTGCATAAGCATCTTAGTGACGTTACAGTGGTCGTTCGCTTAAAAAAAGCCTGACATGATAGCTTCAAGAGCTTTCAACAAACAAAAGCTTGCTGCACTGCCGTTCGCGGCCACCTCATGCAAGACCACCTCCAAGAGTGCAACGCGAGAGCCAAGAAATCTCGCCGCATAGACTATCTCGTAAAGCACATGCATATGGCACTAAGTGATAAGCGAGTGATACTGATAACGCCTCTCCTCATGAGCAACCACGCACTATTATTAGAGCACAAGTTGGTCAGTTTTATATTTTTTCAATATCTATAGGCCTTCACCGTCGATGATGAACTCCCAATAATACATCAGCTTGCGATTGCTGCCTGCACCGCTTCTTGACTCGCGTAAAGTGCTCGTGCACCACAGTTGAAAAAATCCCTGTCCATGCAAACAAACCGCTGTTCATAGAGAGGCAGGTTTTATTGCAAAAAAGAAGAAAAGAAAGAAAACGATCTCACACTGCTGCCGACTGAAACATTGATTGAGATAAGCCAAAAGCTTGTGTAGCCCAGGGCCGGCACTCATGCAGCGACACCTCTTTAAGCATTTGTTGTTGCAAATTTCGATTACAAAACGAAGCAGTCGCGAATCGCCATTAACGAAAACTGTGCCAAGTGATTGCCGATGCATAATAAGTCACGAATAAAGCACCAAGGTGCCCGTTATTATTGTTTACAATGGTTTGAACACTCGTTTTGTCACCGCGGCTTCGCATGTAACCAAGTGTTTTTTTCTACCTGCAGACATTGTGCGGAATTCATTTGCGATGGCTTTTTTTAAATGCCAAATGCAATGAGAACTCGCCTGTCTAAATAAATTAGTAGCTAATGGGTGTCAACCGGGAATAGGTTGCACACATTCTGCCGCTCACGGAACCCATTTTGAGAACCCATGTGCACGTGCCAGAGCATCCGGCAGACGCGTTGGATGCAGGGAAAAAATCACTCCACATTTACAGCTACTCGCTCACAGCAAACACGTACTCGTAGGTGACCGCATGCAGCAGCGTCAACATGAAAGCCACAGTGCCTGGAGGAACCCGCAATGCACGACAGAGAACCGGAGAGTACACCCCGCTGTGCTTGCCACCCCACTCGGTGGTTTTCGCTAGCCGACAGTGGCGCTAGAACACACAGCCTTGCTAGTAGAAGCAGCACGCTCGATGCACGGCAGCACATTTTGTGAGGTCACGCATATTTTCTAAAGTTTGAAGATTATGGCGGCACCACGGGAGCCTCTGTCACTAGAAAAATGGAAAGTGAAAAAAAAAAACACAATTGGATGCGTCTTATTAGTCAAACTCGCCATTTTTTCCCCACTGAAGCTGAGGTTGGCATCAAAATTCCAGCTTTCGAGGCTGTTTAGGGGCAGTGCGGTGCAATTTTCTTGATTACTATGCTTTTAGAGCAGCTTGGCGCAAAAAAAAAAACGGAAATTTATAAAAAATTTGCATTTTGAGCAGCTGTCTCACTCCTTACCAATGCATGTGTGTTGGCAGTACAGGCCCAGGTCGCAACAGTCTCTTTTGCCTTACACATCAGCTTATTCCAAAGTGATCAAAGATGAATTGGCTGCATCTTTGGTACAGGAGGCTGTGTGCAAGTCATGTGTGCACAAGGTATTGAGCAGTGCTTATGCTCAGATCCAGAGGTTTCCAACAGCAGGGTTTCCAGATTATGTGGTCACTAGATCCTGCGAAAAGGTTTTGAGATGGATCAAACATTTCAGCAAATGCGAAGTCTGTGAGAAAAATCGTGAAAGCCGCTTTAGCCTGCTGCCCTACGCTCAAGTTCTTTATTGATATAAGCTCTTATTAGTACATGAAATTACACAACACTTGTTAGACTTGTTGTTAGACTTGGCGCACAATTAGGAGTGTCGCATCGAGATATGATGCGGCAGTGGTATGTACGGTTCTCAAAAAGCTGGGCCGCACTTGCACACTTGTTAAGCTCGGGGCCAAAAGTAAAAACCAAAAATAAAGGTGAATGTGGTCACAAACACCGAGGCTCCTCTATTTTTTGTGTTACAGGAGTAGTGTACAAGATTGCTCAGTGATGCGCCAACAGTTATATTGGTCAGACTGGTAGGTGCATGTTAGATTACGCGGGCACCAGAAGAAATGCGAAAAGAATATCCGAATACCAACTTGTTTACTTATTGAACACAGTGTCACTGAAAGCTACTGTTTAACAACATCAGTGGTGCAACAGCTGAAATACAACTTGGAGAAATTTCAGGAGCATCAAAATATTACCTTTGGAGAACTAAAATGTAAATTTCGAGCAGGTTACAGGGAAAAAATGTGCAATTTTCATCACTAGATATCAATTTTTGAGCAGTATAAAAAAGAAGGCTTACATTTTGAAACGAAATATGTATAAACCATTCAACACCACCTAAACTGTGCAGTGTAAACATGAGCACTGCTATTTCAATGAAAGTGGTATTTTGAACCACCCACTGAGCCAACAATGATAAAGTCCATATTAGCATTTGCTGTGCCTGTAAAATCATTTGACAGGCTCTGCGAATTTAAATATGGATCTGCTAAGCTTGCGACTATGGAATTTAGGAGATTCCTGAAACCGAAGAGCACAGGTGGTGAAAAAAAACCAAAAAAACCGGTGCACAATTTTAGTTTGCTTTTTTAGGAAAGAAGTGTCATACGCAGATCTAAACTATTTCCAGTAGCATATTTAGACATCAGTGATTACACTGATACTCAGAATTAGGCAGCATATAAACGCATGAGTAAGTGAACATTATGTGCAGTGTCCCGTGACTAGGGATAACAGCGCCTTCAAAATCTTGATACGCTTTTTCACAAAGCACTAGTGTAAAATTGCAAAGGTGGTCTATTTAGGATTCCCTGCACGGGTTAGAATCCCAAGCCAAGAAATTTTCTAATCACTACACCTCCCCTTCCCCAACTTCCCATCTTGTTTTTTTTTCCACCGTGTGGTTAGGTATTGCTTCGGGCTCTTCCTTGAAGGCGTGTTCGAGCAGGTAAAGTGGGCACGAGAGCAGTGGTCTCTGCACAGCTCTAAGCCGCTATTTCTTCACCATGCAGGCCTTCTTTGCGAACATCCTGCCGTGGTTATCAATTTGCTCTGCTGGCTTGGCGCATGTAGGTGCGCCGCTACCGACAACGAACCTCGTCAGCGTAGCCGATCAACACATGCCGAGCTCTGACGCCCCTTGGGTGCTCTTTGAGTATCCACCAGCCCCATCGACGACAGCAGCAATCGCCACCGACAGTTTTAAGAAGCAACACCTGGACACCGCCTTCAGTGGGCACGAGAGCAGTGGTCTCTGCACAGCTCTAAGCCGCTATTTCTTCACCATGCAGGCCTTCTTTGCGAACATCCTGCCGTGGTTATCAATTTGCTCTGCTGGCTTGGCGCATGTAGGTGCGCCGCTACCGACAACGAACCTCGTCAGCGTAGCCGATCAACACATGCCGAGCTCTGACGCCCCTTGGGTGCTCTTTGAGTATCCACCAGCCCCATCGACGACAGCAGCAATCGCCACCGACAGTTTTAAGAAGCAACACCTGGACACCGCCTTCAGTGGGCACGAGAGCAGTGGTCTCTGCACAGCTCTAAGCCGCTATTTCTTCACCATGCAGGTGTGTACTCCTTTACTACACGCTAAAAAATCTGACAACCGCTGTCTACTGCTGTTCCCGTGCCCACGGGTGTTGTGCGAGACTCTGTGTGAATGTTTTTCAATGGCTCACACCTTGCTTTGTTCCGGCGACATTGAGACTAACCCTGGACCCAATACCCGTGCCACAACACAACAAGAATTTCATGAGTTACCCGAAAACCCTGCCGAACAAATGAATGTCTTATTCCATATGTTGAAAGACGTGCACTCGCGTTCGTTACAGAGCTCACAGTGTCAGTCTGAGCTTGCTATTGATGTAAAAGCAATTAAAGCCGGACAAAAAAACATTCACGTTGAAATTACTGGTATCCGGAAGCGGCTTGACGAATTGGAAGAAAAATCGATCAAACTGGATACTATGACTGAAGAATTAGCAAGTGTGCAAAAAGCCGTAGAAGAACTAACCGACGAGAATAACCACGTGCAATCTAGACTAACCGAGCTAGAGGACAGGTCCAGAAGGGACAATTTAATCTTTCATGGTGTTCCAGACTCTAGAGAAACGTGGCAAGAAACCGAGGCGAAATTGACGAATTCTATTTCTGCTATTCTTGACAGTTTTTCCAGCGAGTCATTTCAAAGGGTGCACCGTTTGGGTAACCCTTCACCCACTAAGTGCCGCCCCATCGTCGCCAAGTTCACTGACTTCAAAACGAAAGAGAAAGTGCTGTCACTGCGCAATCAACTAAAAGATAAGAATATTTCAGTAAGCGAAGATTTCTCTGTGGCAACGAGGCAGGCACGTAAAAAACTTATTGACTTTGGGAAAGCTCAGGCCGGTTCTTCACCACTTAAGCTGCGTTACAACAAGTTACTACTAAATAACAAATGTTACATGTATTTTCCCGAGTGCGACAAAGTTCTAGAGGTGAAAAAACGTACCAATTATGTCAATAATGCGAGAGCTTCTTCTTCTGTGAACACGACTACATAGGGTTGCGCGAGGGGAGGTGACCACAAATCAAATCTTCAGGTATCTGTCATTTTTTCTAACGTTAGAAGTGTACTAAATAAATATAATTCTTTATCATCAGCTATTGATACATGTAGCGCAAAAATAGTTGCATTGACTGAAACTTGGCTCCATGCGCATGTCCGCGATCAAGAAATCTTTGATGACGCAACCAATTTTCACATGTACCGTTGTGATCGGACAGTGCGCAGGGGAGGCGGCGTTCTTCTGGCAGTCTCAAAAGACACTCCTTCTTCCTGTATTCATATTAACACTGAACTAGAGCTAGTCTGGGCTATAGTAACCATTGGACACCATAAGATAATATTAGGTGTATGCTATCGTTCTCCCTCTTCACCTTCAACATTTGTCGATGAACTTCACGACGCAATTAATATAGTTTGCACACGATTTCCATCACATCCCCTGTTTCTCCTCGGAGATTTTAACTTTCCTAGTATAATGTGGAACGCATACGCACCCTACTCTTTACCGTCTTCGCCGCAACCAAATGAATTCATTAACCTATGTTCAACGTTTTCCCTGACGCAAGTAGTGGCCTTACCGACTAGGGCAACTACTAACAGTGCTAGCATTCTTGATCTGATACTAACAAACCGACCAGACTTTGTTACCGCTATAACCTACGCACCAGGTATCAGTGACCATTCTTTACTTTCATTTTCATTTAATGCACCCTGTCCTAATAGAGATAAAAAAAAGAAAAAGATACGGGACTATAAAAAAGCCAACTTTGACAAGATAAACAGTGAACTAGCAACTTTTCTAGACATATTTCTAAGCAGTTTTGATACCCGTTCAGTGCAGTGTAACTGGGATATGTTTGCAGATGAAGTTGAACAACTAACCAATAAGTATATCCCTTGCCGTACTATCACAACTAACGCACGTGCGCCATGGTACAACGCGTACATCAAACGCTTATCTAACCGAAAGAAACGTTTTTATCGTGCAGCAAGATGTTTACCCACTAACCACCCACGCTGGGCTGCCTACAAATCTGCATCATCCATCTACATATCTGCACTAAAATCCGCTAAAGACAACTTCCTCACTCAAGTCCTGCCGTCTATGTTACAAACAAATGCAAAAAAATTCTGGCGAGTTATTAACCCCCTATCTGACAATCATATTTCCTTGATCGATTCATCCGGTAACGAAATTAGTGAAGCCCTTTGCGCTTCTGTTCTCAACGATTCTTTTATCCAAAACTTCTCCGTAGATAGCCATAATGATTTACCTAGCGCAACCTTGCACAATTATTCACCCATGTCATCCGTGATTATCGAAACTCTTGGAGTTGTACGTCTCATTGAATCACTTAAGAACGATTCATCTCCTGGTTATGATGGTATTAACACAAAATTTTTAAAAAATACTAGCGCTTATAGTTCCATTATAGTTACTAAAATTTTTCAACAGTCACTAGATACTTCTACTATTCCTAGTCAATGGAAAATCGGAAAAGTCGTTCCACTCCATAAATCTGGTAATAAACACTCTTCGAATAATTATCGTCCCATTTCTTTAACCAGTATTTGTTGTAAAATGCTCGAGCATATAATATTTACAAACATAGTCAATTTTTTAGAATCAAATTCATTTTTCACGTCAGCACAACATGGCTTCCGTAAAACATATTCATGTGAAACACAGCTAATATCATTCACTCATCACTTACATCAGATCCTTGATAAATCATCCCATGCTGACTGTATTTTTTTAGATTTTTCAAAAGCTTTTGACAAGGTTTGCCATAGACTTCTACTTTACAAACTACACCAACTAAACCTTGACGGTAACCTACTAATGTGGATTGAATGCTTTCTCACTAACAGATCACAATTCGTTACTGCCAACTGTCATAATTCTCCATTTCGCGAAGTTCATTCTGGCGTTCCGCAAGGGTCCGTCTTAGGTCCCTTGTTGTTTCTCATTTATATTAATGACCTGTCATCAGTTGTATCATCAAAAATTCATCTATTTGCTGACGACTGTGTTATTTTTCGAGAAATTACTACCGATAATGACATTAATATATTGCAGTCTGACCTTAACGCTATATCTAACTGGTGTGATAAATGGCTAATGGACCTAAACATTAAAAAGTGTAAAATCATGCGTGTATCAAGAAGTTGCACTACTTCACCTATTTACTATCTTAATAACATTCCTTTGGATTCTGTTAACTCTTATAAGTATCTTGGAGTTCACATAACAACTAACCTCAACTGGACAACTCATATTGAATACATCATTATCAATGCTAACCGCATGCTTGGCTATTTACGACGTAACTTTTTTAACGCTCCACATGGTTTAAAACTGCTACTTTATAAAACACTAATACGCTCTAAACTAGAATATGCTACAACCGTGTGGGACCCTACCTATAATAACCTGGTAACTTCCCTTGAACTTGTTCAGAATAACTCCGTTCGTTTTATATTGTCCAATTATAACAGAACCGCTAGCATTTCAACCATGAAAACTTCACTTGCACTTCCTTCCTTAGCATCTCGCAGAAAAGTCTCCCGTCTAACTCTATTTCACAAGATCTACCATCATCCCATCTTGCATGCCCAACTACTACTTCGCCCACAGCACATTTCCCACCGCATTGACCACCATCACAAAGTAGGCATCCCTTCATGCAACACAAAAACTTTTTTCAATTCTTTTTTGCCTCGCACATCAAAGGAGTGGAACAGACTTCCCGGTGACATTGTTGCTATTACTGATAACAATTTGTTCCGTGATGCTTTAGCTAACATTGTGTAATAAGTTCTTTTTTTTGTGTTTTGTTGCAACAGCTAACATTGTATATTTAGGCTTGTTGTTGTATTACCTAACATGTATTATTATACAGCATATTAACAAACATTGTGCTCTTCCAAATTTATTTGTACGATTTAACCGTATTCACTGCTTTTTTTGTTAAATTCAATATTTTATTGTAAATAACCCACCCCCCTCTGTAATGCCATTTGGCCCTGAGGGTAAAATAAATAAATAAATAAACAACGGCGTGCACCCGTTGACCTAGTGACAGTAACAGATGTCCATCGCCAGGACCGTGGCCGGAACGACGCAACTTTAAGACCAAAAAAGGAGGGGGCGGGGGGGCTCAGATCTTTCTATGAAATAGGTAGTGCCCAGTTTTTTAAGCTTCATCCACAAATTGTGCAATATTTCACGGTGGCACTCGAAAGATGAATCAGTTTTCTAAGCTAACCAAGTTTTTGCCTGTAGATCAAAACAGCATTGAGAGGAAGGGACAGTGGCTATGGGCCCATCCTACAGACGTAATCTATAAGCAAAGAACCCTGTAAGCTGAGGCCGTAGATGGCAGAGGCGTTGCCAGAAATTTTTTTGAAGGGGGTGCCACCTTGATTGGAATGGGACCCAGCTTGGCAAGTAGATGTGGTAGACAGTTATTCTCTGCACCCCTATATACCATAGGAAAATATTGGGAGGGCAGAGGCACGGGCCTGGTGTGCCGCCCCTGGCTACGCTACTGGTCGATGGGAACCAGTGTGGTCGAGTACACTCATAGAGAAGGAGAGCCGGGGAGGAAGGTGGGAGTGGCACAGGCTACTGTTAGGTTACCTTGACGAGAGAAGTACCTCTAACTGGACGGCACATGTATGATGTAAGAAACAAGGTTTCGTCCAACGTGCTGGCCGAACACACAGAAGCAACATTCATTTTTAGTTGTGAGCGTGGCTCCCATGCGGAAACTTAAATGTTTCGCTTTTATGCAAGCATTCATGGTCGGTGCTCATGTTAACCCCATAGCTGAATAACAACCACAACAGAAAAAGAGAGAGGTGACAGTGGCACTGGAAGCCGCCGTGAGAGTACCCTCACGTATGTCGCGCACTGTGGCATGCCGCCGGTAACTTCAGCTGTCTTTTCGAATTGTGTAGTCTGCAGAAGTCTGCACACATGAAGCCAGAGCAAAACAACGCTGTTCGAAAATGAAGACACTGCAAAGTCACGGTAGAATCACACATGCAACCGCCAGCTTTCCTTTGCCAGTGCGAGGCGAGAGCTCGTGATCCAACCCTGCATGCCACAGCGATGGCAGCACTCGCGCCTCCGGTGATGGGCCTCTAACCCAATACGATAGGAAAACATTATGACCGACCCTTGGTGTACTGAACGGCGCAGCAAGAAATAGAGAAACACAAGTGTGGTCGGTGTGGGGTGAATCAGCGGTCGAAAAGACAGTGACAAGAAACTTTTCGAAAACAGTCAATCATAGATTCTTGGCTCTCTAACCCATTTTTATGTAGTGTAAATAAACATCTTGTATGTTATAGAAACCCAAAGTCAGTGAATCACTGAATCAAACCCTTTTATAACAAACTCTGTCCTGTCATGCAAGTTTTGGTTCATGTCAAACTTTAGTTGGCAAAAAGTTAGAGCTCACTAAAACTCACTTATACATACTTCGCGCCTGGGGCTCATTCGGACCCACCAAAGTTTTCTTAAAACAGACTCGCTCGACCTCAAGCTCGCTAAAATATTACTCACCCTTACTCACTCAAGCACATGGCTTAATTTCAGTATGAGCGAGTCTCGACTAAGTCTACTCATAAGTGAGTTGCTGACCCAAGGTGTCAAGTTAGAGAGACGATCACAGAGCGTCCAAACTTAATAAGCTAGATTAAATCGATCGATCAGATAGATACCACACAGACTGACTCACAGACAGATATGGTCAAGGTGCTTTTAGTTCGCTAAAAAATGCTCTGCTTTAAAGAGCACGTGACTACCAGGAGCTCAGCCCTTAAGGAAAGCTTCACTTTGAGACTTCAGCTTTTCTGGTTTCTATGAATAGAAAGCACTTACGAGACATTTTGAAACTTGCCACTCTGTACTAGCACTGGCGTCCAAGTGATAGCCGACACACTGCCCTAAACAAGCCTTGGAATGCAAACCACATGTCAACATCACGAGAAAAAAGAACTCCTTGTAATCATGCAGGACGACAACACTTGCTAGGCTAAAAAAGAAATAATTGGAAAACTGATGTGTTTTTGAAACACCCGACAGCGTTGTACAGACCTTGTGTAAAATCTGCTGCCGTCTAACAGACACCGAGCGCATTTCTGCAATGTTGAAGGCTGGGCGCGCTCCACCTGTGCAGGCACGGAATGTCCATATTAACGTGTGGTGGAGATAGGGGCGGCAGTGCCAACAAGTTTTCGTGTGCCAAGTTGCTGAGACTGAGGAAACTTGGATGCTAAAACAATGTTTGCAGGAAATTAACCCCTATGTTATTAGACTTCCTCGTGGCTGACGCAAAGGGCCTGATCTGTTGCTTATATTGCTGCTTACAATTAACTGCCTGTTTATGTTATCCATTCTATCTAGATGGGAAACAGCATAGGCACTAATCACAGCACGTTCTTTTATGCCATGCTGGAATGAAGAGTTTTTGCACCGTGTGAATGCAGGCACAGACAAACCGGCCTTATGTAGGAGCTTCGAAGCTGCGTCACGGCTACTCATGCTTGCCTGTGCTGCTGTACAGGATTACTTTGTCGATTACATTGCGATAACAATTACATACTAGCCACGTAGCTTCTGCATGTCATCGATTCTCATCTAATGGACTGGTTGTGCTCGAATATGTTGCTTATTGTTACTTGTTTATTGTGGAGTTTAATAAGGTAACATTTGGTGTTGTGGTTTGCATACGCATTGCTTCACTATGTGTACTTTTCAAGCATTCCATGTTCTCTTTCAGAGGGGGCGGCCAAATTTATAAGGGCAAAGCGAAGGCTGTGACCCTCCCCTTGTTTTTTTTATACCCCAAGAAGAGTAAATATGTTATTCCAAATGGTGATGCTCCTTCATAAAAAATCTTGTTTCCACCTTTGTGTACCGTAAAATGTTAATAGATGTCTCAAGTGTGTCAACACTGTTCAAAATTAAAAAAAATGCTGTTATGGAAAATCTTTTATCCTTAACTGTGGGTGCGCTCCCACTCTTTAGACACAAAGGTGGTTTCGCAAATGTTCAGTAGGCGATACACAACTGCCCTGCTGCAAACGGCGCGAAATTGTAAGGTGCAAGTAAGCCGCGAAAGTGATGATGTGAACCCAAATATTTTACACCTACTGTGCTGTTTACGAGTACATGCCCCCCCCCCCCCCCCAAAGGGTATTCAATGAAAGACCAGCTAATCAGCACCTACTTTATGGACATGCTTTTCATTTTTCTTTTTCACGCACACAAGACTAAAAGTTAAAAAATTTTGCTTGTGTGTTAGTGCTATATATAGCACACTTTGATGACTACAGCAGCAAAGCATTATTTATTTGAAATATAAAGAAATAGTAAAAAGTTTCAAGATAGATGTGCGATAAATCGGAGGGGCTAATTTGTACGTATTCTAACTAGAACAGGGCAGACATGAAACAAAAGAACGAAATGGAGCCACACTAGATTGGTCAAGGCTATTCTCATGGTCAAGACATAAGAATAGCCATGGAAGGTGCATGGAACAGGTGGAGGCCGCATTGCGTCAAGAAAATGGAGACAAGATGGCATCCGAACAACATGCACTTACCATAATTCTGCTGCGAAAATCACAACAAAATGACTCCTCCAAATTGCAACACCACCTAGCATCTACTCAAGACACAAATAAATGGCTGAAGTCATCTCAGTCTGTAATCTCAAGCTTTGAAAAACAACACGTGCCAATATTGATGATGTGCTGTATTCATTTTAAATTTTTAGATGTGTTGAAAGCAGTTCCGAATTTTCTTTGCTTGCCTACAAGCTTTTTGATCCCTCTTGTTCTTTCATTCTATCTCCACCAATGCTAAATAAAACGCTTACGAATTAACCCCCACGTTGACATAGGCCGTTTGTGGAAAATTACGCTTTGAAATGGTGTAACAGGGCCTCGTTAGCCCTAAGTTGTGTCTCACTATGGCCTTTTATTAGCCACCCTGCACCTCATGAATAGCAAATAACTAAAGCAATCTTTATCTTAAAATCCGGCGACCGCTCTGGTTCATTTAGAGGGCCCTTAAACTACCTCCTATAGTTTTTTTCAAACGTTTGAAGTAAACACGTGCATCATATGCAAAATGCTGCATGATCAATGATTCTCCACGTGGCAGCGCAACAAGCCACCAGTGCTCCAAAAATTCCAAGAAACAATCTCCCCATGCCGTTTGGGCTGGCACGTGACATCAAGAAGTTGAATCTGACGTGCAGAATAAATATGCTGCAATTGGTCAAGCAAGCACCTATGACTTCCTCTTAGCTTGCAAGATGCTGTCCACGCCACTCGTCGTTTGTTGAGATGACCGCATACATGCACGTGCTTCAAAAACAGGTACTGTGGCCCGTAGGACAAGGTTCATACTGACACTATTCGTATAAGCACCGGCTGGCACAGCAACAGCGATTCGCTAACAAGCACACAGTTCACAGAGGGTAGAGTTGCGGCAACCGTAACAAGACAGTGTTTGGAGCTCATTGATGATGTATGCCTCGCAAGATTGGGAGAGGTGCTCGGCAAGAGGACAAAGCGATTTCAGGAGAGGTACGAACGGAGGGTGGTGAAAAAATAGAACGAAAGGAGTGATTACTGTGCTTAGATAATCAAACGCATTTAGATCCGCTATTACAGCACCATTTTAAAACTTTTCACAGCTTTGTGGTTGTTGTGCACTTGCGCACAACTTCTTCACCACAACTGAATTTCCACCTCCGGTGGTGAAATATTGCATCTGGTTTCTGGCTGCATGCACCATAGCACATATTGCGTGCCAGCACTTATCAGGTATTAAAATAATCCTTGGTGCATGGCTGTGAGATTGGTGGCCTCGAAATCAAGGGGCAAATGTTTAGGCCAGCAATGCTATTACCACTGATACACACTGTCAAATGTGGGACTCTGGTGCAGCATAGCATAATCTACATTGATTTTATCAGGATGGTGCAGGAAACTTAGTTTGGCACATTTGTGCGCAGAAGCAGCATCACTCGATGAGGAATGGGGGATTTTACATAATTAAACCACACGAAGCTAATAGACTAGGCAAACATAGAAATTCAGATAAATTATTACTTGAAATTTTCTATTTTGTTTCTGACTCGCCACGAGTGAATTTTCAAAACGAACTGAAAGGTATTGTTGGGCATGCAAAGCAAGAAAAAACGAAAAAGTAACTCATACCTCCTTTTGTTGTCTGCCAAGCTAACCCCGATAGTAGCAACGTAATCACCACCACAACTTTCTTTGCTGCGAAGTAACTGACATAAATGTTGATGGTACTTTTATTTACTCGTATTGATTTCACGAAGCTTTTAAACGTCACTGCTCATTTTATCTAATGTGGCTAGCAATTTACACAAGCCTTGTCTAGCGTACTAACCTCCCACACAGAGAACTGCCTCTAGTTGCAATGGGCCACGCTCCACATAATGGCAACGCTGAACCCACGGCATACTGCAGTAGTTGGCCTTGTTTTAGGTGCATCGCAAAGAAAAGACGCGGTTATGCCAAATGGTACGACATGTGCCACGAGTATGCACCATTTTGCTCACACTGGCGATCCACTGTGCAAGTTTGACAACCAGGCACTTAAAATTAGCATTGGTGACAGGCAGGCACTTTTTAAAAAAGATACCTGAAACATAGGCAGACAACATAGGCTCCCGTCATGTTGCGGTAAGCTTACAGAAATTGCAACTTAAAGGTTACCTGTACTCTACTATGTACCCTCGAATCGAAAGAAAAAAGATCGGTCACTCGGGTCGCACGTACGCGACTAGCCGCAACTGTTCGTCCAACTTACTCGCGAATTCTCGCACACTATGGCGAGCGGTTGATTAAGGTGCACGTGACAGGTATGAACAAGACGCCACTCGTACAGAAGAACAGTAACTTATACTCACACATGTAATCTGGCTCGTCGCTGGCGTTGCTGAGGCAGCTGAAATTATCTTTTCCCTGCCCAGAACGCGGTTGACAAAATCAGTGTTGCCAGGTCTTAGTAAGGAAGCGTCGACGAAATCGGACGAAATCACCCTAAATATGGCCAGAGAAGTATTTATTCACAACAAAACTAAATATGATTTCAAGCTTCCTTAATAAAAGTGATAACTAGCTCTCAGAAAGGCAGCGATGGTGTAGTCAACCAGTAACTGTCAAAATCTACTGTCGCTCAGCTTAGCGAGCTGGTATCACGACCGAGGTCATGGTTGGCACAAAAGACTGTAAAACGAATTTTTTTAATGAAGTAGCATGCAATCGGTAGCTTTTATACAGCACCAGCTGTCTGTATAATCAATAAAGCAAGCGTACTACTTCATACGACTGTGCTAAGCTTGCGTTGTGTGTTACATGGACACCTATAATAGCGGAGGGAGTGAGACTGTTGCGATCTGCGCATTGCAATTTTCGACTCTCAGGCCGTGATTTAGCTTACGTCTTCGCCAAACGTTTGCGTGATCTGCGCCAAACACAACCTGATAGGTCTCATTACAATCAAAAGACACCGTTACAAAGCATCAGCAAGGAAATTAAGGTGATCCTCGCAAAATCGCGAAAACCAGCATCAGCTGATCCGATTGCAGCATATATTTCATTTCATCATGCCGGAGTTCCGGATGGTATGCAGCTGCAGTAGTCTTGAACTCGACATGCGTGAAAAGCCACTGTTGTACGTGCGAGAATGACGCGTGAATACCAAGCGAGAATGACGGCCGTAAAGAGGCGAAGAAGCGCACAATTTTCGTCCTAATTATATTAAGTGGTAGTATAAGGTGCTAAGCGTTGCCACAAGGTTGGGTTCACACTATACAGTTCAATACAATAATACCGGTTCAGCCACACCATGGTTTCGATGCTTCACCTAGAAATAAACACTGGCTACGCCCTTTAAAACGTGACCCAACATGGTGACATGTGTGTGTACTTTTAATCTCAGATACACCTCGCTCGCATTGCGACATAAACCAGACCGCGTGAACACAATACGGCAGCTCGTAAAATATAATAAGCAAGCCTATACACGTGCATGCTTTATTAGTAAGAAACGTGCAAAACCATAACAGTCCACCTACGCCTGTCTGCTATTAACTTAGTCCTAACAACATTACATGTTGTTAGGACTAAACTCTGGGAATGTACCTGGGAATGTACATTCCCAGGTACCGCGAATTCACTCTGGGAATTTACCTGATCATGCTACCAGCGAGCGTATAAGCAAAACGTCGCAAAACTAATGAGGACTATGGTAGTGTGTGCACAACACGAGCGCTAATTTCCAACAATTTTTACAGCTTAACCGCTAACGAAAGCTCTGAATTGGTGCGAAGCGATCGGTCATATTATTGCTTGTGTTTTAAGGCATAGCAATTCTACCTGCTTCTTTTCGCTGCAACAATATTATAGCAGACTACATTATCACTGTTTCATAAATTAAACCGCGGAGCCACACCAGCGGTATGAGATGGTTCTTTGAGAAAGAGTTCTAGTCTCAGTGCTCTGATGACAGAGAAACAAAGAAGAAATATTTCTGCATATGGCAACTCAACCATGATATTGATGTACTACATAAATTATATTAGAAGCACTATCTCAATCGGGTGGCAATTGAAAAGAAGTTTTCAGGCAGGCTTGCCAAATTATGCATATATCTACAGAATTTGCCGACTTTACTGAGCTCAATGTGTGCAGTGTGTTGGTATTACTTTGCTCTGCGATTGGTGCTGAAGTGTAAATCAGGATGCCGACGGCATACCACCAACAGCAACTGAGCCTAGTTGTTTCAACCTAGCACCTCACATTCGTATATGATGTCAGGTATATGATGCAGATTTTTTCTGAAATTGGCCTCATGTGGTTCAACCATCAAATCTTTTAAGAAGATGCGTAGATTTCAAATAACATACTGATAGTGACACCGTTCATCGTGTCTGATCTTCTACATATGCCATGCAGCATGAAAAATTCCAGGCATACATTTCAGCATTTTCCCCAGCCTTGAATTCTATCATGCTTGCCTCGACAATCTACTCATCGCGAGTTCATCAGATGAGCACAGTTCATATCTGAATTTTGTAATCCAACATCTGAACAAAGCACATTTGTCAGCGTAAGCAGGTGTGCATTTGATGTTCAAAAGCTAGCCTAGTCCAATCCTCGTGTTCTCCCCATCCGGTATTCAGCTCTACTTAGGCAGATTTATAGGTGTTGAGAGCTTCTCATCTCCGAATACTAGATGCTGATAAGCCGTACAAGCTCCTTCGTCTTATTTTTGTGAACTACGTACTATACTAACATATTGTACCATGGTGCCAGGCCATTATACATATTCCCTCCACTTCGTGCTATTGATACACAGAAATGCTACTATATTGAGCTACCTTAGACTAAGAACTGCCATACAAACGTTTCGGGATTAACAGATGCTTGCAACACAGTATATGCTATTCCCCGAATATCAAATGAGAGTTCCGCTATACATCATCGTACGTCATCTTGAATGCAATTGGTGGTAGATCACCAACTCGTCAAAGGAGTACACACGGCGGCCAATCAGTTCCCTGACTTGTCCTGAAAACTTATGCCCACTATCCGAGCAGCATCACAGCATTTTTTTGTGGAGACTGAAGCCAATATATCCTCAAAAACGCCACTGTATCATGATGGCCCTGTAAACATCTCATGCAATGTGACAATGCGAGTGAATCTTGAAGTGCCACGAAGCAATCTACCCAGGTGGTACGTACACCCACCTGATGCTATACTACACCTGATGTTATTTGCCTGGGAAAGTCTTTGGATTTCCCGTGTACTTAGGGGTGTGTGAAAGACTCTCTAATTGTGATATATCTAATTGTGCTTACAAGTGGGCATAGATGGTAAGTGCTTATGTCATTACATTATTACATGGAATAAACTACGTGATTTTTTGTCATAAAATACGTGAGCACATCTCTTATTGGTACATGTTACCCTCCCTCAGTTACAATCGTTGCATTCATATTCCCATGAATTGCAGCAGATGTCAAACATATCCGACACATATCATAGGAGCTGTCAACATTGTCATTGATGCCCTGTCACATAGCCCAAGCAACATGTTCACCTGTCCCAGGGAAATATACACCTTAAAAATTGGCGACTGGTTGACATGACAACAAATTCTGCCATCTGCAAGAAATATAAGCTTCGACGCTGCTAGACTTTCAGTGGTGCAGGGTCGTTTGCCAGTAACAGGAGACATATTTACCTACAGGAACACATTTTACATACCAATATATTTAAATTCCTTGATTCAGACGCTTTCTTTACTCCCTCCCAGCACGGTTTTCGAAAAGGTTATTTCTGTAACGCACAACAGAATTTCAGCATTTCGTATCCAAAGCCACTGATAACAATAGTCGTGTAGACGCGGTTTTTATAGATTTCCATAAAGCATTTGACACTGCGTCCCATAAGCTCTTAGATGTATGGCTTGCTGCATTGGGCATAAATAAAAAGGTTCAAAAGTGGATACGTATTTATTTGAATGGTAGAACCCACCCCGTTGTCTAAAATAATGTCAAATCTTCGTCCATAGCAGTAACTTCGGGCGTTCCCCAAGGGAGCGTTTTAGGACCTTACTGTTCCTAATCTACATAAACAACATAGTTGAAAACATTACATCACCCATAAAATTATTTGCTGACGACTGCGTCATATACAGAAAAATCACGACTTAATCTGATACTTGCGTTTTGCAAACCGACCTAGATCACATAGCAGACTGGTGTAAAGAATGGAAAATGAATTTAAACATAAAAAATTTTGCAGTGTAAGCTTCTCAAGGAAAATATCCAAATAATTTCATCAATATAAAATCTGTGGCGTACTTATTAACACACACTGCGATTATAAGTATCTCGGTGTTCATTTTACTGAATCGTTTAAATGGAACAAACACATTGACGCGGCCATACGGAAAGCTAGTAGGATGTTATAATTTATTCGAAGGAATTTCAACCAGGCGACGCGTGAAATCAAGGAAACATTATATTTTTTGCAGTTCAGGTTCATACTTGATTATGCATGCGTAGTATGGGACCCCCACCAAGACTATCTTATAAATAAAATAGAAAAACTTCAAAATCAAGCGGAAAGGTTTGTTTTGAATAATTATAGCCCCTACGCCCGCGTTTCACAAATGAAGGCCACTTTGGGATGGGATCTGCTACGTGTACGCAAACAGAAACTACGGCTTAAACTGTTGCACCAGATAAATTACTCTACCACAGGAATCAATCACCATAGCTACCTTGTTCAACCCCCCTACACATCCACTCCCTGTGACAACAGCAAAAAGATATCTACCTTTAAATGCAGATCCAATACTTTTTTCCACTCATTATTTTGAAAACCATAAGAGAGTGGAACCGCTTAAGTGACGATTAGGTTAATATAACAAATAATGATTTACTTTTTTCTATGCTGTGAAATTCTTCTTGCATTATATATGTTCTGTGCGTATGAAAATGTATTTTGTGATGCATTATTATGTTCTGATAAATGTGGCGGTGGTTCTTTTTTATTTTTATTTCAATGTGCATTATTTATTTTGCTACGGATTCCTTTGTACTGACTGTTTTTTGTTCCCCTCCTACGTACTGCCTATATGGCGACGTAGGTACTCTGTAAATGAATAAATAAATATTAGCTTCAACACACGCTGTTACTCGAGGACTGACTATTTATGCCCGATTGCAAGCACAATTAGGCATATTACTAGACTGTCTTTCATGCCCAAATATGCGGGCAATCCAAAGGCTTCTCCTGGAAGATAACGTAAGGTGTATGGCATCACGTGGGTTTACGTACCACCTGTGTCGAATG
The DNA here is from genome assembly GCF_043290135.1 of Rhipicephalus microplus. NCBI lineage: Eukaryota > Metazoa > Arthropoda > Arachnida > Ixodida > Ixodidae > Rhipicephalus > Rhipicephalus microplus. The sequence goes on from NC_134710.1 coordinate 452,552,614, forward strand.
CTTTGCATCACTTCAATATTCGATCACAGTGTGACTTTGCTGGATATGTCTGCAGGCTCAACCACTTGATTCAGCGACGTTTCTGAGGATATTATTGTGCCATTGACTATACTGCTGCCTTGCAAAAGACAAACTTATAGGCTTGTGTTGACTGCATGGTTCAGCGTTGGGTGGAATATATTCTTCAGACATTTCTAGGTCACGCACTGTTGCTCCTGCTTTTGTAGCTGCTGGCTGCATCACTCATGTCATCCTTGGTCACAAGAGATAGAAAAAGCCAATATGGACCGACAGTATTCCACCAAGCCCTACCTACCAATGAGCAATGGAATTAATGAAACGTATATGCATGCCATTCAAGGCAGACATTGGTTGCAACACTGTAAAACTCGCTTTAGGCCGGACTGTAGGTCTACCCAGTAACCATGTTCCTTTACTCTGATCGACACGAATCCCACCTTCCTGCCAGTGAATACACATCTCGTTTATGTTACATTATAAAGAAGCTTCTACCTATAGCTGTGTGACAGCGCATTGGAAGGCACATATAGTAGCGGTGAACTAGACCCTTGGACACGCATGCACAATGATATGATACGGGCTAACCATCCCTCGTTGGTGTCATGTTGCCAACTTTAAAAAAACCTTTCTTTCAAGTAACTTTTACTGCAGTTTTATGAAAACAAGACAGATTATTCATTTCCTATGAAGAAGTCATCACCAGTGCACAAATGGCCTGAAATAGCAAAAATATCCCACTTACATAACATCAATAAACATTCCCCACAATGCCATGATTAAAATTGCATGTTAACTGGTTGTCAAGCCAATCTAGCTAATAAAGCCTTTACCAGAATCATTTCTTCAGGCAAATCGATAATATTTTTTCTGTGTTTTATGCATTTGTTATATCTGAAATAATAACTTATGCGAAAAAATGCCCATTGAATTTTTGACACCTGAGTTATGTTGGCTACAAAAAGTATTGAATACCAGCTGTAATCTTATCATAAAATCAGTATATCTATGTTTTGCATTGGTTTACAAATGTGCGAGTTCTCGAATGCCACAAATAGAAAGTGAGAATGTAATTTCAATTTTTATTGCCTGGTACTTGCGCTCAAGTGCTATGATAAACAAAGTATAGCTTCATGTTGGCTGTGAGCTTGACACTTGCAACCAGGCCTCACTTAAAACAGGTTGAGGCACTATTCTAAATATTTAAATTTTCAATCAGTTGGAATAAAAGACGGTGTGTTCTTGCATCTTGAGCTTTGTCTCATTTGTAGTCTAACAAGCTCGTGGTCGTAAGTCATGCCTAATTGTCTTTCCTAACTTATTCACATCATAAAAGCACTGAAGCTTGTAAAGCCACATTTGCAAAAGTTAAAGATTAAGACCGTGCATGTCCCCCTGAACAGCAAAAAGGCAATATTCACGCAACCAATGTGATGAATGCTGTGAACCCTGTCATACATCAAATGGTCCTCAAAACATTTTGAGAGGCAAGCTTGGTCATAACTCTGAGATAGTTTAGTATAGGAGCCAGAAAGCTTGAATAGCCATAGGAGCCAGAAAACTGGAATAGGACTGACAGATGAAGTTGGTATATATTCATGATATTAGAACAGTGCAACGAAGAAGATTAAAAACAAATAAGCCACAGGAACACAAGTGCCGATTCGTGGCTGAAGTTTATTCAAAATTACAAAACAGATATTTACTACAACCACATGGCAATACGCAAAATTGACCAGTAATAAAAAAACATAAAAAATAGGTTGTACACAAGAGTGAAGGATTTTTTTACCCTGCAGTATGATTGAAAAAAAGCAGATGCATGATTGTTTTTCATTTTGACTGTACCTTCTCAATTGGTTCCTTTTTTTTCAAAACATTATCACAGGACAACTCGGAAAGCCTGTGCTCGTGCACGTTAATCAAAAGTCTTTGTTCCTTCTTTGTCGTGTCATTCTAAAAACCAGAAAACTTACTGGTTCTCAAGATGAGTTATAGTAGTTCTTCCCCTACTTATTTGTGTGAAAATCAACTAGTATGAGCTCATGTCGTCTCCACTGTTGCCATAATTGTTGTGTATCTTCTGCCTGAGTAGTTCTTTTTTTTAGTCAACTCTATCACACTTAAATAATGCTACTATTAAGACTCCCGGCAGCTTTGGTGCAATGAACTGAAGTTGTCGCTGACAGTAAGTCAGTGCAGCAAACTTTCCTGCAGTTCAATGAATCAAACACACATTCAAGGCAAATCAAGTAAGGGAACAGCTAGTGATGGCATTTTTTATATTGAAAAAGTTGTTTGGAGCAAGGCACAGCATTAGATTTTAAAAAAAGCCTTATAAATCGAGGAATATGTGAGCCCTATCTATATACAAATAATAATATTATTAATAACAATGAATTGAGAGCCGAGTCTGACGGGGGCTATACAAGAAATCACGTTGATTGTCACGCTCTGATTAGCTTCCACGCCTCACTTTAGCTTAAGCAAGCCTGGCTTTATTCACTCATTCCGTGTAGAAAGATACTAGAAACACAGTACAAATGTTTCTCTATAATATACACAGTGTCACTAGAGCGACAATTTGTTTGTTTAAAATCTAACACAGTTCAAATTTGCAATAACTAAAAGGCGTCTCAAATTTTACATGCCTCTCTTACTGATATTCATGTCTTTCATGTCTTTCATTAGGCACAACTACTACACTAACATGTCAACGTGAATATAACAAATTGCTCAGACGTAAAGGGCGGTCAAAGATGACCATGCCGGCCATTGCTCAATTATTCGAAGAGCACCATCTGCATGCAGCCCCACCAGTGCCCTCTGTCTCGTTTAATTCGAACACACTCCAAGCAACGATGAAGAATTACCAAAAAATTTATAGAGACGGTTTCTATAAACCTGAAAGGAAGAGTATTTTATTCACGTAAAGATCAGTTGTGTGTGTGTATATGCCCGTGTTTCACATCATGGCGATGGGCAGCAGGTCATCGGAACATTCTTATTGTGTTTGTGAAGTCGAGATTTCGGTTGGGAATGTTCAGTGTTCCCAGTGTTCAAGATTTCTTGCGGCTTCCACTCTAGCGTAAGTTCATGGTTGGTGGTTATTGTGTTCATTGTGTCACATTGTAGTCTGCCTTCATGTTTCGTTCACTTGCAGTCAGAACTTTTGAGGTTAAGTTCAAGAGTTGTACTGAAGCCATTGTTAGGAATCCAGCCAAGTATATTCTATCAGTGCATAAGAGGCGGATTCGGGTAATGGCTTTGTCCTCCATTATTGTGCATTCCTTTTAATGTTCTTGTGCAACAAAGGCATTAAAGGTAGGTTTTCATGACTGCTAAGTGCTGTGCATGAACTGCTTGCATGCCTGAAAGGTTTTTTTTTGTTGTGGTGTTGTCTTAGTCAGGGCCACACAGCCTCCTGTTGCTTTATAATATTTCGCTTCATAGGATTGCTCTTTGCATGCTTCTTTAGCACTTTGTACTATTATGAAAGCAGGTACTAGCAGGTGTGGACTGTGGTGTTTAATTCGTGTTCCACATAGTTCTCGCTAGATTCATTTGCACACAAGAGAGGGATAAAGATGCAAGAAAAGGCAGGGAGGTTAACCAGACGCATATCCGGTTTGCTACCCTGCACTGGGGAAGGGATAAAGGGGAGAAAAGAGGTTGCAGAAAGATGAGAAGGTACACACAATGACGAGCACACTCGGGGAGCACACACAGTCTACAGGTGGTCGCTCAGGTTTTTTGACTTGAGGTAAAGTAGCAGTGCTTTTGTTGCTTTCTGCGCAGCTTAGGCAGATGCCCAAGGTCCTAGTATCTTCTGCACACAAAATGGTCCGGGGTCAAGTCGATTCAAAACAATCCGGAGCTGGCATCGCTTTGTGTCGTAGCAAGCGCAACTGCACAGGACGTGTTCGATGGTCTCTTCAGCTCCGCAGTAGTCGCATGTAGGAGTGTCTGCCATACCAATGCGAAAGGCGTACACCTTTCTAAATGCAACACCCAACCAAAGGCGGCATAACAGTGTCGCATCAGAGCGGGAAAGTTGTGATGGTAGCTTTAGCTTGAGCGAAGGATCCGGTTCATAAAATTGACACCTTTGGAAGCTGGTAGACGACCAGAACGTGCGTGTGAGATCTCGAGCCAGCAGGTAAAGTTGTCTTGATGCATCATTCCTTGATAGAGGAATCGGGACTACACGGGTTTCTTCATGGGCTGAGCGGGCTGCATCATCGGCTAATTGATTTCTGGTAATACCTATATGTCCAGGCAGCCATTGATATATAATATCATGCCCTCGTGCAAGAGCTTCATGATGGCAATGTCTTATTTCTTGTACCAGTTGGTCATGACTCTTCCTACGCATGGCAGACTGCAAACTCTGAAGCGCTGCCTTCGAATCACAGAATATGACCCATTTTCCTGGACGTTCTTGAACGAGATATTGTAAAGCAGCCCTTATAGCAGCAAGCTCTGATGCCGTAGATGTAGTCATATGCGACAACTTAAACTTGATTGTCATTTCTGCAGCCGGAATTACAGCGGCACCTGATGAGCTGCTGGATGAGACGGACCCATCAGTGTATATCTGCGTTCGGTCTAAGTACAACTCATGTAATAATAGCAGTGTTGCTTGCTTCAATGCTACTCTGGAGTGACTGCTTTTCTTTTTGATTCCCGGAATTTCTAGACGTACTTGCGGCTGGTCGAGGCACCACAAAGGACAAGCCGTTCTCGCAGCTGGCGTATATCCTGATGGAATGCTGTTTAGGTGCTTGGCTATGACGTCTGAAAACGTAGCACGTGGTCTTCCGGAAGGTAGAAGGGCCAAATGGTGGTCGGGGACACGACTAGCATGTCGAATGTGCGCTCTGAGGCAATCCACAACTATATATGTCCTGACCGGATGGTCTTTGGCAAGCATGATTGTGGCATAAGTAGAAGCGCATCGGGGTAGCCCTAGGCAAATACGCAGTGCCTGACCCTGCAAACTCTCCAATGAATGAGTATTCGATTTGCAAGTGTTAGTCAGTACCGGCAAGCTGTAGCGCAATAGACCCAGAAATAGGGCCCTGTACAGCTGTAGCATGGAGGCCACAGAAGTTCCCCATGCTTTACCGCACAAGAACTTCATGATATGCACAATAGATAGCAGTCTCTTCTTCAAGTACGCACAATGTGGGCTCCACGAAAGACCTCTGTCGATTATTATGCCCAGGAAACGGTGCGTTCGTGCATATTTGACACTCTGCCCATTGATGTAAACAGGGTATGGCGTCATTGGTTTGCGTGTAAACGCCACACAAAGCAATAAGTCACACATTTGCACACATTTGCACACAAAGCAATAAGTCAAAGTATGGTGGTAACGTTTGTTTTGAGTTTTCTGTTGTTCTTATTGTATTTTAGCCAGGGTTGGTACCATGATTGGTCTATACCGTGGGTGCTCCCACGATAAGCGAGGTTCTTCAGGAGTAGCAGAGAGGTGGGGAACTTGGCTATTGTGTTACGACTATGTTCCTTTTTGGGAACATAGTCGTAACATATAGTCATAACACAACACAGGCGTCAGGCGAAAATTGGGGGAGGGGGGGGGGCTCCACTCTAGCCTCTTTGTGCTTACCGTGGCACCACCCGCGATTCCAGCCTGTGTCGTATGACTGCTGATGAGCTCGTGTGACAGCTCTCCCTCGTGCACTCATTGTTTGTCAGTTACTTACTCGCCTTATCAGTTGAAGGCTGTTCTTGTGATGAATAAGAACCTCTGTCGGTTCTTGTTTTGTCATTTCCTGATGGCGTATTTTCTGTGTCTTTTCTCAGTGTACCCTTATTTTACTTGGCTGAAAGATCAGCAACATTACAACTTTGAAATATTAGCTGTTTTTATGGACTGTAAAAGTGATCACCGCTCTTTTCTCTGGCATTCCGTTTTGGGTGGTTGGCACGTCAGTACTTCTCCTCCCAGCTGGTGAGTGTTTTGTAAGTAGGACTTTGTCGCGGCAGCCTCCTGGTACTGGTTGCAGTGCTCACTCAGCCAGCCTTATTGGTACAGCAGAAAACATTTATATATATCGACTAATCACTGCAGGTGTGCGCTTTCTTGGTTGGGGCTAGTTTATCTTTGCAAAGGTGATGTCTTGAGCATGTATTACTAGCTCGACAGGCAAAGCCTCTTCTTTAAGTCAGCTGCAAATCACGTGCGAAGAGTACTATTAACACTTGTTAAGATTATAGCCCTTTCAGGTGTGAATTATGACGCACTGTCAACAAATGTGAGAAATTCAGATAGCACAGTCACAAGGCACTCAATATTACATTCCAAGGAACAAAATGATGTGTTCTTTCGTGTGAGCTTGAGCAAGTAATTACAATTTCTATAAAATTGAATACTTCATCATTCTGTTGTTAGGTATATTTACATTTCATATAAATAGAATGAAATCATAAGCTCCTGATGTATGTGCATTTAGTTATTCATTGCATAAATTTCAGGAGAAGAAAAGCCACACTTGACGTTGCTTTTAGAACACGATTTTGACGACTCATCAAAGATTACAGTTTCTTCACTTGAGTGATCAGCTACAATTGTGAGCAGTAGATTGAGGTCAAGTGGGACATACTGACTAGGGAGAAGATTGAGTTAATCTAACGAACTATGTATTTTACTCTATCCAGGCCTCAAGTTGACAAAGCTAGCATAAACAAATTACACACAAATGTCGCCGCTGATGGTAAATGTTTATATTTGTTTCTCTAAGAAAAATGTTTCCATTTGAAAACATAAGGTCACATAAACCTTGACAAAATGCTTGAACATGGGCCGTGGACTTATAACCTGTGATATAGGTGGAACGTTGTGTGGTGGAGGCATATGGGGATGACGTCCTCGGTCTTCAGTGCAGGCAAGTCGAGTATGTGTTATTTGGTTCTCGGTATTCTATTGCTGAAAATTTCAAGGGCGGGCCATTTGCCCAGTGTCCCATTCTCGGCTACACCACTGCATTAACTATGAAGCACACATCTTGCACTTTCGCGCTTTCATTGGCTCATCAATTAAACTTCCTCTCTGGTGGACGAGACCATGTGAGCCGTTGATAATACAAATAAGCTTAATATCTTGATCTGCATGTCAAACTAAAAATGAAAAGGGTCGTTTCAGTTTGAAACGCCTTGAGGAAACATGTTCACATACCACAAGAATATGAAAGCCAATGAGAACTTCAAGTGTGTAGAGCAGTATAAGTCACAAAGAGATAAAGTATACAAAGAGTGCATGATATACACCAGCTAGGCTGAAATACGTGGCGCAAGGTTGACAAAGAGAAAAAAAGACGAGACAGAAAGAGCGCCAACTCACAACAGTTGTGAGTTGGCGCTCTTTCTGTCTCGTCTTTTTTTTGTCAACCTTGCACCACGTATTTCAGCCTAATATGTACCAACTAGCCCAACATAACGGACTGTTATGCACCAGCTACTTTAACCAACTGAGCCGTTCCTTGCTTTTAGTTCTGTTTGACTCTCCCACTGATTATAGGACGTCCTGAAGACACATACGCCACAAAATTGCACACAGAGTATGTGATAATCAAGACAAATGAACTAGTCATTCGCTGATCACAACAATCCTGTTTGCTCTTCTGCACTGAGTCTGGAAAAAGGAAACTATAAAAGCATGACTGAGCCAGATTGAGAAACACTGTGAGAAAGAAGTCGCAAGATCTCACATGCCAAATATACAAAAAATGCACAGCTGCTGACAAAACAGGCAACAGTCTTCAGTACTACAAACAATCACTCACTCGTAGCTTAAGATTTATTCATAAATATTGCCTTTCAGTTGTGAGGACCAGTACTGACACCAGCTGTCAAATGATCCTTTTCATGTTCTGGACATTACAGCAAATTTTGACACATTTTCCGATTTGTACCGTGTACGTCCATTGATTTCTCGAAAGACACCCAGCTGGTCTTAGCCACCCCACTAAACGGAAAATTATTAAAGGACAGCGAGTGTGAAATAAAACTTTCTACTTTACAAGAACAAGCTTGCCAGATCTGTGCAGATCACTTCCTTCTTTCCACAGACTTAAAAAAAAGCAGGAGGGAGGGGGTCGAAGAGGGGTCTGTGTTTCTGTATTTGATAAAAACAACACGACGCCGTAAGCGTGCGTGTTTCTTGTTTATAAACGTGTTATGCGTTCTATGCATCAGCACATATGAACTCACGGAAAGATTTTTTTTGCACGTCGTACTGCGGGTTCAATTAAGTATACGTACTGCGCAAGCTAACTGATGTTTTGGCTACAGTAAGGCAATATATATATATATATATATATATATATATATATATATATATATATATATATATATATATATAGGCAGGCATGGTGGTTGAGTGGCCGTAGCGTTGCAGTAGATCCTCCGTGAGCGGTCACAACGTGGTTTATTTCGACGTTTCGGCCTAGAGTCTCACCTTCATCAGGATTAAAGGTACAATTTGTTGGTGCTCAGCTTTATACAGTTTGAAATCAGAGTGAAAGGAAAGAGAAAAAAGTCAGGAAAAAAGAAAGAAAAGAAAAGAAAGAGAAAAAGAATGTAAGGTGTACTCCCCTCGGGTGCCCCCCTTTCACCGTTCTTTTACTTCCCCCTTCATCTCTCTCCCCTTTCTCTCCTTCACCTTTCTGATGTCAGTGGTCTGTATATATATATATATATATATATATATATATATATATATATATATATATATATATATATATATATATATATATATATATATATATATATATATATATATATATATATATATATATATGTATATATATATAATTATATACATATATATACATATATATATATAAATAAATATATATATATATTTATATATATATATATATATATCAAAATAATCAACAAAATAACGTTCCACAACAAAATTGTAACTCGCGACGACCACGGAGACAAGGTGGCCGACGCCCACGCACTCCACCACACTTTACCAACCGCTCGGAGCGATATTGTAGGTAATTCGTGTGGTCACTGTAATACAGGATGCGAGCGTCGGTGCGTGTGTCAGATTACGGCAAATGCGTGTGTTGTACGATTCATTCACCGTAACGCAACTGATAACTCCAGTTCCCCCACATCAAGTACTTGTGTGCTATTAACTGGTACAGCGCTGTGAATGCGAAAAAACCAAATCGTAGGTGGCGATAGCATAGCAGGACACACGATACGATGCGCTTTGCCTCCGATATCCACGAAATCGAAAGCGCTTGGCGTGGCAATGCCGGCATGATGCGACGAAACGAACGGCGGCGCACGCGCGCGCTTGGTCACGTCGAAGTGGGTCACGTACGGCAGTGGCATCCACGGTTGCTTCAGCGCCCAGATCTGCACGATTTTCATCCGGGAAAGCACCGCATCAGACGTCTGACAGGCGACAAACTCGATAAATGTTTATCAGTAAAATAGTCTATCTTGCGGAACATCAATCAACAATCGTGCATATGAACTAGCTGTGCATGATTTCTTGACAAAAATATATTACTCATGCGCCCAGCATATTACTCTCTCGAACGAGAAAAATCGACTCGTGAGTGGGTACAGAACAGCGCCAAAAGCAGCAGATGCAGAAATCAACTCATACCGGTCTCATGTTATGCCAACGAAGTTGACTCTTTAGCCGACGCCGGCAATAACGTTCTAACGACGGGCCAGTAATGCCAGGCTAATTGCATGGCTCTGCCCATATTGGCTGCTGGTTGTACACCTCAGTCCATTGTGGCCGTTTTAAGGCGCTGGCACAGCTAATAATGGCGGGAAGTTCTGAATGCTGGTCCAACATCATCGTTCTATTCGGCTGGCACAGTCGTTATTGGCGGTACGTTGTCAATGCTGGCCTAACATCGCCGTTCTAATGGGCTGGCACAGCCATTATTGGCGGTACGTTGTCAATGCTGGTCCAACATTGCCGTTCTATTCGGCTGGCTCAGCCATTATTGGTGGTACGCTGTCAATAATGAGCCATTCTCGGGCCATGAACTGCCGATCTATCCCCAACATCGGGCCAACGTTCTGTGCTGTCTGGGTTGTCGAGCCGCTGGACCCTTCTCCGGACAAGCGCCGTCGGGGAGAAGAAATCGTACGCGTCTTTCGGCTCAAGCCATACCATGCTCCCTTCTATGTACACCTGTCCTTAGGTAGCCAGGATGGTTCCCTCTTCGCCCGGGGGTGATTGTAACGAAAGCAGTGGACACGGAGCTCAGGTAGAGAAAGAAGAAGACACACTGGTATCACAGGCTTGCATTCAGTTTAGCCCTTGCACTAAAGAAATCTTTTGTTCGCCGAGTGAACTCCTGTTGGTTCAACACCTCGTCAATATCAAATATTTGGAAGGCCAACGAGAATGAACGATGAACGTATCAGAAGAGGGTGGCTCGACGTGTAAGATTAACATACGCTACTCAATTCTTTAAAGGCGTTCCTCGTTATTATTGCACTTCTTTACCGCAGTGGCCATAAACTCGGACCCTTTTTATGGCCCCGGTGTTCTCCGATGGAGCTCATCAGCTTCTTGTGAAGCACCAAAACCGAATATGTGGCGCACATTTCTTGGGCGACGATATACTTTTGATAGCCTTCTATTGTACCTGTGCGTTGAGATGGATTTTCTTGCGTATTGATGGAAACGCGATAGCGTGAACCATCAACGACGCGTTGAAGTACTTCATGTCTACAAGGGGACGCGCTCATTGCCAGAACCAGGTGCAACTGTGCAGTATGAGTGATCACAATTCTTGACGAACATAGCCAAGGTGGCAGCATGAGTACGCCTTCCTCGAAAACCAGCCCTGCATGTGCGCCTTGCTCACAAAATGTGTTCTTAGACAACCGACAAAATGTACAAAATTATCGAAGAGCTCAAAGAAACCTGCGGTTGCAAAAAAGGGCAGATTTCACGTACCTTGGGAACATATGTTATACAAAGCGTGCGGATACAAAGCATCAGGAAGGTGGATGTCTTTTAGCTTTTTATTGCATCATATGTTATGCACCCCTAAATATATGTACAAACCCATGCACAAACGTACGTTAGCGGCCACACATCCTTTTTATTAGCAGTTGTTTACCGTTGCGTAACGATGCAAAGAGCAGCATGGATCTTAGCAACACCAAAAGTGGTAAGCAGATATGAAGCACTGGTGCGTGCCGGGTTAGTAGCCGTCAACACTGCTGCACAAATCAACTTCAGCGGATAGTGCCTAACTACAATTTACGTTAACCTGAAATGACGGCTGTGTCATGAGAGCAAATATGTAATGTTAATAAAATTGAATAGCCAGTACTACAAGCAGAATCGACGTTTCTCGAACATTATGATCCATTTGCAAAATATTTTCGAGTCCTGGCAATGCTCTCTGGTAGACTACTTCATTTCCACGCAGAATATTAGGGTTTGATTCCTGTGGGACACTGACATTTATTGTTTGCATTCGTCTGGTCAACGCTGACTATATCAGCTTTTACAGCAAAATATCTTATGAGATCATAATTCGCGTCACGTGCGGCGCCGTAGTTTTTCACTGCTGCCAGTCTCCGTAAACACTACCGCTCGAAATAAGAAAAAGTTTAGTAAATAAAAAAACCAAAGCCACAGTGGGATTCTAATCCGGGACCACAGCGTACCAGTCCCGTATTCTACGTATACAAAGCCACGCCGGTGTTTGGGGCTCGTTTGCAAACTTGCCTTAGGCAGGCCTGATGTCGGGAACGTAATCGAGTTAATGTGAGTTATAAGGCATTTAAAGCAGCGAATCACTGCCGAGATAAAGAAGCGGCACGCGTGCACTTCCTTACGGCCTGCGCTTCGTGTCAAGTTCCTACCTTTCACTGCCGCTAGTTCATGGCACTGCTGCCTAACCCTTGCTAAACCTTGCTAAACCCAAGGAGGTTTAAAACAACGATTAAGCGGAAATTATGGCTCACGAGTGCAGTGTTGTGCCGTGCAGAGAATTTTCCTTTTTTGGGAGAATTTTCTTCTGTAATAATGAGCCAAAGATAAAAAAGAAAATTTCGTGATATTGCGAGGAATTTCAGGAATGGGTAAATTCACCTATTGTGACCGATAATTAGCGGTCACAGTGCACCTTCACCTGCTGTATTTGTTTCTCGCGTGTGCACCACGCAAGCATGGCCTCTGAGATTTCTTTCTAATATTTACGCAGACCAAACTCTAGTTCACTATTGGTGTTAGACTTGAAGCCCACAATGGCCGCGCAGTGGTGTTCTAGTGACTAAAGCACTCAGCTGCTGACCCGCCGTTCACGGGATTGAATCGCTACAGCGACGGCTATGGTGGTTTTTGGATGTTAAACCCCACATATCATTTATTTGAAGCCCACAATGTGCAGTGTGTTAGCAGTATTGTTACACTGGCGGCAGAGACGCCGCCGGAGACATGAACTAGTCGGTGTTACCAGGCAGAAAACAGCGTTTATTGACCGCTTGAAACTTATATTATGAAAGAAGGGAAAGGGGATGGAGAGGGAACAAAGAGAGTGAAGACGCATGCACGTGCTGTTCTGCGTCCACTTCGCAACCGCTAGCGTTGCAACACTTCTTCCACCTTAGTAACCATAACGTTTCACCGTTTTTTTTCTTCTCGTGGACCGTCGTATCGGCTGTGATACTGCAGACGCGTTCTTTGTGTCTTTGTCGTCACTTCCTTGTCGGGTAGCGGCGCTTCCCAAGTGTCCTTGATTTATTGATATGTGGGGTTTAACGGCCCCAAAGCGCCATAAGAATATGAGAGACGCCGTAGTGGAGGGCTCCGGAAATTTCGACCATCTGGGGTTCTTTAACGTGCCTACAACATTTCCGCCTCCATCGGAAATGCAGCCACCGCTGTTGGGATTCGAACCGGCGATCTGCGGGTCAGCAGCCGAGTACCTTAGCCACTAGACCACCGCGGCGGGGCCCAAGTGTCCTTATTCACCAAGAACAATTTTTTATCGCACTTTCGTACTTGGTCCATAAGGCGACGGACAGTCCTTGCCTCAGTCTCCACTTCCAAAAGTCGAGCACCGGTCGTGGCCTTGACCCTTCCCTGCGTCCATTTGTCGCTCATTCCGTAATTTCGCACATAGACGAATTGCCCTGATGCGAAATTCCAGTCAGTGTCTTGCGTCGGCTTGGCTCAGACACTGCGATGGTTTCTTGGCGGAAAAGATAAGTCCAGCCTTGTGCGCAACCGGTAGCCCAAAAGTCTTTCCTAAGTTTGAAGGCCAGATTGTTGAGGGGTATTTCTATAGTTGCAAAGCACTCGGGCCAGGGAGGTCGCTAACTCGGCGTTTCTAAATTTCTGTAATGCATCCTTCATAGTCCGCACAGCATGCTCAGCCACCCCATTGCTCTGTGGATGATGTGGGGATGTTCTAATGTGAACAAGACCATTGCGCTCAATGAATTAACGAAATTCAAAACCTGTGAAAGGTGTTCCATTATCTGAAACCATCGCACGTGATATTCCAAACTGGGCAAACATTGTTTTCAAGGCCTCGATGGTACTGCGGGAATAAGCATGTGCTACCGGCACAGCCTCGATCCATTTACTATGTGAATCAATCACAATCAACACAATCTTGCCACGCAGTGGTCCCGCATAGCCAATATAAAACCACGACCACCTTTCGCCTGTCTCTGGCCAGTTTACAGAAGTTTCCGCAGGCGGCTTAGGCAGTGCTTGAACGCAGTTGTCACAGTTGGCGCCTACATGTTGTTTGTCTGGGTACAACCCAGGCCACCTAAATGTCGATCTTGCTCTAGCCTTCAGTGAATACACTCCCTGATGGGAGTCATGCAGTAGCGAGAGAAACTTCTTTCGGGCAGACGTAGGTATCACCACATGATGACCCCAGTACAGCAGGTCGTTTTCCACCGACAGGTCATATCGCTTCTTATAGTATTCTGAGAGTTCGTCATCTCCTTTAACACTCCATGGCCAACCACTGCGGGTGTATTTGCATAATTGAGAAATGATGTCGTCTGCCACCGTTAATACTTGCAATTATTTCATTGGCATAGTAGCAACGTCCTGCTGATCTTGGAATAGAACGACTGGCGTGATGTCCTCCAGTTCTGATGCATTCTGTTAGGTTATAGGTAAACGGATGAGTGCGTCGGCGTAGTACAAAAGTCTCCCAGGCTTATGCTGCAAACGGTACCTATAGCGCCTAGCGTGGCCTATCTCTGTATCCAAGCTGCTGCCATGGTAGGGGTTGGCTTGTCCGCCTTCAAGAGACCCAGCAAAGATTGATGATCGGTGAATAGAGCAAACTCCCTTCCAAGTAGATAGTCGCGAAACCGTGTGACACCATAAACAAAGCCAGTGCCTCTCGCTTAATCTGGGAATAATTCTTCTCGGCCGAGGTGAATGTTCGCGACCGAAACACGATTGGTTTATACTGCCCATCCACTCAATGAAAAAGAGCAGCTCCTACACCATACGGTGAAGCATCACATTCTAAAAACAGCTGTGTAGACAGGTCAAAATGAGTCAGTACCAGAGTAGCAAGCAATGCTTCTTTAGATTTTTTAAAAGCATGCTTTTTTGGCCCCCTATGACCATCGAGTTGTTTTTTTCCAAACGTTGGTACAGCGGTGCCAGTAGAGTCAACAGGTTCGGGAAGAAGTTGTTGTAAAAAGTTAGCATTCCCAAAAATGATCGCAGCTCTAACGTTCCGAGGGCCGGGAGCATGTCTGACGGCCTCCGCGTTCTTTTCTGTTGGGTGCAACCCTGCGGCGTCGATTCAGTGACCTAGATAAACCACCGAGGCCTCAATTATCCGGCACTTGTCGGCGCGAAGTTAAATGTCGTGTTCTCTGAATCGTTCTAAAACCTGTTGAAGCTTTAGGTAAGGCTCGTCTGCAGTCTCCGCAATGAACACATCGTCCAATTACACTTGCACCACGGGTATTCCTTGAAGTATAGACTCGATTGTTCTCTAGAATATTGTCGGTTCTGAAGCGATTTCGAAGGGCAATTGGTTGTAGCAAAACAATCCTTTATGTGTGTTTACGACAGCCAGCTTTCGCGAGTCCTCGTCCAATGCAATCTGTTGGGTCTGGCAGATCCAAGATACTGAATTTTTCTCCGCCTCGCGAATTCGCGAAGATATCAGCAATGACAGGCAAAGGGTATCGCTCAATTTCACACACAGTGTTTAATGTTACCTTTAAATCTTCAGAAATGCGCACAGCGCCGTTGCTCTTCAATACTGGTACTATTGGAGTTGCCCAATCTGCAAATGGTACCGGATATATTGTGCCAGCTTCTACTAGTATCTATCTCCGCAGATACCTTATCTAGCAGCACAAAAGGAACATTTCTAGCCTTGCAAAACTTTAGAACTGCCGTGTCCTTGATGTAAAGTTTAGCTGGTGGGCTTTTGACTAACCCAAAACCTTCTGTGAATACGTCTGCATATTCGTCCATTATGGCACCAGTTCCTGCTGCCTTTTGTTGGCTGCCATGCTGGCTGCCGCAGTGATGTGCAGAACCGGCGTTCCTTCTGCTACAAGCTTCTCCAATAAATTTCGTCTACACAGACTGGGACCTTACCTATCTAACAAGGTAAGGTTACAGTAAACCTCCACCGACATATAATTTGCATTCATTGTCAATGTGCCTAACACAGATAGTTTGCCCAGGTAACAAGACAGCTTTAAAAGAGTATTCTGCAGCATAGGCTAATGGTTGCGATATGCCTCATACGTTCCTTTAGGAACTATGCAGAGAGGAGAACCTGTGTCCACGTTGATCTTTATGGTGACACCATTCCATGTGATAAACTTCCTTAAGTGCGGAACCAGGGGCTCAGTACCAGTGACTGATCAGATTTTCAATGCGCTAGAGTCACTGTCATCACTTTGGTCTGTATTTTCTGCAGTTAGAGGTAGCGTTTTTTCGTTGTCGCCTTTCTTTGTACGCATGCGAGCCAGGTGCCTTTGCCTACCACAACTGTAGCATCTACGGCTCTTTTGAAAGCATGTAGCAGCTTTGTGACCGTACTTGCCACAGCATTTGCATTGCCAGGGTGCGTTTCTTAGCTCCTTCGTTATGGTATCAGACGCGCGCCGTTGGCTAACGTTCAAAACCGTCGAAGTAACAGTGTGTTTATCTATCTGCTGCGAACTAACTGGCTTCTGTGCTTTTCGCAACCAAAGAAAGGGCTTGCGCTTCTTTAAGAGTCAAGTCGCTTGTCGCGAGCAACTGTTTTTGTAAACTTTTCGGACAAACACCACATAAACATTATAAAATTTTACACCCAGAAGGGTGTAAATGGTCTTGCCCCATGAACGACACCCTAAGGGTGTTATTTCAGCACCTTCCATGAAGGGTGCTTTTCCATGCAGCCTTAAAATACGGTGTACATGTAAAAAACTGTAGGGTGTTACAAAAACACCCTTAAAAAGGGTGCCTTCAATGTCCTTCACTTTTTTAACACCCACTGAGGAGGGTGCGAGAAGGGTGCACAAGGGTGTTGAGTGCCAATGGCAGGGGTGCCAGTATTCTTTTAGACTGCACTAATTGATATCAGCATGCACTGATTACACACTACTTGAAGAAAGTGGTCTTGATTATCAATAGTGCGCCACCTGTCGAGGTCCATTCATTGCGTGTGGGCAAAAATATATACACGTACAAACGTGTATGAACTCCTGCCGGATCTATATATACTTCACAGTATATGCATAATGCGCGTTACGGAAAACTAAGCCTTGTTGCCCTTGCATATTGCATTCATTTAATAGGCAAATGAAACTTAGAAAACGTTATTCTTCCAACAACTTGTCACCAGATGTGTAACATGTTCACGTATACGTACACTACAGACACAACACTTCAAATGTTTATTATATTTTTCACTTTCACTTTATTGACCATTCTTTGAAACTAACAATTACACTGATTTCAGTTTAGTATACTGCTTCAAGTACACAGAGACTACAAATGAAACACACGCTAATATATCCCTATAATTCTTTCAAATATCTACAATCCGAGGGGTTTCCAGTTTAATACTGCTTCATGTACACAGTCGGTTAATAGGAATGAAATACAGGCAAAGATATACCTATAATTCTTTCAAATATATACAATTATAATGATTTCGCCATATACGCCTTCATGTACACAATTGTTCCCAAGAAGTGATGCACACGAAAATATATACCGATAGTGTTCGCAAATGTATACAATCACTTTGGTTTAAACTTTGTATTCCTGGATGTATAACAATTGGTTATGAGAAATCATGTACATGCAAACATATACGGGTGTTCGAACATATAATTTTAGCAAATACCTAAAAAACCAAACCAATAAAATGATAAGAAACAAATTGAGCTAAAAACGAACACAAAACTGAGTAAGCACACACAAAATCAAAAGAGGTAATGCATAATTATGGCTAATGACACAGCTCGGTCATTTTAAGCCAAATCTCCAGCCATTTTGGCGACCATCTCAAATGTATTCGAAAAACTCTTGCTGCATTGAAAATAGTAAAGTTCTAGAATATTTAGGAGAGGAAAATTATTTGGTCACGTGGCTGCCTTCTGTACTTCCTGCAATGCCGTCTAGATGTTGCATGTGAAATTTTTATCTTAAAAGCACCGCTCCTTCTTTCTATAAAAAACTCGGTCTACGTATTAAGCAACAGCAGTTTCATTTGGGCGAGTTAGTTCATCGCGGTTGTGTGCTAGTAGTAACAGCGCGACAACTTCAGGAAGAGACAAAAAGGACAGGAAAGAGCACTGACTATCAACTAAAATTAATGAATGTGCTACGAGCAGTTTTATACGAACAGTGCTCATACGCGACGACACGAGTGACCACTACAAAATAATCTTAACTGAGAAAAGAATACTTTCTCTCGGAAAGGATAAGTGGAGGTGTAGTGATGCAGTGATCATTGATCTTCCTGATAAAAAATACTTCTACAAACTTTGAATTGGCTTTAATTAAACCTATTCTCGTGACGAATGGTGCAAGATTGACTATTCTTGTTGCTCTTTAGTACACACACTTTTGAAAGCTTGCAAAGGGTGGGAAACAACATGTTAATATCATGTATATGTTGGCTATTTTTTTTAAGTGTGAGACACCTTATGTGGTATAACATGCAAAGGTTTTGGTCATTCTGTTTTTTTGTTGGTTCTGTCTTCTTCAACTTTACTTTCTGCGGGAGGGTTTAGCGAATGGGTGTGATGATTCTGTTGGGATATCCAGCATCTTTTTGTCTTTTTATCTGGTGTTTAAGCCTGACCACACCCTTGTGCTAACATGACTTCTGAAGGGTGGCCTGAATACATGTTGTGTCAATTCCTCTTTTTACTAATTTTGAATGTCCACTATCAAAAGGCAGAAAATTTTAAGCACTCCTGGGCTGATAGCACCAGCCAATACCTCAACAGCATCATCACACTCGTTTGCGAAGCCCTCCTGCAGAAAGTAAAGTTAAAGGAAACAGGACAAAAAGAAAAACAGAATGACCAATGACCTTTGCATGTTACACGGTACTCACAGTTTTAAGAAAAGAGCCAGCAGATATAATATTCTTGTTTTTCACCCCTTGCAAGCTTTCAAAAGTGCATGTACTTACAGCGACAGAAATAGTCAATCTTGCACCATTCGTCACTAGAATAGGTTTACTAAATGTCAATCTAATGTGTATGAGAGACCGCTAACATGTAGAAAAGTAAACATAGGACAAATTGGGAAATGCTTTAATGATCGAGCAAAACAGCATGCTTCATTTCTAAAAATGGCTATAGTAGTCTCATGGCCGGACACCGTAAAGAATGTAAGTGCAGTCCTAGGTTTCATAAAACACTGTTTTTGAAAAAATTGCAAGCAGAAAAATGAAAGATTTTAGAAATTTTTATCAGGAAGGCCAAGGATCAATGCATCAGTACACCTTCACGTATCTTTTCCGAAAGAGAGCATTCTTAACTCGGTTAAGATTATTTTGTCATGGTCACACACATGTTGTTGCAGATGAGCCCTGTTCTTGTGCTCAGTATAAAAGCGCTCGTAGCACCTTCAATAAAATTCAGCTGACAGCGCTCTTTCCTGTCCTTTTTGTGATTTTTATTATAAAAAAATTTTATTTTCTTACAATTTAGGTATAATGATGAGTTTTCATTGTATCACAACATGGAGCAAATTGCATTTCTATACGGACAAAAATAACAATTTTGTGAAATTCGTGATATTTTCTCGTATCTTTCAGCAGCTTCAGAGATCCAAAAATATTTTTTCTCAAAATATACTTTCTGTGGAGTAAGTATTCACTGATAAGATATTCATACAAAGTGCAATATTGCAATAAAAAAATGCAAACAAAACACAATTTGGCTTGATTCTTGGAAGCGAATGTGGCGAAAAAATTGCACTAGTATTATTAAGCTTCAAATACCTTACACAAGCCCATTTACTTAACATGTAGACCGAATCTGCTTTAGAAAAAATAAGCGGTACTTTTAAAATGAAATTTTCCACAAACAGCACCCAGACGGCATTATGCCAGGAGGTTCAGAAGCCAGCCACAAGAAGACATGTTTTTTTCTCGCTGAAATGTTCTAGCACTTCACTGTTTTCAATGCAGTAAGCCAGCACATTTTGTTTTTCAAAAACATTTCACATGGTCACCAAAGCGGCTGGGACGTTTGGCATAGAATGGTTCAGCTATATTTAAGCAAAATATTTTACACAAATAACAATATTTGTTCATCTACCATGACCACAATAGAAAAAGTGTTTCAGGCATTGTGACACTAAAATTTTCAGCGTCGTACTGCTTGAACAACTTCTTTGACACACTCCAAACTCACGCCGAGATAAAGCCGCTCTATCATGGTGGTTGTTAAAGGCCTTGCGGCCGTAGACATTGCTGGAAAAAAACAACTCATCAGTGCTGCCACTCTTTCTTCGTCATTACTGACACGGAAGATTTTTCGGTCATCCACGTTGAGGTTCAGGAACTAGGCTAGCTCTAGGCTGGGGACGGAATAGACTACGCAGGACGTCAGCGGTACCCTCTGGTCCTGTATTAAGAGCAAATATAATTTCTCATAAAATGATGTTCGTGCTGTTCCGGCAGCACCATATATGAAGAATGTGTAGTGTGTATCTTTTGAAATGGCGTGTAATTGATATTACACTTAACTCGAAGCATACAACCCATACATTCCAATAATTTCTTATGATGGATATAAGATAGTTTTTCAGCCTACAGCGAATTCCCGAATTGAGGTGAAGTGTAAGACTACAGCTCAAAAATCGCACTTACGAAAGCCTGAACTCACCTAAGCCAGTGTGAAAAACAATTTTTAAAGTACGAAATTCGGAACATGTAGCATTAATCAAAACGCACAATAAACTTACCTCTTCATGTACAAAATGTGAAGGCATCTCTGCTTTCTCTTTTACATGAGAACAAATTATCTTGGCCGTGGCACTAGCAAAGAGGTCTGCAAAAAAGTAAAAGGTTTACTGAATTTAATCACGCCTCTAACAATTTGAGGAATTTTGACAATTCAGCAATCAGTGAAATTCAGACTGCCTCTATAAGGGCATCAATAATTAGCAATTTTCTCGTTCCTTCTACCCTCACAAGAAGCTCCGTTCATGGCATCTAATCCAAATTTGACGCTCTGCTTCCTATTTGCCTGCTTTCTAGACGTAGGGCTGCGAACAAGTATTGTGTGAACCTAATCTAGCACGGAAATTCGTCATCTATCATTCAATCATCTTAATTCATTATAATTTATTAAAAAAATGTGATAACTCGTCCAGTTTTTAAGGCGTTGCGGGCCTGAAATACGCACTGCCTAGCACGTATGAAAGTATTTCTTTTTAAAAAAACTTTCTTCAAAGCTTGGTTTCAGAAAAAGTGTCTGGCATATTTTGACAACCATGCCCATCCTCTGATGGCAATCAGGGCACGCTATTAGCGATTATTGACCACAGGATTTACAAACGCAATCGGTGCCTAAATGCTCAGTTAAACACAATCAAGCAAGTTGAAGCGCTTGAACGACACCAACGCGCGTGGACGCCGTCTACGTTGCAGCAGCCTTGGCTTAAGCTAGAGCTACCGCACATAGCTTCCACAGTCACGTATACTCTCTCGATTCTGTTATAACGCCGAACGTTATCGCAGATGTAAGCAAAGCACAAGAACAGCAAACATAAACGAGGGAAAACAATGCACGGCAATGGCCACAACAACGTGCCTTTAGAAGTCTACTAGATCTCCCTGTTGCTGGTGACACGTGTCCTAAATATTTTAAAATAGCAACGCGCACGTGCGGGGAGCATCGCGGCATATCAGCACCTCACACTATACCGTCTTTAGGCAAAAAAAAAGCCATTTCGTACAGTGCGCCTGTGTACATAAATTTTTTTCTTTCTTTTTTTTACGCTTACATCTACAGAAGCACGTTGCACATTTGAGTATTAATAGAAATGTTACTACGATGTAGCCTAAAGCGCATCTTGAAACAATATCAATCACTTTCAGCAGTGCAAAGACAATGTGCGATCAGCAACTAATCGAGCCCTTGTTAAGTGATCCCATCACTCACTGTATGAGTGATGCAGACACTTACACAACATCGCGCATATCAGTGTGAACTCGTTAAGTGATACGTTTAATCGCACATCTGCAACAGGCCCACGAACGCATGCTGTTGTAAATGGCTGGCAGCCTACTTTGGCAGAGCTGCTGCAGGCGCCCAGCTAGGGCTGTATGATTATTCCCTACGAAAAATGTACACTCACCGTCAGCAGGCCCACGTTGCCCGTGTCCGCCGCTCCATGAATATTCCTTGATCCAAGCGTCACTTCGAACACGTGTCATGCGTGACCACCATTGAAGATGCGCCTGTTCGCTGGAACTCACACAGCGACCAAGACCCCAGACCAACGCAACGCATTTGAAAGACGGATGAGACAGAAAGAGCAACGTTGAGAGAGAGAGGAAGGAGGAGGCACTTGCAGCGGCACCGCAGCTGTTGACGCAAGTGTTCTGTGACGCAACTATTCGCTTATCTACACCGCCCTTGCGGGGGCAATGCTGGCCGGAGTGAGCAGGGTGAGTGGGAAACCCGTCAAGAGGGCACCGAAAGGCAAATGCTATGGCGCATACGGCGGGCGGCGGTTCGACACGGAAGGCAGTCGAATTGCGCTTCAAGAATGACTCCTTGTAAATGGCAGCTCTCCTTCCACCAAGCCACACAGCGGCGCAGGTTATTTACCAGCGTCGGGTTCTTTGAGTATTTTCACGGAATGCGACTGCAGTGGGCGAAAAATAGTGAAGCGAGACTTGCGGAAAACGAAGTGCACCCTGGAATGGCCAGAAACAATAATTATTTCATCCTCGGTGGCATTAGCGGGAGAGCATCCCAACACCTTTTTTCAGATGAATTTCTTTTCGCATTGTCCGTGTCTGGCAATTCCGCATATGGTGCCGCACACACTGAATGCGTAGTCGAAGCTGGAACAAATTGATCCACAGTCGCGGTTGTTAAGAAGACTTGTCACGCACCACGAAACGTGCCGAGGTTGTTATAACAAACTTCTTGCTGACCACACGATCAGCACATAATTTCTAATGAATGCCAATGAGCTAGCTAAGCCCCTGTAGCAAAGGCAGGGCACATTCTTGTTAAATGTTGTTAATATAAACGATGCTTGTGCATAAGTGCAGTGGCAGCTTTCCGTGTGAATTGGTCATAACCACGTTTTCGAGCGTAGAAGTGCCTCAGCGTACCTAATCAGCTACCACAGCAAGTTAATAAGCAATGATGAGGTACGAGAATGTGCAGCTGTTTTCCATGTACTGAATAGTCCATGTACAGTGCGTTGACCACCGCCATTCCTTTAGCCACCTCCCATATAGACTTCCAGTCTGAACAGCTGTAGCACCTTAAACACTAAGAAGCAGTGCCCTCTCCCCACACACGAAATTCGCGGGCGCACGGGCTCATACACAGGCATACTTATTCACAGGCACACACACATACACGCATACACACATACGGTCACACACACACGCAACCGTAAACGCACGCATGCATGGGCGTACACAAGTGAACAAACACGCTTAACACAAGCACGGACTCGCACATACACGCGCACGCACACATGCATGGGTGTACACATAATCGCGCTTACACATGAACACATGCGTAGGCTCACGCACACACACCCATACTCGGGCGAAAATTATGTGTGTGTATATGATTCATAGCAAACATGTAGCTTATAACCAATGCTGAGGAAAGCTTTCATAAAATGAATCACAGTTAATTGCCAATATAGATGAAACGCGATTTGTTTCTGCTGGCATTCTGCTGTATTCAATGAGCACCTTCACACATTCTAAGTCAATTAGGCCATCATTTAACGCAAGGTCCATATATTCGTGCAGTAGCTACGCTGCTCGGCCACCAATCCGAAGGTTGCGGTTTCGATGCCGGCCGTGGCAGTCGAATTAAGATGGAGGCGAAAAGGTAGAAGCCTGTGCAACGTGCGATATCAGCGCCCAATAAAACACTCCAAGTGGTCTAAATCTCTGGAGCTTTCCACAACGGCGACCCTCATAATCATATCGAGGTCGTTGAGACGTTAAATTCCAAATATTATAATTATGTGTTCTTCTTTCGCTGCATATTCCATCTGATGAATTGTCACCTACACCCTTCTCAGGCACAAAAGCACCCTTAGAGCCTATTTTAGGGTGCTATCGAGGCAAGCACCCAAACAAAGGGTTTTTTTTTCAATCGACCGTTTATGGGTCTTAAAGGGTGTTGCAAAGGCTGATTTTTTGTAAAAGCACCCTTTTCACACCCTTCTGGGTGTAAAATATTTACTGTGCATAAACGTCATTCAGCGTTGCTACCACTTCCCTGTAGCTGAGAGCGTTTCGCAGACGTGAAACCACTATTCCGCATGGGACGTCTGTCGTCTTTGACCCCAATGCAGCGACCAGCGATGTCCTCTTCTTAGCTTCATCGGTAACTTCATTGGCTTCAAAATACGCTTCAACTTTTACAAGATAAGCATTAAGCATTCTACTTACCTGTCTCCTGGTTGAACTCCGGGAGCCTAGGTGCCATGGCCGCCACTGGGTTCCACGCTGAGTCAGCATTGCAGAGCTCCTGTCGTCTAGTCAGCGCTGAAGGGCGAGCGATGCTGGGCTAGCGTCGGCATGAGCCTTTTTGTTGGGTCGCATAAACTCGTCACCACTGTTGCATTCGTGGCAGAGACGCCGCCGGAGGCATAAACTAGTCGGTGTCTTCAGGAAGAAGACAGCGTTTTTTGAACGCTTGAAACTTATATTATGAAAGAGGGGAAAGGCGGTGGAGAGGGAACAAAGATAGAGAGAAAGAAGACGCATGCACGTGCTGTTCTGCGTCCACTTCGGCAACCGCTGGCGTTGCAACAAGTATATCAACTAGTTTTGTTGTGCGGCAGTGGAGGGACTAGTCATGATTTCAAAAGCCTTCAGTATGAGACGCTTGTAATTATAGCATGTGTGTGCATGGATGGGGTGGAAATTAGTAGTGTTGTGTAAGAATATATGCAGGGATTTCTTCAACGTTTACTGTGAAAAATCCCCGAAATAGGGAAATTCCATGTTTCTGAATGGGAAATCTTCAGTGTAGTACGGAACATCACTGCACGAGTGAAGCCGCAGCAACCGTAAGATGGCGGCTGCAGCAGCCATCTTACGAGGGGCATGATTAGCTGTAGGCGTTCGGTGATTGAGATGGAGCGTTTTCTCAGCACGCCCAGCGAGTGTAACGTGGCAAACTTTTTTGGTCAGATAGTGCTCAAAGTGCGTCCTTCTGTTGGTTGTTTCAAATGCGAAGCATTTCTTAGTGAACTTCGGAGAGTTCAAGCGTATCTATCTATCTATCTATCTATCTATCTATCTATCTATCTATCTATCTATCTATCTATCTATCTATCTATCTATCTATCTATCTATCTTCAAGCTCTTCTAGCCTTCTAGACTTCTAGCTCTCCTGGTCGTTTGGAGGATGGTATCGATACGAAACTTGGGATGGCATAACATGACTATATTGTGAGCATATTACGAATATAACATGAAAATCATGATATGTACCTCATGAATGTCGTGATTTACAATTAATGGTCTTGTTGCTCTTGCGGTGGTCTGGTTCACATGACATGTTGCAAAACTGGTATGGTATGACATGATTGCATGGCAAGCACAAGCGACAGACCCTATCATGAAAATTATGACATGCGTGTCATATAACAAATTGACTAAATGCCACGCTCATAGCGTAATCGCGGCCATTTCGCTAGCTTCCCAAATACTAAATTTGGCATCACGTCACGTGAATAGATGAAGGTGAATGACATATCCAAACATAATAATCATGTCACGGAAGTCATGTACGACCTAATTTACCTCCAACTCGCAGCGTTGTGGCGATTTTAAAGTGACATATCAATCTTCCTCATTCGTGCTTCACGTATCATCGACTCCCACTGTACGTGGGATCTGCCAATTTTTTTAATGAGCCTCAAATTCAAGGCACAGTTTATTGGAGATTAAGTCATGAATACTCGTCTGTGCAGAGTATTTCATCAATTTATGATTAATGTACGCGGGTTTTCTCCTCGATTAAAATCAAAACACCTGCGGCTGGTCAGAACGAAGGCGTCGACTGAAAAAATGGAGAAAGAGAGAGTTGTGCGTTGGCTCGAAGCGCCCCCACTTGCAACATGCTGTAAAGAATCTGCCCTCTGTGGGTTCAGAGGCCGTAAGAGAGTGCGCTCCTCTAGCCTAGCCATGAGAAAATGAACAACCAGGTGTCACACATTGTGAATTGCGTAATGATTGGGTCGTCCAATGCTCCTACAAAAGTTTGTTCTTGATCGCCTATTAACTGAGGCGCATACCCACTTCAGGCATAATTCTTCTTCGTTTTCAACCACTGCGTAAATTTGTACGAAATTCCTTGCAAGTGTGTAGCGGATACCACGCTTCTTTGAAGAAGGACAAAAAATAGCACGGTGGATGCTGGACTACTACACGTAAATTGGCGTAGTGAGTACCCAGCAAGTGTGCTTGGAGCATTTACCCGAACAGTGTTTACAAAAGGCTCCGAAAAGCCGCTACTCCTGCTTTCGCGGTGACTGCGCTGTGCGTTCCACGCAGGCGTGCCTCTTTTTATTAACGCTCAAGTATTAACATTACCAATGTGAATTCTCGCCGTTCCTGGGTAGATAAAAATGTATAGCACCTGTGGCGTACACCAGCATACCAGTGGATCATACCCCGAGCCGGGTATGACAAGCACTTTCCCGGCCCTGGGTATAAGCACGTCATGAGTGGCACATACCGGCCCTGGGAATGTGCCACTGCCTTTTGGAAAGCGTTTGAAGGCGTATGCGACGAGATCGTGACACTATTTTTGTCATGATCAGCTATGCGTAAGCGTCAAACCATCTTACCCTACCGTACTAATTTTGGTGTACCCAAAGTTAAAGCGGTGATCATGAAAGCACCCAGACGTAGGTGGATAGATAGATAGATAGATAGATAGATAGATAGATAGATAGATAGATATAAAGATAGATAGAGAGGTGGATAGATAGATAGATAGCGACTGGTCCACATATGCGAAATACCAACTGTGATTTCTCTCCTGCAGTGTTCTTCTCTGTAGCCGCCCATTCGTTCTTTGTTGTTTCGCATGAATATTGTGCATGATAATGCAATCGAACTTCTTTTGGAGTATTCACAACTGCGCGAAACAGGTGGCGATAACAGCGCGTAGCCGAGAAGCGTGAAATCTTGTCAAGCTCTAGCGCATAGCGTTGACATCTTTCAGGTTCTTATAGCGAATAAGGAGCCAGGAGGATGCATCGTGTGTGCGAACTGTAGAGAAGGAGAGGAGGAAATCCCCCTTCGTGTTTTAATGCGGTTTGGCGAGTTGTTCTTTACATTAAACATTTAAGTTTCATCTGTTACGTGAAGAGTTTTCATTGACATTTGAATCGGTTTTGAAACTTAGAGATCTAAGCAAGAGGAATGCTCACTCTCCCGTTGCGTTCCATCCGTTTTTTTATAAAGCGAAGCATTTCTTTGCCTGCAGCAAGCACCTTTGGCGTCTGTCTATCTATCTATCTATCTATCTATCTATCTATCTATCTATCTATCTATCTATCTATCTATCTATCTATCTATCTATCTATCTATCTATCTATCTATCTATCTATCAATATATTTATTTATCTATCTATCTATCTATCTATCTATCTATCTATCTATCTATCTATCTATCTATCTATCTGTCTATCTATCTATCTATCTATCTATCTATCTATCTTTCTATTTTCGCTCCGACATCGGCTTAAGAAAACAGTCCAGCGGTTTAACCTGAGGGTCGTTTTTTTGTTGTTAATAACAAGCTAAGCAGGCAATGTTCAATGGTCGGCAACAAGCTTGATAACGTCGGGAATCGCTGTTGTTCCATTAACCACGAGGTTAGATTCGAGTCGTGCGGAGCCAACGTCATCTATTGCATCACTCTGTTGCACGGAGGAAGGAAAAAGGTAAGGAGAGGGCATGCCCAGCCGGCGCAGGGCGTACAAAATGTGGCGGAAATGACATCATGGCGACCATATTCACTAGGCACAATGGCGGCGTTGCTATGGTTACGTGTTGCGCAGTGGAGCTGGTCTAGCAGTGAGCGGCCGCGGCTGGCGGCGGAATGTGTGCCTCCCCAGGTCTCGTGCTGAGCCGTGGCGGACAATATCTGTGCTCTGCGCCGCGTTATTGGTTACGCAGTGTTCTCCTGGCTGTTACATTACTCTTAGCAACGTTTACAAATCCCTTTGTCCATCACGGGGTTTCAACAGTGCGTAAAACAAGTGCATATCCATGTGTCGTGCGGCGGATGACGTGGATGAAGCAGTTAGTGTTCAGCGAAATTGCGTTGGGCACCATGACGAAGCTGAATAACGACGAACGCCTTGCAGGTCAGTGACGGTTCAGCAGTACTCCTGCTTGTGACAACGGACGACGCTGTTGAGCCCAGCAAGACGTCGTGAAGACCATGTGTACTTACGTAGTTTCGTGTTGTGTATGTACAGTAACAACTTGCATGTGCGTATTAAAACACCTTTTCTGTTCCGCTTGGTACACTCTCCACCAGCATTGCATGTAATCTCAACGTAACAGCAAGCACGTTCAACTGTCACTAGCAGCGTGCTCAAAGTCACCACGGTCACAGAATGCTGACGCCGGTGAGTTTCACGCGGAACACGGGACACAGTGGCAGGACGCTGCGTCGGCCGCGTGACGGAATGCAACCGTAGAAGGCGCACGACCGATCGTGTTGTCTGTACAGTTGCTGAATTAATGACGTGAAAGCACTCGCCGTTGTCAGTGCATCTAGCGCGCGTTCTCTCGAAGTTGCTTCGTTGTCGGCGAGCTGTTACTCCCTGTTATTACTCGGACGAAGCGATTTTGCTGAAGGTGTCCCGCTGGCTGAGAGTGATGAGCCCAGTTCCATTAGTTTCGGATCATCACGACACACGCGCTGCGCAGCCCATGTGCTTTCCGAGCCGGAGAGAGAGTTGCGCCTTCTGCTTTACATTCGGATGTAAACAAGCGAGGAGAATTTGCCTAGTCAATATGGCCGACTTCCGGCTTCATCTCGGCTTCACAACGAGTGACGTCAGGGCCTCTCCTTACCTTTTTCCTTCCTCCGTGCTCTGTTGTGTGGTTGTGTCTACGTCAGCCAGACAGGCCAACGTTTAAACATACGTCTTAGAGAGCATCAGTCTTCTTTGCAGGGAAAACCCCTAACACACCTGACCATGCACTGCACTGAGTGCCAGTGCCAAGCGCGATTCTTCACGACGGAGATATTCTTTAGACACCACGACAGCACAACACGAGAACTTGCCTAGGTTCACCATAATAACGCGAGGGCTCCTATGCACGTTAGCATTTTTTATTTAGCCTAATTGGAAAAGGAAGTCACACAACTTCAGGAAAGGGGATAGATCGGGGGGGAGGCGGGTGCAGGAGCTGTGTTCTTGTTCTGGTTTTTGTTTGGCCCACGATGCGCATGCGTGGGCTTTAGTCAAGCATCAAGTGTAGTTATATATTTTCTGTTAAAACAATGAATCTTCCAGTTGTAAGTAAGCGCTTGTGGTGTACACTTTCTCGTCCTTGTCGTTTTGATTTGATATGTGGGGTTTAACGTCCAAAAAGCACCATATGATTATGAGAGACAGCGTGTGGAGGAGTCCTGAAATTTCCAACACCTGGGGTTCTTTAACGTGCATGCAAATCTGAGCCCACGGGCCTACAGCATTTTCGCCTTCATTGAAAATGCAGTCGCCGCAGCCGGGATTTGATCCCCAGACCTACGGGTCAGCAGCCGAGTACCTTAGCCACTAGATCACCGCGGAGGTGCTGTCCTTGTATTTTTGGCGCTACATTTGCGCCGTGATGGATTAGTACCAAGTCGCTCGCCTCTCTGTTTTGCTTCCATTTATACAACCCGAGTTATTTTTAGATTGTTGGTGTCTTATTAGTGACGCTTTATTTGTTGTGCATATTCTAGAAATACCACAAACACAGTCATAATAACTTATTATTTTCACAACGTTCGCGAGGATTCACTAAATTTTAGCGAATTGTGGCTTCACCACACTGTGATCGTTCAAGACAAGTGCTGGGTGGCGCTCATCACTGATGATATGTCGTCGCCATGTGAGCGCATGCACCTTCTCCGATGAAGGGAGGCTGTAGAGTGAAAGAACAAATTGGATTGTACAAATAAATTATACTCTGAAAACGTTAGTGTCATCAATTTGGTCATCATACATGTACGTTCATTATTAACTCAAAATTTCAATGTCAGACGTTTCACTTTTAAATTTCCCGCCGGACGCTTCCATGCTGATGTGATAGTTTCTCAATGTTTTGCCGTATTTCGGGCATATGGCCTTAACGAAATTTTCAGAAAATGGGTATGATAAGTAGCATGGCTCCCTAACAAAACAATGTACCTCATTTTCACCGATTAGAAAATTACCTAGGCTCTAGTACACACCACCAAAATCTATGACGTCACGGTGGCTCGTGCGCGGATTGCGAGGAAGTGTCGCCACCTGCATTCCCTTTTTGCGCGTTTTCTCGATTGCCAAACCCTTTCTCGCAAGAAAATTGGCCTTCTAGTGTCGTGATAGAGTAAAATGCTAATAGAAGTAAAAGTGTTTTTCTCTTCGAAGTTTCTTTGGCCTGGCTAAAGGTGTTCAAACAGACATTTCCGAAGGTATAAACGCGTATAGAAACGCGCAGACCGTCTTTGAATTGCCTTAGTTAAAAAAAAAAACGCTATGCCTGTGCGGGAAGCGCAGCACACTTACAGCAAAAGCTGGAAGAGCGCCATTGTTGGAAAATGTCGCAAACTCTCTTGGAGCTAGAAATACAAGTACGCTTGCAAGGTACCCACCACTAAATTGATCGATTCAGTCGCTCATGACGATGCAGGATTATGGCTGAGCCCTTTGTAAAGGCTTCGAAGCTCTCGACGACCCTTTGGTTACAAAACCTATGTTTTGAGACGCCTGGTTGCACAATTCTCAGCCTGTGACGCCTGGTTGTTATTGTACTCTACCACCACGTTATAATACGCATGTTAGCGTGGATCCTTCCCGACGTAACGATTGTATGAGTCTTTTTTCGAAGTGGAGGGGGGGCACGAATTTTCAGCACCGGCATGACTCTGTCTTCTAGGACTTTTTTGAAGACGAATCCATGCCGTTGCTTCAAATTCCTGCCCACAAAAACTATACACAAGCGTTATGTCTGGGAGGAACCATGTTAGCATACGTAATATAGCGTGCTAGTCGAGTACAATAACAATCAGACGTCATAAATTGAGAATTTTGTAACGAATGTGTCAATGAAAGCATTCTAATATAGCAAATAATTATACGTTGGTAGACTATTGACATTGTTGCACTGTTTTGTCTATTATTGCAGGGAGTGTCCAATATTCATGCATGTTACGTGTAACTAAATTGGTAACAAAAAACAGTAAGGCTCTGTCCTAGAACGCTGGGCGGCGCCGGAGAGGGCTCTGGTTCGAGCCTCGTTCCATCATGGTACGGAGTGGGACGCAAAATATGCACGAAGGGATACACCTCCACAATTGCAAAGAAAAAAGTGTTTTTTTTTTTTATCGCGCGCTACGCTGTGCATTTAATTAGGCGGTGTACGTATGTAGTCAGAGTGACCTACTTCATGTAGTAGGCACTTTCGACAGCGGCATGCGGCGTCGTCATAATACTGAGGCACTTTTAGCGACGTCCTGGTGCGTAGGTTTCGCCCAGCCCGAAGCTCGCCACGGCTGTCCATGGTCACGTGACAACTCGAACACCAGCTGCAAAGCTGCCTCCAAGCACAGCGCTTTTGACTCACCGATGCGCTCTGCTCGGAAAAATTGAAGCCCAACGTCTGGGACCTAAAGAGAAAAGGATGATGGGAGCGCGTGCCGGTTCACAATAATGATAGGTTAATATCTACGACACATGGCGTAGATATTACAGCATAACAGCCCTGCTAAAAAAGAAAAGGTGTTTTTTATAGGTCCGTGGACATTTTAAAACCAATTTCTGCTTAGACGTGTTGGACCGAGGGGATTTCCACTTCTATAGAAACCTTCACAATCACCAACTCTGCACTAACGTCGGCAGTGAAAAGGGGAAAAATTCTGTAATACTTGCCGCTACAAACTTTTTACTAGCGCAGGTAGCAAACAGGGTAAAAAACGTAAGTAACTGTTAAGAAATGTTGGTAACCGCTGCACTGTAGCACCTAATCACTTGCAATTACTAATTTTTACTACTTTTCTTGTTTGAATATCTAGGAATTTATAAAAGCATTGCAGCAAAACAAAGACGCGTAGCGTCTTTATGTTGCTGAACAAATTTCTCGACCAATTATTCTCCGTTTTTCTATGCACTCTTTCGCTCCTTATCAACTGCCACTGAAATAATGTAAAATTCTATTGGAGCGCCGGTGAGGCGCTACTCGCCTTGGCCTCCTGTGCCTTCCTTGAGGTTGTCTTAAGAGAAATTAAATTGATTGGTTGATGTGAGGGGTTTGACGTCCCAAAACCACCATAAGATTATGAGAGACGCCATAGTGGAGGGCTCCGGAAATTTCCACCACCATGGGTTCTTTAACGTGCACCCAAATCTGAGCACACGGTCCTACATCATTACCGCCTCCATCGAAAACGCAGCTGCTACAGCCGGGATTTGATCCCGTGACTTGCGGGTCAGCAGCCGAGTACCTTAGCCACTAGACCACCGCGGCGGGGCAGGAATAAAGGTTACTTTGAACTGCAGCGTGTTGTGTCTTTCTTCCTCTGCATTAGTATGCAATATAACTCAAAACCACCTCAAAATAATGCGGACTTCAGCGTCACTTTTGCCAACCTTGGGCCTGGTCAGGAGCAAGCGCTTCAGACTCTTCATGGGAGCGCAAGAGGATAAAATTGACCGAACGGAGTAAAGCGGAAATGCTGCACGTGCGCCGAGTGAGCGTCAGTACCATAAACGGATAGTAGGAACAGAAAGGCAAGCTTAGATGCTGCAATGCTACGGCGACGGCACTTCCCGTTTGACAGTACCACCTGCAGTGGCTGTTTAGCCGAGGACCCACCGAGGAGCTACGCTTGAGGGCAAAAAGCACGCGCGCTACTTGGTTGCAAGCGTTACACTCCGGGGTAGCGCATCACAATGACCCTGTCGAAAAGAGGGGCTTCTTAATAAAGAACATGGCAACGCGCTATTTCCGACTCTTTCGGCGGCGGATGCTCGCAGGGGTTGCCTCACGAGAGAGAGGAGGTTCAAGGACGACCCGGCGACTTCCGACATACGGCCTCTTGCGAACGCGCTGTTTTGAAAGACGCCGCTGGGACCGTTTGCGTCAGCGACGCGCCGCGAGACACATGAAGGCACGTGACACGAGGCAACACGTGCAGCGCCGGGTTTAGGAATAATGTGGATGACGCAGAAAAGGACTCGGCAGGGTTCACGAGTGTTGCTGGAAGGCCGATATGGTTCCTCCATTCGGGGCGCGCATCCAAACGACAAGCTTGAATTTATTATTTTATACAATGGTAGTGTGTATGTGCTTTATAATCCAAAAACAACGAAAAGGTGGCCCAGATGATATCCCAAATAAATTTCTTACGCGATATGTGAAAGTTATTGATAGAGTTATTTATAGCGTACAGAGCTCCTCGTTATTTACTAAGGTGGCTCGAGGTGTGCCTGTTTAAAAAAAGTCAGTCCTTTAACGCTGGAAAGTTATTGACCACTATGATTATCTTTCTCATGCTGCAAAGTATTTGAACATATTATTGTCAAGTGCATCAAAAACGTTTTGGAAAGAAATTTATTGTTAACAAATTCAATGACAATTGACAGCACAGCTTCAGAAAATGCTACGACGCAATTAATAACTACAAATCGTCAAATTGCGAAAACGTTGGATGTTAACGGTTAACTGTTAGAATTATATACGACATTCGAGAGAGTAGTTCATAATAATTTTTTTTCATAAACTGGGAGAATACAGTTTTCCGAACGTTATATATTCTCGGATAAGGACATATCCTTCGAATCTTGTGCAGTTTGACTCAACTCGAGCTGTTTCCCAGTAACATCCGGTGTACCCCAGGGCAGGGTCAAGGATCCGTTGTTTTTACTTTCAGTAAATGACACCGTCAATGTTGTTACATCAGGTACACAGATAAGATTGTTTGCGGACGATTGTTTTTATTTAGGGAAATATCAACAGTACAGGACCAGGCAGACCTTGAAATAAGTTCGCAGAATATACAATTATGGTGCGATAGGTTAGGCATCGCTTTAAACAAGCACATATTAGTCAGTTTTAGCATAACACCAAAGAAAAGCCCAATAAAGTATACCTAAACGCTGCCTGTGCCTCCCAAGGGAAGTTGAAAATTGCAAATGTTTCGGAGCAGCGTTCACAAAAAATCTATCTTGGAACACACATACTAGCAATATTTGTTCCTCCGCATCCCGAAAACTTTGCTTTCTAACACATAAATTTAGAAATTATCCTGTCATCCCTAAATTACTTAGCTATGGGACTTTCATCACTTCCAAATGAGTGTATGCTTGTAATACATAACGCCTATAGGCTAAACACAATATTAAAACACAGGATATAATTCAGAAAAAAGAAGTTCGCTTATTTAGTCGAAGTTTAAGCACACCAATTCAACTACACAGCTCACGATAGAAATTGACGTTGAGGTGCTCAAAACACGCCGGTGGACGCTTCGCGTGAACAATTTACAACATTATTAATCATGAATTATCCACAGACGCCACTTCTTATACACCCCCCTGCCCACTAGGGGTACACTTCATTATCACACACACTCTTTAAGTCCTCATTTCGCTAGGAGAGATCCTTGCTTACAAACATTCCTTCTTCCCTAAGACAGTGTCGGAGAGAAAGTCCACGAGTGAACTCGCATAAATAAGCTTGTTGTTATAGTTTTATTTTCTGTATCAAAATTTATACTTTTTGTTCTAACCGTATATTTACATCTTGGTATTACACTCTTTAGTGCACGCCTATTAGAGCCCTTCTTTTGTTCTCTTTGAGGTTTTGGGGATTGTTTGGACTAACTGTATGGATTATGTGCGGCTGGTTGTGTTTTGTACGTAAAATGAGCGTACAAAACAAATAAACAAATAAAATTTCAATGCTTGAAGGCGTTACAAAACGGAGCAGTGGTTGAGTACAACATGCACGAATGGTAATGAATGCTACAGCTGCTACCGCTTAACAATCGTCAGCTGCCAATTGAAGCTCAGATGTAGCGAGTATTGTGACGATGCAGCCGGACAGGTGGATCTATTCTTTGATGAAATGAATCAGTTAATAACTTCGTAGGAGAAAAACGGACCTGAATATTAGCAGGGTGATCAGCACTGGCGTAGCTAACAGGGAGAGTTTCGACTCCCCTCAAGCCCCCGAAATTTTCAATTTCGAAAGTGTAATATACACGCGCGCATACAAGCGCACGCACCAACTTAAATCAAATATGAATGAGCAGCTACACCATCCCCCCCCCCCCAGAACATTTTCAGATATACGCTAGGTGATTAGTACGACAAGATAAATTAGACACATCACCAACAAGTTAATCATTCAGTTACGCATTACAGAAATATCTTGTGAAATAACAATAGGTGAGAAATCTATTGTCTACACAGACCAAGGTTGGGAAGTTGCTAAGTGGTTATCGTCAATGATACAGTTAGAAAGCGGGAATAACTCAATAGACTTAAACGTACACTATTTTATTTGGTAATTTGACAATACTGTCTGGTGCAAAGGATTTGTTGCAGAGTTCCTTGCAATGATAAGTTATACTAATGAAACCATTTTTGTTAAGCAATAATAGTAACATAAATGTATGAAACACTACATAAGACAATAACGGTAATACAACAGGCTTACCCTACATATGACTAAACTGAAAAAAAATGGCTCATGGGTAGACTGGCGGGCTCTTCCGATGGGACACCTGCAAACATAATTCTTGGGGTATAGGTCAGTGCATTCAACCGCCATACTGAAAGGTGCTGAATGCTCCCATTCTTCACAAAATACAGCTTTACAGCACTGTTCACGCCATGCGTTGAGAATGTATACTCAAAACATGAAAGAGTGCCACTTTTAGCCATAACGGTTGTTATAGCGCAAACTCAGAACGACGACAGAAGGACAAGAAGACGAGATCTATGAGAATTTTGAGTCCCGAGTTCGCGCTGTAACATTCGTCGTGACCTATAAACTAGCCCAAACCGCCACGCTTCTGAGCCACTTTTAGATGCGAAGCAGTTCATCGTGGAGTTCAATCTGGTGTGCGGCGTGACCTTCCTTACGACGGATGCGCCCCCCCCCCCCTTCTCTCTCTCTCCTCCAGGAAACGCAGGCCCGGACGCGCCAGTGCCTGTGGGCCTGCGTAAGTGGCTGTGTAACATATTGTGGCCTCTGCCCTTACACTCTTGCAGCAATGACGGGATAGCGTCGGGGAAGGAGATTGCGCAGACACGCGATTAACCGACGTCCTCCCGCGTGGCTTGGCAATGGACCCGCGTGGCGTGTTCAGTACAATTAACAGCAACAGTTAATTGATAGTGTAGTCCACTTGGGAGGACACGTTAACATCGGGCAAGGTGCTCGTAATGAAAGGAACTTTACCTCGACCCATGCGCTCCTTCGCATGCTACTTATGGTTTCTTATAGTGAGAGATAGTGCAAATTTGTTCACCTCTTATCACCTTTGTTTACACACGTGAAAAAGATTCGGCACGCCAACTGAATAGTGGCCTTTCCCACTTTTCTTTGTTGTTGATTTAAGTCAAGCGTTGCGAGTTCAGTAGTAATGGTTAACTGAAGATGATTGATAGAGTTTTGTGGCGCAAAGGCCACGAGTGACCAAAGAGCTCCAAGTTTTTTATGAGTTGTAAGCGGTGAATAATTATGGCGATGAAAGGATGTATTAAGACTATATAGAGGCCTAAAATCGCACGCTATATAAAAGCGTATAAGTTGTGCATAAAATATTAGATTATGACATTGATACGCTATTTGAGATATGGGGGCGAAATAAATTACAAATGACTATGTTACCTACAATGGAGCAATCGAAAAAAAGCACGAATGCATCTTCAGGGCCTTTGAGACCGAAGGCTAGTGATCTGGTGCTTAGAGTGGCTGCCGCAGCAACAACGTCTGTTTAGAGGCTTTCCTATGGATATAAGATGTGAACGCAATAAATGTACTTTGAAGTATCAACATTGAGTCAAATTTGAATATCTGGGGCCGCATTAAAAAACTCACTTACGAAAACATTTTTGCGCAAGAGAAATTTTCTTGCGTAAGTCGATTCACGAAACAAAGAAAACGTCGTAAGAGGCCATCGTTGTCACATCGGCCAGTACAATAAAGTGCGCTGTGACTGCCCGGGAACATGTCAGCGATGGTGATGCAGTTGCTATATTGGCTTACGTCAGTGAAAAGTGCTCGTAAGTGGATTCGAGAAACAAAATTTTGCGTAAAAACAGCGTGGCTGAAAATAAATCCTAAGAGTGGTCGGGACCACTCTTAGGAACAATGTGGCTGCTTAAAACCTGCCGCCACGGCGGTATACTTTGGTGCCCTGGCTGGTTTTGAGTTAATTCACGCCCATGAAGGGCTGCCTGATGACTGTTGGTGCGTTTTTATTTCTGTCGGCACTTTGAATTTCGTGTGTTGTTTCTCTTGTACGGAGTGGATAGTATTGACAACGACCGTCGTCTAATAAGTTCGAAGTCGCAGTATTTGAAGAATTCTATTGAGGGTCAATGGCGCAAAGTTATGCATGTAAACATTTGTGGTTGGATGAAAACCGATATGCTACGTGAATGGTCGGTGCATTCGAACGCGGCACGGCATAGGATCAACCTTA